>NC_135411.1:62698766-63016266 GCF_051991245.1 Festucalex cinctus | reverse complement strand
TAGCTGGCTACAGCAGTTAGCTTTATGCTCAGTGACTGTTATGCTATTAGCCATTAGCCGGTTAGCTTAGTGTACCTGTGTATTGCTGCTTCAAGTTTTGCCACCGAGCGTGTTTAGTAACATCAGTGCTCATTTGCAGGTTGCAACCCAAGAAGGGCAAGACTCACAGAAGAACACGTTGACATGCTTGTCGTTACTGCAAAAAGTCTTCCAACATCAAAGAAAATTCAGACCAGTGATACGACAAACTTAGTCACTCATAGAATAAAGTGCACTTTCTAAATCCTTTATGTCTTTATAGATATTTGCACTTTTCAATTTTAGCAACTGCAGCATTTAATGTTCATTTTTACTGATTGTTTGTTTTGTGTAGTCAAATGTCAAACTAGAGTTCTGATTACTTGTATAGTTAACTACCTCAAATTGTTTGCTTATTGATGTTTCCTGTGTTTTTACCTCAGACTACCAAGTGTTGTCATTGTGGCATTTTTTTGTATGACGTATTCTTTCATTTGTGTTGATTATAATTTGTTTGCATGTGAAAAAGTCATATGTATTTTTCTTTTATTAGTAATAATTTTGTTAAATTATTTGCGATTATGTGAAAAAATATTTTTCTATGCATTTTCAAAGTATTTGTCTTTTTTATCGCCGCAGTACCGAAAATGGTATCGAGTATAGAGTATTTTCCTGGGTATCGATTTAGAGTTTGAAATTTTTGTATCGTGACAACCCTACAACTGAGTAAGCACATTTGTGAATAAATTGGGACATCATCATTATTGGTTTACTTTTAGTAAGATTATTGTCACAAATGAGTGTGCCTTGTCTCAATAAAGGTAGGGAAACAAATGTCTAGAAAAGTCCTCTACATTTTGTGCAAATCCTACGAGTTTCTGACATGCTTTTTTTTTGTGTGTGTGTACAACGTATTCATGAGCCCATTCTTAAAAGTAGTTGTCCAGTACCTGTGCCGGCGCCCCATTGATCATCAGGTAGTAAAGCTTGCTCAGAATGCTTTGCTGCAGCTGATCCCAGGAAATAGACCGGTCCTCCCTCATTAAGAATGGAGGGCCAAACCTAAAATCAACCACATAGGACAAAAATCTTGTTAAGCTTACCAAAAGCCTTGTAGGCTACATTGGAAATAAACAAAAAAAAAAGTGATTTGGACATTAGAGCAAGTTTCTCATTTTAGTTAGGGAAGCAGAGTGAAAGACAATACACGGAATTGGCTGATGAGAAGAGGGAAAACCATCACTCTAAAAGGATGGGTCCCATGACACATTTATTATAACGCACATTTAATTGAAGGCAGTCCTCCATTGTCTGCTTGAGATTTATTAGTAGAAGTCCCCGTAGGCATGCATGTGCACGGTGAGGAAACAAAAGTGGGCTACACAGTCAAAAGAATAACAATGCTGTCCTGTAAATCCAGTGATGGTAAGAATGAAAGGAAAACTGTATTAGTGAGGAAACGTTTGCATTTCAAGACTCCACCACACTTAATATTCTGTGGTAGACTCACACAGGCACATACACAATTGTGGAGGCTTTGGCTTGGATTATACGGTGATTTTCAACAGCATCTTTTGAAGAGTCTGTTCATTCCCAAAGTAAATGACCTCTTGGGAAGCATTTAGATCGGTTCACAAAACAATATTACATCCACTTCACCTCCAATAACATAATTATTTGCACCACAATAAAACAGAAGTGAAACGCCATGTTGACGTTCAAGAGAAGCCGTGATGACTTTAAGGATTCACACATTCACAATGCTTGTTTTTAATTACCTTTATTGTGAAACAGTAGTTTGTAAAACACCTATAATGAACAAAATGTGATCCACCAGATGCATGCAAATGATTGTTCATGGCGCGACCAATTCTATTCTAAATGCACCCCCCCCCCAAAAAAAAAGAAAATAAAAAAAATCCCACAGTCAAATACTTTACAAAGAAAAACAAAGAATGGGGTTGTTTTTCATTGTGTCGTGGCATTTTTAGATCTTTGAATTATAGATTGCTATTGAGGACAATAAAGGCCTTCATTGTCATGGCTGTGTCGCATGCGCCAGAGTTCATGACCTGTTATGTGTCTGTTTAGGTACTGATGTAAAAGTGTCTGTTAGGTACTGATGTAACAAGTATCTGTTTACAAAACGTGATGTTCGTGATGTCAACCTTTAATCCTTTAGGGGATGTCTGGACCTATGTGATGTCGTTCTTTAGTCCTTTACGATTCACTGTCTGTGGGTGAAGGCTGAGAATTGTGTGTGGTTTGCCGGATTATTGTCCAACTGTCCTGCGTACAGCGTCTCTGAGGAACTACCTCTCGATGTGAATAAATGGAGAAAATCTTATTTGTGTCTGCATTTGGGATACAACCCTCCAGTACACAACAGAATAATCCGGCCCACATGGATTCCGCAGATATAAATAAGATGGGCCATTGTCAAGGATGACACTGCAGATTTGGAGGAACTCACTCCTCAGGAGAGTCGGCGGGTCAGCCGTTCGAGGGAGCGTTGTGAGGAACGTCGCATGGAGCGTCCCTGGTACCCCCGAGACCATCCCAGCGGAGCGTGGTGGTGGACCAGCGCAGGCGACATCGATGACATCGGCTATTGAGGTAGGAAGGAGAATTCAAGCTATTGGAGAGGACCCCATGCAGAGGGGCGGCATCCTCAGTCAGGCCGAGCGAAGGAGACGCGCTCGGATGGAGGCGTGCTTCCACTGCGGTCAACTCCATCAAGTCTCATCTTCACGGAGAGCGAGCCGTGAGGAGTCATCATTCTAAGTTTTCTTGTTGTGTCGTCTTTCCCACACTAGTCCCGAGGCCTTCTCTTCTCTGCGTCATCTCCTGGTCCGGCAGCGCGGACGACAGCATTTCGACTAGCGGCCACTGGCGGCGCTCAACCAGCATCACTCCCCACTATAGTTTTGGACAACGGCGTTCGGCTAACGACCATCTCTTCACCACGTCTTCTCTCTGGTCCAGCGGCGCGGACGACGGCGTTTCAACCAGCGGCTACCAGCCACGCTCGACCAGCGTGCACTCCTCGCTTTAGTTTCGGACGATGGCGTTCGGCAGCGGCCTTCTCGTCTCCATATGTTCTCTCTGGTCCGGCGGTGCGGACGACGGCGTTTCGACCAGCGACTTCCGGCGGCGCTCTACCAGCGTCGTTCACCACTATAGTATCGGACAACGGCGTTCAACCAGCGGCCATCTCTTCTCTGCGTCACTATTCTCCTGCTTCAGCACCGGTGGCGCATAGCCAGCAGACGACGGTGTTTCGACCAGCGGCTTCCGGCGGCGCTTAACCAGCGTGCGCTCCCCGCTATAGTTTCGGATGACGGCGTAAGTTCTGTGACCGTCGGTGAGGGTTTTGTGTTAAAACTTAGGAGAACGTCAGGAGGCGTTCTTTGAGGGGGGGGTACTGTCATGGCCTGGGTCGCATGTGCCAGAGTTCATGACCTGTTATGTGTCTGTTTAGGTACTGATGTAACAGGTGTCTGTTTACAAAACGTGATGTTCGTGATGTCAACCTTTAATCCTTTAGGGGATTTCTAGACCTCTGTGATGTCGTTCTTTAGTCCTTTACGATTCACTGTCTGTGGGTGCAGGCTGAGAATTGTGTGTGGTTTGCCGGATTATTGTCCAACTGTCCTGTGTACAGCGTCTCTGGGTTTCTGCCTCTCGATGTGAATAAATGGAGAAAATCTTATTTGTGTCTGCATTTGGGATCCAACCCTCCAGTACACAACATTCATTTTGGAACAAGTAATTAAAATGAAGCATACTGTACTATAATAATAATAATATGTACTATAATAATAATATGTAATTGTTTGTGAACAAACAAGTCTCTGCCAGTACATATAGTGGTGGCTGAGAATTATCTAGGCATTAGAAATTGCTTCTATAACAGTTGATATTATTAACTCTTTGACCACCAAAAACGTTGAATGACGTGTGCTGAAATCACGATGAATGCCGCCAAAAACGTTAAGTGCCGTTTTCAATTGGCCGTGCAACGTCTTGTGCAGCGCTTGTTCTGTGGAGTGGGAGAATTCAAAAACACCCCATGAACAGCAGATGGCAGCATTGTATCTCTTTTCAATGGGCTCGTGTATCAAATTACAAGAAAACATGGCGGCTCTTTGGAAATAGAACTTTTTCAAGGATGACGTGAATGATCAAAGCCTTCGTCACATTAAATCTAATTCACAGAGCGTCACTAAACAAAAAATATCGGTGTCAAAGTCACTGTTGTGGAAAAAAATAATGTATCTTTTCACAAAAAGCTTGTTTTGTCCTTATCTTTTCAATTTTCGCTCAAATGACCTCTTTTCAAATGATGAATACTATATAACGGAATAAGGTAGGAATATAATTTTTCTAATGAAAGAATGGAATGCGATCTTTCATGTGGTACCCACCACGTTTGTGTAGTCATAGCACACAATATTCTGTTTGCCTTGAAAGGTGAGTTAAAATGCTTGAAATCGGCTGGCACTGTCAGGGTTGTTTTTTGGATAATGTTTGGTAGTAAAAGAGTTAAAAGCTAACAATATTTTTCTTTTCTTTTTTTTTTTAACAAAAAGAGGTCAGTGTACGAGACAAAAACCTTGGACATCTGAGAACTTGGAGATATGGATACAGGAGCTTCTCAAAAATCTCAAACGACAGAATAAATAGATAAATAACAGATGCATAAACACACAAATACTGCTCTCCACAATTTTCACCCCTTTTAATTAACGTAGCCTTGGCAAAGGTTGGCACTCTCCCTCCCCAGTGACAATCAACTTATGTATGGTCATTACAACATTGTTTAAACGAAAACGATGATTATGTCTATAACCTGGTAGTAAGTCATTTTCAGGTTGAGTGATCTTGTGTTTTGATTTACAGAGAACCTGTTTGTGACACGTGACTCCAATGTCATCCTCTTGGCAAGGCAAAGTCTCCCACGGTCATCTGATGAGTCCGAGATCGGCGGGTGGGTGCTTTGATCAATGACAGGAAGTCATTTGAAGGAGAAACTGACACAAATGAGTCAGACTCTCACGGGCGATTGGACTTTCTCACGGCTATGTTGGCCAGCTCATCTTTATTATTGATCTTCCTCAAGTGGCCGAGCGAGACAAGTGTCTGACTGATCTGCAAGGCAACCAGATGCTGGATTCCTCAGTCGTTTGATTTCAAACTCCCCTCACAGTGAGATGGATGCGAGGCATTTATTTTCCAGAGAGGTGAAATGACCTTGACGTGCTTCTGGCACAGAGGAGAGCTAAATATAAAATGACCGAGCATCCCGGTTCCACAGAGGAGTGAGAGTAACTCTGTGATCATAGTACACACTCAAATAGATTAGTGATGAGATTTTTAAGTGCTTGAAATCAAAACTCTCATTCAATTACTGACATAATAGCATAATCGATTGTATACGTACCAAATTAGATCAAATCAAAGCAGTGGGTTGAGCAAACAACCTTTGAATAGTAAGAAAAGGGGGAATATGCTGTTTTTATAGGTGCACAAATTAAAACAGTTTGGACCGCCATTGTCTATGACGTGCCAAATATTGAGCAAGACTTTAGTTTCCTATTTGACTTTTTGTGGCATTTTTGCTAAGCTAGGATATGTATTTAGTTATATGTTATGATTAGTTATTTGCTATTGTCTTTTGTACTTCAGGGTCACCGTATCCTACTGATGATGTCCTGATGTGCAAATGAGTCATCAAACTTGGATATAGGAGTAACTGACTAATAAAACCATTCAGCATCTAGTTCTGTTAACCTAAACTGTATAGTTTATTTTTGGCATCTTTTTATCCTAACTATAAATTAGTTAGAGACCGAAAAGAGACACTTTTTTCAAGGCCGAAACCGACACCAGTTATTAGTATACAGTAAATTCTGCGGTGTAAATTTGACTTTATTTCGAAAGGGACCAAATTGTTTTAGAGTAGTAGGCTAAGATTTACACTAGGAAGAGAGTAACATAAAAATGTAAAAATAAAATAAAATAAAAGTGACTCAAGGGTTGAGGAACAAACTCACGACTTTCAGCTTGGGAGACTGCCACACTACCACCTGAGCTCGGCCCCTCCTACTGTTTTCTGTTCTAACAAGAGACCAAATATCATCATTTTTGGTCTCTTACAGAGGAAGATTCCATGGAATCATGGAATCAGCTGCAGCTGACACGAGTGATATACTAACAGAAAATAGGAGCTGAGTGGCTCAGGGAGTAAATCGGCTGTCTCCCGACCTGAAGGTCGTGAGTTCGTTCCTCCACCCTTGAGTCACTTTTATTTTTTAGTTTTTCTAATTCTTTATTTTACCCTCACCCAAGTGTAAATATTGCTCTAAAATTGAGTCTATTTGGTCCCACTCTAAATAGTGTCACATTTATTCTACAAAATTTACGGTGTAGTCAAGGAGACAGATTACTGATATTTCAATGCAGCAAAAGAGAAAATATTAGCACCAAAAAAACAAACAAAAAAACTTAATTTTAAACATATAAAGAATTGACAGCTTTGTTTAAAAATTATAACAAAAAAATTGCAGGGAGCTTCCAGGGTCATCAGCATGTTAAGCTGAATTAAAAACTAAGCAAGTAAATAATGTAGTTCCCGAAAGTTTTCTACTGTAAATAGTTATGTAAAATTTCAACACAGTTTCTTAATTTTATTTATTTATTTAAAATTTTAAAATAAAATGTATAGTGAGTTCCCAGTGGCAGCATCATTTTTTTTAAGTGGAAATTTAAATATATCCATAAATGAAAAAGTCCCTGCATCTCACTGAGCGAGAAAGGCATACGAATGAAGCTAATTTGGGATTTTGGTCAGGGTTTATAAAAGGTTCCAAAAGATCTTCGCAGACAGTGGAAAAATTGTTTGAATATCTTCAGAATGTCTTTGCTACAAGTAACAACTGTGAACATTTTACAAATCCTAATGAAAACCCTAAATTTGCAATGTTTGCAAGCCGCTCAATGAGATGCCAGCTTTATCAGCTTTCAGATTAGTAAAAAGGCAGATGCCGATATTTGTCAAAATGCCAGATATTGGCATTAAGATAATCGACCCGGCCGATAATCGGTCTATCCCTAGTATAAATTACATAACATTAGCAGGTCGATGCTATGGAAAGATGGATGTGTTATCAAAAAAATAAGTACCCATGGCACTTACGTAATTACCTCACAGTTTGTTGCCCTGTTCCTGCTGCATTGCATACCAAAAGCAAAATCTTTACTGGGACGCCCTGGTTGAGAAATTCCGAAGACAACGCCCCAGATGCAGGTAATCTTTTCCCCTCAGGACCAGTGGCATATGTAGAAGATGGTAAACTGTGATGGTATCCTAAAGAGACACACAGGGAGAAACATTTGAAGAAATACACCTGCACGCCATAGAAAATCTTTGCGATTTCTTCTTGTCAAGGTGACTGATTGCAGGACCGATGTTGAAATTTAACACATTGAACTGGGAGTGGGGAGGGTGACTGTGATAGGGATGAGACAGCAGCTTTCTATTCAGGGGACTGATTCATGGAACAGATGGACTGATGAACTCTCAGCAGGAGCGCTTATCTGATCCACTCCCATGTGTTTAGACCAACACCAGGAGGGATGTGAGTGACTGAGCAAAAAGGCAGAGTTTATAACATCCCCGTGAAATGTGACGCCGACCCAGCTGCATTTTTGTCACACGGTTGACAACCTCGACGCTCAGCACGCAGGTCAGCGCCTCCGAGTTTGACTGTGATAAATCACACGACAAATCCCACTCAGTTGAGAAGTAATTGATTGGCCAAAGTTACGGAGTCCTCCCCAAACCTCAATGTTTTATTAAAGCCTGTTGTTCTCCTGACATGCGATTCATCACTGCCAGTGGCTGTGACCAGTGCGATCTTTGCAAAGTAGCAAACAACTGTGTTAGTATGGAGGACCAAAACTGCCAAAATGTAAAATAAATAAATGACTAAATAAATAAATAAATGCATAAAAGTGAAAATAAACCAGATATAAAACATATAATTAAAAACTAAGATAATAAATAAATAAATATACATACAAAGAAGAACAACAATAAATTATATATATATATATATATATATATATATATATATATATATATATATATATATATATATAGGGGCGGCACGGTAGTCGAGTGGTTAGCACGTCCGCTTCCCAGTTCTGAGGTCTCTGGTTCGAGTCCAGGCTCGGACCTTCCTGGGTGGAGTTTGCATGTTCTCCCCGTGCCCGCGTGGGTCTTCTCCGGGTACTCCGGTCTCCTCCCACATTCCAAAGACATGCATGGCAGGTTAATTGGGCGCTCCGAATTGTCCCTAGGCGTGCGTGTGAGTGTGGATGGTTGTTCGGCTCTGTGTACCCTGCGATTGGTTGGCAACCAGTCCAGGGTGTCCCCCGCCTACTGCCCAGAGCCAGCTGAGATAGGCGCCAGCAGCCCCCGCAACCCTTGTGAGGAATAAGCGGTCAAGAAAATGGATGGATATATATATATATATATATACATATATATTTATAGTTGTTTTTAGTTCCAGCTATATATATTTTTATTCAATTTTTCAATTATATATTTTATATCCGTATATATTGTCATGGTTCGGTTCTCAGCCTGTTGTGCTTGTGTGTGTGTTCCAGTGCCTGCAACGAGGGGGGCGTTCCCCAGCTCCGCACCTGCAGCGCATTGACAATCAAAGCTTTAAAAGGACTCCGAGGAACACAGCACGTCGTCGGATTATTATTTGCTCACCTCCGTGTCCAAGTGTTCTCCGCGTTTTCCTGTTGGTAAAAGTTTTTTGAATCTGCCGTCGTCTTTAGTTTACTTGTATTCACGTGTGTGTTTCCGCGTCGCCTTTTGTTTGATATACTCGTGTTGATTGATTCCGTGTACATTTCGTGTCGTCCTTGCCGGTTGCAAGTGAGTTATGTTTTTCTTGTCCTTGCTGTTAGCAAGTGTTTTTTGTTACGTTAGTTCTCCTTGCCGTTTGCAAGCGATTTTGGTTATGTTAGTTTTCCTTGCAGTTGCAAGCGCTTTTTGTTACATTCGTGTTTCCTGCCTTTTGCGGGAGTTTTGTGTTTCCCAATTCCTCCTTGCCTTTTGCAAGTGTCTTTTGTTACTTACGTGTCCCTCGCCTGTGTGCAGGGGCATCGTTGCAAATTCCGTTGTCTTGCCTGCGAGCAAGCTTTGTGCCATCGGTTTGTCAAAAGCAATAAATCGAGATTGTTTTCCTCCTCTGAGCCTGCCTGTTTGGGATCAATTCTTTATCGACTCAATCGAGTCATTACAGAATAATCCGACCATGGATCCTGCAGACTCAGAGAAGGTGGGAAAGGCGTTGGCCAGCCAGGGGCAACGGGTCGGGCAAACCGAAGTTGCATTAGCCGGTCTCCAGGAGGTGGTGGGCAGGCTTGCTCACCGGTGTGAGGAGTTGTTTGCCAGGCTCCTGCAGTTCGGTGCTCGCGAGGTGCCAAACCCGGAACTTCCGCGAATAGACACAGCCCTGTCGGCACTCCCGGTTACACCTAGGGAACCCGTTTTGCCCCACCCGTCACGTTATGATGGACAGCCTGGAGGTTGCGGTCAGTTTCTGCATCAGTGTTCTCTTGTTTTCGACCAGCAACCATATACCTATGCTCATGATCAGTCCAAGATAGCCTTTATTATGAGTCTCCTGTCTGGTCAAGCCGCTACGTGGGCGATGGTGGTGAGCAACTCTCGACCGGACCTTCGGTCCTCTTTCCCGAATTTTGTTTCTGAATTTCAACGTGTGTTTGACCATCCTGTCAAAGGGAGAGAGGCCGGAGGCCGGTTATTAGATTTAGTTCAAGGGGAAAGGTCGGTCGCTGATTACTCGATTGCATTTTGTATTTTGGCCGCTGAAAGCGGATTCGAGGACTGTGCGTTGCGAAGTGTTTTTCGTCGTGGACTGAATACGGTACTTAGAGATGAACTGGCGGTCCGTGACGATACGAACTCCCTTGAAGGACTTATCGAGCTAACCATCCGGTTGGATAACCGTTTACGAGAACGGCACCGAGAGCGTGCTTGTGAGCGGCAGGGGCCGGCCGCTGACCACCGCACGTCTGAGCCCATGCAGATCGGAGGTGGACGCCTGCACCACGAGGAGCGCCGCCGTCGGTGGGTCACAGGAGCCTGCCTCTACTGTGGGCAACCAGGGCATCGGGTGGCTGCATGCCCGACGAAGCCAGCACGCCGGACGCGACCGACCACCCGACTGGGAGGACGTGCCGACGAGACCCAGGGGCTCGGAACGGACTTGAACCAGGGTAAGCACCAACCGGGGAGAACCGAACCCAGCCCGCCGATTAGGTCTGGCCGAGATATTCGACGGTTAGAATTGTCGGGGGAATTGTCCGACGGCGGCATGAAGCTTAAGATTAGGGCTCTCATAGACTCGGGCGCCGACGATTGCTTCGTCGATCCGTGTGTGGTAGAGGCGTTAGGGAGCCCGGTGGAACCATTAGAGAAGGTGAAGGAGGTTTTCGACCTAGATGGGCGGTTACTGGCGCAGGTTCGACATGTTACTGGTCCACTGACTTTGAGGCTTTCGGGGAATCATGTCGAGAAAAGGAGCTTTTTTGTTATGCCTTCCCGTGCTGCTCCCCTAGTATTGGGTCTCCCGTGGCTTAAGACCCATAATCCCGACATCGATTGGAATAAGCCCGCGTTGGAAAACTGGAGTCCCTTCTGTCACGCCCACTGTTTAAGGTCGGCAGAAGGGACAATCGCGGTGCCTGTATATCCGGCTCCCGAAGCGATTTGCCTCGATCAAGTACCGAAGGAGTATCATGACTTAGGAAAAGTGTTTAGTAAGGACCGTGCCCAGGCGTTGCCGCCCCATAGACCATACGATTGTGCGATTGAGCTGATTCCCAATGCGCCACTACCGAGTTCACGCCTATATCAAGTATCTCAGCCTGAACAAGAAGCCCTCCGGGAGTATATCTCGAGCTCGCTGACCAACGGTCAGATCCGTCCGTCCAAATCACCCGTGGGGGCGGGGTTTTTCTTTATTGAGAAGAAAGATAAGACCCTTCGTCCATGTGTTGACTATCGGGGATTGAACGACATCACGATAAAGAATAAGTACCCGCTTCCGCTGTTGGACTCTGCCTTCGCTCCGTTACAGTCCGCCCGAATCTTTTCTAAGTTAGATTTGCGAAGTGCGTACCACTTGGTTCGAATACGAGAAGGAGATGAATGGAAGACCGCGTTCAAGACGCCCCTAGGTCATTTCGAGTATTGCGTCATGCCTTTCGGGTTAACTAATGCTCCAGCGGTGTTCCAGTGCCTGATCAACGATGTCCTCCGGGACATGTTGAATGTTTTTTGCTTCGTTTATTTAGATGACATTCTAATCTTCTCGCGAGACGAGCATGAGCACCGACAACATGTTCGCCTGGTTCTCCAGCGCCTTTTGGAGAACCGACTTTACGTTAAGGCAGAGAAATGTGAATTTCACTCCACGTCGGTTCAATTTCTGGGCTTTATTATTGAGGGGGGGCAACTGCGAGCAGATCCGATTAAGACACGGGCCGTGGTCGAGTGGCCGAGCCCCAAGACTCGTAAACAGTTGCAGAGGTTTTTGGGCTTCGCCAACTTTTATCGTCGGTTCATTAGGAACTATAGTTTACGGGCCGCCCCACTCACAAAATTAACGTCGAGTAAAGTTCCGTTTAGGTGGTCACCTTGCGCCGAAAAGGCCTTCACCGAACTAAAGCAGTTGTTCATAAATCGACCTGTATTGATCCACTCTAATACTGATCTCCCCTTTGTGGTCGAGGTTGACGCGTCAGATTCAGGAGTGGGGGCGGTCCTGTCCCAGCGGTCGCCAGAAGATGGGAAGCTCCACCCCTGCGCCTTCTTCTCCAGGCGTCTAAGTCCAGCAGAGCGCAACTACGACGTGGGGAATCGGGAGTTATTGGCGATCGTCCTGGCGCTTCAAGAATGGAGACACTGGCTGGAGGGCGCAAAGGAACCTTTCCAAGTACTGACCGACCACAAGAACTTGGCGTACCTCCGGTCAGCTAGGAGACTCAACTCCAGACAGGCACGCTGGGCCCTACTCTTCACCCGATTCCACTTTGTCGTGGACTACCGCCAGGGTTCCCGGAACCAGAAGCCGGACGCTTTGTCCCGAATGCATGACGTGGCTTCTCCCGAGACGGGGACGGAACCTATTCTGCCAGGACGTTGTTTTGTGGGCGCGGTATGCTGGGAAGTGGAGAAGAGGGTCACGGAGGCACTGGAGGGAATCACCATCCCGGAGGACTGCCCAGCCGGGAGACTGTTTGTCCCGGACCCAGTGCGGGCGGAGGTCCTGCAATGGGGTCACAATTCGAGAGTCGCCTGTCATCCGGGTATTCATAGGACTCTCGCCCTAATCGGCCAACGGTTCTGGTGGCCGGAGATGAAAAAGGACATCACGGAGTTTATCAAGGCCTGCACCGCTTGTGCTTGCGGGAAATCCTCCCACCAGCCTCCGGTGGGACTACTGCGGCCTCTCCCCATCCCATCGCGGCCGTGGTCCCATATTTCACTGGACTTTATCACTGGTCTCCCTAGGTCACGGGGGAACACGGTGATTATGACTGTGATAGACCGATTCTCTAAGATGACTCACTTTGTCGCTCTCTCCAAGCTGCCGTCCTCCTGGGAGACGGCGCAACTCCTCACCCGTCATGTTTTTAAGCTTCATGGAATACCCGTGGGCTTGGTCTCAGACCGTGGACCGCAGTTCATCTCCCAGGTCTGGAAAAAGTTCTGTAAGCTGCTGGGAGCCACAGCGAGCTTGTCATCGGGATATCACCCACAGACCAACGGCCAAACAGAGAGGGCCAACCAGGACCTAGAAGCGGCCCTCCGATGTGTGTGCCTAAACAACCCCGAATCATGGTCCACACAACTACCTTGGATTGAGTACGCCACCAACACCTTGCCCTCATCGGCTACTGGACGCTCGCCATTCATGGCGGCCTACGGGTACCAACCACCCCTGTTCCCTTCACAGGAGGGCTCCATAGAACTTCCCACAGTCCAGCAGCACCTGCGTCGGGCCCACAAAGTGTGGCGGGAAACACGTGCTGCGTTGTCCCGCACGGCGGTCCGCAACAAGGAAATAGCGGACCGCCAGCGGCGGCCGGAGCCGGCCTACCGGCCGGGGGACAAGGTTTGGCTTTCCTCCCGGGACATGCGGCTGGCTGGAGGCGCCAAGAAGTTGGGTCCGCGCTTCATTGGTCCGTTCGAGATTCTTGCCATGATCAACCCTGTCACAGCCAAGCTCCGGCTACCCTCTTCCCTCAAAGTGCATCCTGTGTTCCACGTCTCCCTCCTTAAGCCTGTGACCACCAGCGCACTGAATCCTCCCGCGCCAGCTCCGCCTCCTCCCCGGCTGGTTGATGGGGACCCTGTCTACACGGTCAAGGAAATCTTGGACTCGAGGCCCAGGGGCCGGGGCTTCCAGTATCTGGTCGACTGGGAGGGCTATGGACCTGAAGAGCGCCAGTGGATCCCCCGCTCCTGGATCCTTGACCCGTCTCTGCTCGACACGTTCTACGCTGCTCATCCTGATAAACCAGGTGGTCCGCCAAGGGGCGTCCGTTGAGGGGGGGGTACTGTCATGGTTCGGTTCTCAGCCTGTTGTGCTTGTGTGTGTGTTCCAGTGCCTGCAACGAGGGGGGCGTTCCCCAGCTCCGCACCTGCAGCGCATTGACAATCAAAGCTTTAAAAGGACTCCGAGGAACACAGCACGTCGTCGGATTATTATTTGCTCACCTCCGTGTCCAAGTGTTCTCCGCGTTTTCCTGTTGGTAAAAGTTTTTTGAATCTGCCGTCGTCTTTAGTTTACTTGTATTCACGTGTGTGTTTCCGCGTCGCCTTTTGTTTGATATACTCGTGTTGATTGATTCCGTGTACATTTCGTGTCGTCCTTGCCGGTTGCAAGTGAGTTATGTTTTTCTTGTCCTTGCTGTTAGCAAGTGTTTTTTGTTACGTTAGTTCTCCTTGCCGTTTGCAAGCGATTTTGGTTATGTTAGTTTTCCTTGCAGTTGCAAGCGCTTTTTGTTACATTCGTGTTCCCTGCCTTTTGCGGGAGTTTTGTGTTTCCCAATTCCTCCTTGCCTTTTGCAAGTGTCTTTTGTTACTTACGTGTCCCTCGCCTGTGTGCAGGGGCATCGTTGCAAATTCCGTTGTCTTGCCTGCGAGCAAGCTTTGTGCCATCGGTTTGTCAAAAGCAATAAATCGAGATTGTTTTCCTCCTCTGAGCCTGCCTGTTTGGGATCAATTCTTTATCGACTCAATCGAGTCATTACATATATTATGTATATATTATTATCCGTATGTATATTTTATTCTCACTTTTATTTATTTATTTAGTCTTTTTTTTTTTATTGTTTTATTTTTATTTTTTTTAAATTTTGGCAGTTTTGGTCCTCCATATGTTAGCACATCCTTCCTCTCAGAGAGATAATTGGGGTGTGCCGGGCACATTAATCTGAGCGCTGCAAGAAGAGCAAGACCCATTCGAAACTAATCAAAGTCTACAAATACACCATCAAAGCTTGAACATGAATATGCTGATTGCGATGTCTTGACCCCGGGAATTCAAATTCTGATGAGAACGCGCAGCTTTTCATTTAGTAATGTTGCTCTAATCAAGCAAGTGATAAAACTCGCTTTAAATCATGGACGACAATTTTCTCAAGAAGTGACCTCTGACAGCTCTGGGAATGATGCTTGAAGGAAATCTCCTTTTAAAAGCCCAGTCAAACATGTTCATGAAAGACTAAAATGCTGAGGTCACCTCCTGGTGTGTCCCGCTGAGAGTTACCCCGCCAAGGAGAGTGACCACTCATTCCTCATTAAATCAAACGTTTTATAGCTTGCTGTCAAACACTGTAAGCTTTCGACGCATCTGTTTCTTGTCTCCTTTCACTTCTATCCTCTTGCTTTAAACCGTTACACAATTGTATTTGTGAGGCATCACACATCGTATGTTTTGATACGTGTATAAACACGCACCACCGCCTGTTAGTCGATTCGAGGAAAAATGTGAAGGAATCAGAAGTTTGTGATGTTGCCACGCTGCACTCTCGTGCTTCTTTCAAGCAACCACCCACCAGGAAGAAGCAGACTAAACACGGTCAAACTATAATTAGATATGACTTTTCCTGAAGGATTCTGCTCTCCACACACACTAAGGGACAAAAGTATTGGTACAATTCACTAAACTATGAAGAACTGACTTTGTAAGAAAATACGGATTTGGTCCAGCAGTTACCACCACCACCTCTCGTCTAATAAGGTTTTTGTGCTTATTAATGCATTACAACATTTGTGAGTTCACTGATATTGGACCTGAGAGAGGACCTGGCTCAAAATGCCTGTTCTAAGGGAATCCCAAATGTGTTCTTTTGCACTAAACTCATCCAAGCATAACTTAATGGACCTTGCACTGGGGCACCTTCACACTGGAACAGAATAGCGCCCCTCCAAACTGTTCACACAAGGCTGGAAGGCAGAATATGCTCCAAAATGTATTGACAAGATGAAGATGTATGTGAGACAAGAGGGAACGAATGAGCCGAGCCAAACCCCTGACTGGTTAATTGATTAATGCTACACTAGTATTATTTGACTTTCAGGAACTACAAGTACAGAGTTATGCCATAATTGTATATTTTGTCCTAAGTGGCAGCAGAAATGTGACGGCATATGGAGAAAGCAAACTATTCAGAGTTTAGTATGATTTTGTAGACTGCATTAATATATTTGTCAGTGAAGAAATTCAACAATTATTCAATAGGGTGAGGACAAACCTATAAGAACATTTTGAAGTTATGGTGCAAAATAATCCAACAATTCAACTACCGTAATCTGACTCTTTCAGAACATGTAAGGATTGCTCATCTGCAGGGTTTTAGTTAGACCAAATTGAAGAGTTTGAAAAACATTTTAAAAGTGAAAATTAAGTCAAAACATTTCTTTGCAATATGTTTGATGTGCCACAACTAGTCCAAAACATTATTCTGTTTAATATTGCATTTGTGGAATAAGAATTAAGCAGAAAAATCAACCTATTTTTTAAATCCATCTCAGGGGCGGCAATTTTGACTATCCATCCATCCATTTTCTTGACCGCTTATTCCTCACAAGGGTCGTGGGGGGTGCTGGCGCCTATCTCAGCTGGCTCTGGGCAGTAGGCGGGGGACACCCTGGACTGGTTGCCAGCCAATCGCAGGGCGCAATTTTTACTGTTCTTTATTTAATTCTTAATAAAAACAAACCTTTTTCTTAAATGTCACAGCTAAAAATGATCTTCCAAGGCGGTGGCAAACTGAACTGAGCATCATTTTTATGTAGAGCATGTTGTCGGTTTTAATATTAGTTTATTTTTTTTTAAATGTAGTATGTGGTGCCACAACACTAACAATCAGATTTGTTATTGGAAAAAAAAATGTCATTGTGGAAAAAGCTGCATTGACATTGAAACAAGTATTAGCATTGTAAATAATACAGTAATGTTTGTTTTCTTTCCGACTACAGAGGAGGCATATCATGTCTGGGTTAAGTTTGAGTAGAGTTCATGACCGTGCGCCGGAGTTCACGACCCGTTACGTGTCTGTTTTGGTATGGATGTAACTCCATCCAGTTTCAACTAGTTTGGCTATATGATGTCTGGACTTTGAGAAATCAGGAATCTTTTATGCTATATGATGTTTATTGATGTCCGGAACTATCTGTAATTACTGGGTTAACAGCCAATCAGAGAATTCCATGTTAGTACTGGTACTCACATGTCTGGCCACAACCAGTGAGGTTGGTTCACTGTCTATTTTAAGGGTCTGGGAATTGTGTCTGTTTTGCCGGATTATTGTCCAACTGTCCTGTGTACTGCGTCTCTGGGTTTCTGCCAGGTAGAATAAACAGATAAAATCTTATTTGTGTCTGCATTCTGGGATCCAACCCTTCAGTACACAACAAGGGATATGTTCAAATAGTTTGAATGCATGGCATCTTGGAAGTTGGAGTAAAGTGAGTATCATTTAAGTATCTTGAGGTCGGGCTGAGTGTCCACTTTTTTTGGAAATGAAAATATGGTCACCGTAGGATACGTTGTACACTCGCCTGCCGACACACAAATTTGTAATTGGTGTGTGCATCTCAATTTGCGACATTAGGTATTGTCTAATAAACTACAATTCCCAAAGCACTGTTCGACCTTCCGTCTTATAGTAATGGCGAAATATTGTAATACATTTACCTAGGAAGTTCATGCATGATAATTGACAAAGATGAAAAAAAACCCCAATATTTTCGTTTTAATTGTGGTTAATTTTATAAACATTAGTTTTCATTAACTATTATAACCTTGGTTGTAACAGTATTTATATATATATATATATATATATATATATATATATATATTTATATTATATTTATTTATTTATATTTATTTTTATTTATTTATATATATTTATTCTATATGCAGCATTAATAAATTCACACCTAAACCAGTGCTTCTCAATTATTTTCTGTCATACCTCCCAGTAAGAAGAAAACATCTCGTGATCTCGTAACCCCCCCCAACCCCGCGACTATAAATACTATCATTTGTCTATAAAATTGTTATAAGCACACCTCTGCATAACACTGTATCCGTATTAACGTCCATCCATCCATCCATTTTCTTGACCGCTTATTCCTCACAAGGGTCACGGGGGCTGCTGGCGCCTATCTCAGCTGGCTATGGGCAGTAGGCGGGGGACACCCTGGACTGGTTGCCAGCCAATCGCAGGGCACACGAGACGAACAACTCACAAGCACACCTAGGGACAATACGGAGCGCCCAATTAACCTGCCATGCATGTCTTTGGAATGTGGGAGGAGACCGGAGTACCCGGAGAAGACCCACGCGGGCACGGGGAGAACATGCAAACTCCACCCAGGAAGGTCCAAGCCTGGACTCGAACCGGAGACCTCAGAACTGGGAAGCGGACGTGCTAACCACTCGACTACCGTGGCGCCGACCGTATTAACGTATAACAGAATAAAAAAAGAAAGAAATATGGACCAACATACAACAAAGAATAGCTTTATTAACTGTAACAGAAAAGATTTAAAGTGCATCTGAAATTCAAAAATAAAATTAAATCCTTAATTAAACTATAATCATTTTTTGACTGACCATGTGAAACCATATGATACGGAAAAATTAAATTACATAAAATCAATAAATAATAATGCATTCAAACTGATCACCAACATTAACTCAGGAGCACAATATTTTAAAAAAAACAAAAAACTTTCACCTGCAAAACAAAAATATATAAAATAATTTGTGCTGATTTTTTTTTTGCTGTGTGCAAAGCGTGCATGCTCAGTGCAAACAAACCCCCGACACCCCCAAGCGAATGCTCCCTGCGCACACACTGCCAATAATGAGAGTGCCACTGCCCCCTAATATAGTGGAGGTGCAATTGCACTTTATTCTAGGACAGTAAAAAATAAAAAAAATAAAAAAATAAAGTAAAAAAGTATGTTCCCCGAGGTCGGTCAAACGCGCCCCCCTTGATGAACCCTCGCGCCCCCCTGGGGGGGCCAGCCCCACTATTTGAGAAGCACTGACCTAAACCAATCTCTGTCATGTTTTGGTTTTGTGGGGGTGGGATTTTGTTTTCTTTTGGTGTTTTTGATTGTCATGTATTCCTTGTGGCGGCACGGTAGTCGAGTGGTTAGCACGTCCGCTTCCCAGTTCTGAGGTCTCCGGTTCGAGTCCAGGCTCGGACCTTCCTGGGTGGAGTTTGCATGTTCTCCCCGTGCCCGCGTGGGTCTTCTCCGGGTACTCCGGTCTCCTCCCACATTCCAAAGACATGCATGGCAGGTTAATTGGGTGCTCCGAATTGTCCCTAGGTGTGCGTGTGAGTTTGGATGGTTGTTCGTCTCTGTGTGCCCTGCGATTGGTTGGCAACCAGTCCAGGGTGTCCCCTGCCTACTGCCCAGAGCCAGCTGAGATAGGCGCCAGCAGCCCCCGCGACCCTTGTGAGGAATAAGCGGTCAAGAAAATGGATGGATGGATGGATGTATTCCTTGTCTCTTCCCTTGTCCCGTTATGTGTAACCATGTCCACCTGAGTGTGTCTTCCCTTCCCAGTGTGTTGACCAATCAGCTCCCCACGCCTCTTGTATCTTGCCCAGGTGTCTGTTGTTTTCTCGTTACCATGTGTATTTAGTTACCCTGCTTTTTTTCAGTTCTTGTTGAGTCATTGTTCCTGTTCCTGTTATCCCATGCCAAGCCTTGTTGCCCTAGTGTTTTCGTCATTAGTTTGTTTTTTACCTTGTTCATTTGTATTTTTTTCCATAGTCTCTGGTTTACATTTTTTGTTAATTAAACCCATTTTTTACTTGCATCCCTGCCTTGCCCTGTTTTTGTTGCCCCCTGCAGGCTCCAACAACCCCCCATCGTGACAATCTCATACACACTCAAAAAAAGGAAAACATCAACAAAAGGTAAACTAAATTGGTAATCTGAGTAAGAAAGCAAACAATCACATTGTGAAAAATAAAACCACAATAGGCAAACTTTTCTTTTAGAAATGTAGTGGTCAAACAATAGTAAGCAATACTTTAACTTGCCTGTGAGTGAGGACAAGGAGAGCCATGATTGAGAAATGACACAGAGGAGTATGTTTAAAGTACACAATGCATATCACAAGCTGAGAATCAGTTGGAACATAGTGAAGACGTACATCTGATGGCATAAGAGGGCACAGCAAGCGTGTGTGCATGACTCAGTGTTGTATGTGATGTTATACCCTTTTTAATGCGCTCTTCAATGCCCCCCTGCAGTAAGGTGCACTCCCTGCGGGTTTCATTAAGAATACTAAAGAATAAAACTGGCTGTTTGCTTCCCAACGAGTGTTTTCAAACTTTGAAGCACATAATAATACCAAACAACAATAACTTCACTTAAACCACATGTAGCTTGTTATAAATGAACGAGAACCTTGAGCTGGATTTTCAAACATAAAGCTACCTGAAGTCCGTGCAGAGCCTCCTCTGATGTAGAGGGGCGGAGCCTGGAAGGCATAGATGACATCATTTTCTACTATACTGGTTAGATCGTCTTCATCAAAGAAGGAGCGCTGGAACCCAGTGGAGTAAACTTCGGTCAGGATCACCTATAGAGGGACAGATATAATAGGAAGAATGTGTATAGGTGTATTTCAAAATTGTCTGTTATTGAATTACTAATAAATGATTCTTCTCATTATGAATAACATTTATTAAAAATAATATCCTCCTATTATTACCATTAACCACGTCATTATAGATCAATTCAAAAGTTACATTGAAAAGAATGACTAAATCTTATCAAAGACATATGAACGGGATTACAGGACTGTCTCAGAAAATTTGAATATTGTGAGAAAGTCCTTTATTTTCTGTAATGCAATTAAAAAACAAAAATGTCATTAGTTGAATAACCTACTAGTATACTTTTTATGATAGTCTTTCATAATATTTTGAGATAGGATATTTGAGGGTTGTTTAATCTGTGAGCCATAATCAGCAATATTAAAATAATAAAAGGCTTGCAATATTTCAGTTGATTTGTAATGAATCCAGAATGTATGACATTTTGTTTTTTAAATTGCATTACAGAAAATAAAGGACTTTATCACAATATTCTAATTTTCTGAGAGTCCTGTATGTTTGAACATTATGCCATTGTCATTTTTGTTGTTACGAATGTCAGAAATTAGATTGTAAATCGATATGACTCTGAGACTAGCTCTCGCTATTTTATTATTATTATTATTAATATTATTATTATTATTATTAATTTGCTGTTGTTTTTTAATTAGTTTACATTGTAAATGAGCTCTGGTGAGAAATGGGGCAGATACAATAAGACTTGTCTTCTTTCTTCTTTTCATTCAACAATGAAGAATATTGTTTTATATTGTCTTTTTTTCTTTTAGAAATGAATGCAATAAATGATTGTAATGAAAATGGTAATATTGCAGTACTTTGGGATAAAAAGTAATAAATAAAACTCTTGAACCATTTACAGAAGTGTACATCTGATTATTCATACTGATTTGAAGTGTGCTTGTTGTTTTCTTTATATAGATTGCTGCTATTGTTTTATCTGTTCTAAGACAGATGTGGCACCAGAAATGTTAATTAATGTTTTACAGTCGTCGCCAGGTCATCTATTTTGACTTGCATGAATTTCCGTGTCAGAATGCAGTATAAACGTGTTCTCTCGCCACCATCCATCATGTTTTTCTGTAAAAAAATGGGTGCAATGAGCATTAGGCTACATCTGTCATGATAACCCATTTTTTTTACTTGGTTGCACGGGGCAGAAATGGCTGTTTGGGAAAGTTTTATTTGGGCAGTTTGCACTGACTATCAATAGTCTTGGGCATTTCTTTATGTGTTGGTTTCTCAACAGTGTGGAATGGGTGGGTTGCTTTCACTATAAGGTGTGTCAGGCTAAATGTCAGCAGGGACGTGCGGTCACGACAGGCAGGAGCAGCAGAGCCTCCTTTTCAAGTCCACTGCATGTGAAAAGTAAAAACAACAACAACAAAAGACTAATGATGACATTAAATTTGAGTGCCTCCAGCAACTACACACACATGACGACACCATATTAGTAGGTCAATATGTTTCAATTTCAATATGTTCAAAACAAAACCGAAGAGGACGAACCTGAAGTCATGTTTGTTTACCTGATCTGGGGAAATGTTGCCCTCATCAGCCACCATCCTTCTCAAGCAGGCGACAGAGCCAAACAGAGGCACGGCCAGACCGACTCGCAGGTACCTTTGGCCTTTAGTGCTGAACACCAGAGTGACACACATGGGCCTGCAAGAGACCAACACACAGTGGGGATGAGCGGGATAGCCGGCGTAACCTCGATTTGGTGCTCTGAGCAGACTGCGCTACGGCCAGGAGGGGACAAAAGAAGACTTTCATGAATAAATCAATACATTTTAACATTAATAATGGATCATTAGGAGTTAAGTTTTATGACTGGCAAATAATGGAATCTATTGCATTTTTAAAAGCAGGGAGCCCTTGGCTCTGATCTCTCCAGGGGCTGCCAGCCCTTTCATACAGTTTTTCATGCTGACAACGTTGGGCAGCAGTTGCTCCTCACCTCTTTTTGTAAAGTGCACCAGGTTAAAAGAATTGATCATTCACAAGCATTAAAATATACATACATATGTTTGTGTGTCGGTCAGTGCATAAATGTCACCATTTTTATTTATATAATATGCTGTACATGACTGACATTGTCTTAAAAACACATTTCAATGCATGTCCTCCATGGTGAACACATACTCGCGCAGCTGCAGTTCGGCTTGTAATGGCATGGGTGAGATGCTCCTTGAGATGATTTATGTCATGTATCTTTTCCTGATACACCACATGGCCTTCAAATGCCCCCAAAGATAAAATCAAGTGTGGCGAGATTTGAGAGGCCACTCCACCGGAAGCCGACCCAATCCAAGCATCTGAAACGACTGATTTGATCACTGATGCACGTCAATACCATAATGAGATGGAATTCCATATTGCTGAAAGTAAACTGTCGTCTTCGTGTGCTGTTGGACGCAGAGCACACTCCACTCCCATTGGATTCTGCATGCATCCTATAATCATCAGCTCGATATTTATTCTTCATTTTGCAATTTAGAAGCTTACTTGATCAAGTGACAACCAGTTCAGGGTGTACGCCACCTACTGCCCGAAACCAGCTGGGATAGGCTCCAGCACCCCCGTGATCCTTGTGCGGTTAAGAAGATGGATGGATGGAATTTATTAAGAGGGTGGTGGTTTGTAATGGCTCAATAAAAGGCGTAAATCCCCCCCCCACCCCCTCAAAAGTCAATCTCAACTTTGTTAAAATTCACCTATCGCAGGAAAGATAGAAAGTTATCACCTGGGAAACGAGAGTGAGGGAAAAAAGCTTTTTTGAGCGGGTGAAGAATAGTGGTTTTGGAGAGGTGAAGATTACAGGATGAGATTTTGAGAGTTGGTAAATAATTTTGACTTGGACATTTTAAATGTTGCTTGCAAGTCAAAAAAAAAAAAAAAAAAGGGATGGCAACTCTGCTCTATAGATAGATTCAAAACCATACTGGATAAACAAAATGATCCATTATGCAAAGAATACAATGCCATCAACACACAATCCACTGTTTGGGTTGTTCAGCACAGGACATATTTGCTTGGAGGCAATCTGTGTGTTGAGAACATGGCTCAGTCACTGAGAATATTTGCACACAAAGAAATAAAAATAACCTTAATGCAACACAAGATTTATTAAAAAACTACCGATCTATTCTGTGAAATTGTTCATTTCAATACTTCACTGAAAAAAATGTCAATTTATGTTGAGCGATTATGATTTTTATAGCACTTTTTATAAATATTTTTGCATTAAGTACAGTATCGGCCATTTTGGACAGTCACGTGATCATCGTGACGTATCGCATTACGCATGCATCGAATAACATGGCTGCCAATGACTACAAAGTGACTCACAAGGAATTATTGCATCCCACGGCGGACAGCAAAGGTGGAATTACGACCTACAGGAAAGAAGCACTCCTTCAAAAGCAGTACAGCCACGGGGGACTCGTCAAAGAGTTGTGTCCAGCCGAAAGTGAAGTTGAAACTGGACGATAATGAAGACATATTCAGCTGGCCGGCTCATATCGAGTACAAGTTAGGGACCATCTGCGAATTGCGCGTTACAGAGGCTCAAGTTACCAGTCAAGTCACCATTGACATTGGTCACTCTGGAAATGTAATTTGTGGACGGTCCCTAACCTGCACGGTAAACATCCGGCTGACTCTCTCTGCTTGGTCAGCTTTAATGTTGGTGCTCAATGCGCTTTAGCCCACATTAGGAGAGGCCACCACCCACATGGAAGGACAAGAAATCTGACGTGTTGAGGCATAGTAATTGGCAATAGAGGATGGCATTTTTCTTGGCCATTACATCAGCAAACTCCCATTCAATGAACAAAGGCGGCTGTCGTTGCACTGGATACGTCATCACGATCACATGACCAGGATATCAATCAATCAATCAATCAACTTTATTTATATAGCACCTTTCATACATTTAAAATGTAACTCAAAGTGCTGGACATCCATAATGCAATAAAATAAAAGAAAGAAAAAGCCCCCCCATCCCCATGATCGTACCCACAGACACACCCAAAACCCAACAAACACATGAAAACCACAACATGGCGGGGCACAGAAGTACCCTGTAAGGAAAGGCACCCAGGAGGAGTTCATCCACAGTGAGATGGATGAAGACCAAGCATCCCTCTCACTGTAGAGGCTCCCCCATGAGAAAACACTGGAGCTAAAAATTTAATAACTACCAAATAAAAAGATTTAAACACTAAAAGAAAACAGTTAAACATGATAGAAAAAATAAATAAATAAAAAACAAAGCTACAAGACAATATAGATTAAAATAGTTAAATAAATAAAAGGGGATAAAAAAATAAAAATATAAGTAATAATAAAAAAATAAATAATAATAATAATAATAATAATAATAATAATAATAATAAACATAAATAAATAAAATAAAATTAAAAAAGATCAATCAAATGCCAAACTAAAAAAATAAGTCTTAAGCCTGCTCTTAAAAACATCAATATTCTCTGCAGACCTGATGCTCTCCGGCAGGCCATTCCATAGGTGAGGACCATAGTGGCTAAAGGCAGCTTCACCATGTGTCTTGGTCCTCACCTTTGGAATAGTTAAAAGGCCGCTGCCAGAAGACCTCAGAAGCCGCGAGGGGTAATAGGGTAAAAGCAAATCAGATAAATAAGATGGGCCAAGACCGTTAAGACATTTAAAAACTAATAAAAGCACCTTAAAATCAATCCTGAAACGCACGGGGAGCCAATGCAGCGATTTTAAAAGTGGTGTAATGTGCTCCCGCCCTCCGGTCCCCGTCAGCACACGTGCAGCTGAGTTCTGAAGGAGCTGTAGGACTGAAATATTCTTTTTGGGAAGACCAGAGAGCAGGGAATTACAATAATCTAAACGACAAGAAATAAAAGCATGCATCAGCACCTCCGTGTTGGTCTGTGAGAGAAACGGGCGGACTCTGGCAATATTCTTAAGATGGTAAAAACCGATCTTGGCTACATTTTTAATATGAGGATTAAAAGTAAGCTCAGAGTCAAAAATGACGCCCAAATTCTTTACACATTGCGTGGGTTTAAAATCTTGTAGTTTAGGTAAAAGTTTCTCTCTCTGACCTTCAGGACCGATGACTAAAACCTCTGTTTTGTCCTGGTTGAGCTGCAGGAAATTTTCTGCCATCCATGACTTAATGTCTAAAATACAATTTAAAAGGGTATCAATAGGCCCCATGTCATCAGGTGACACGGCGATATACAGCTGTGTATCGTCAGCGTAACTGTGGAAGTTGACGCCGTGTCTCCTGATGACTTCCCCAAGGGGAAGCATATAAAGATTAAAAAGTAATGGGCCTAAGATTGAGCCTTGGGGAACCCCACATTTAATTTCATGGGTTTCAGAGGAACATGTATCCATACTTACAAAGAAATATCGGTGTGTGAGATAGGAATAAAACCAGTTAAAAACTGTACCAGAGATGCCCACCAGGCTTCTAAGTCTGTTTAATAAAATGTGGTGATCTACTGTATCAAAGGCAGCACTTAAATCCAGTAGCACCAAGACTGTAAGCTTTTTCATGTCTTCATTACACCTGATATCATTTAAAATCTTTAAAAGGGCAGTCTCGGTACTGTGGTTCATCCTAAAACCAGACTGATATTTCTCTAAAATATTATTTGTATCTAAAAATGACTTTAATTGAATAAAAACAATTTTTTCTAAAATCTTACTTAAAAAGGGTAAGTTGGATATAGGTCGATAACTATTAAAACTGCTGGGGTCCAGATTGCTTTTCTTCAGAAGGGGCTTCACCACCGCCGTTTTAAAGGCGGCAGGAAAGACACCCGTCTGAAGAGAGCAATTGACTATATTTAAAATCTGTTCCTCAAAAAATCTATAAAATGTCTTAAAAAGTGATGTGGGAATCGGATCTAAAAGGCAGGTTGTTGGGTTGACCTGGGAGAAAACTCGACCAAGTGTCCTTGCATCAACCAGGGTAAAACTTTCCAGTGTTTCCTCAGGTAAAAGTGACTGTCCATATTTATTAAAAGTTATATTTTGATCAACTAAAAGACTGGACCTAATGCCATCAATTTTACTTCTGAAGTGGTCTGCATAACGGCGTTGTCCCACGGTATTTCTTATTTGGATACGTAATCTTTTTTTTTTTTTTTTTTTTTTTTTTTAATTCAGGGAATAAAATAGCAAAAATATTTGCATTTTTATTCTTTATACACAATGCCTAATTGAATATTGGAAAATGAGTTATAGGTCTTGTGTTGCTTTAATATTCATTTGGTTTTACTCAGTATACGTCTTTAGTCAAGTCAAAAGAAGGTTTGAAAATGCTTGCTTTGCATGCTTTTTTCTAAAACTATTGTGTGCACGACCTTGAAGAAAGAACTAGAAAGAAAAGAGGTGCACTAAAGAGGTGCACATCACAAAGGGGTGCAGAAAAGACCATCCATCCATCAGATTTGTCGAGTTCAACTGTTTTAGAATGGAAAATATCGAAACATTACATGGCACTTCATTTATATAGAGCTCTCCTACCTTATAAGACCTTCAAAGTGCTTTACATTCAACTACCCATTCACCTACTGATGATGCAGCATCAGGAGCAACTGCGGGTTCAGTATCTTGCTCAAGGATACTTAGACTTAAACTTAGACTTAGACTTGACTTTATTGATCCCTTTGGGATGGCCCCCTCTGGGAAATTTGACGTGGTCACAATGGCATAGGATCAAACCCACAACCTCTGGATCCCCAGATATGAGGGTGTGCCCACATGTGCAACCACTATTTCAGTTGATCATTTTCTATGTACCCATCCATCCATCCATCCATCCATCCATCCATCCATCCATCCATCCATCATTAGATTGAGAGTCTACAATAATTTCCCCACCTACCTCAGCCTCATCCCCCATTCAAGTCAGACTTCCGCTAGAAGTTGTTTGTCTTTTCGAAGGCGGAAGGATCAGCTGGCTGCAGTGCGTCGATTAGCCGTCTACAGGGCGACGCGAAGTGATACGAACGAACAGAGAAAATTAGTGGCTGGCGGTAATGGCGTTTGACTTTTTTCAGAAAAGAGTATTGTGATGCAAATGTATCACTCTTTTGAACACAAATTGTTTTTAGAAGAAAAACGCTTTTATTGCCGTGACCCCAGCCAGCTTGCTGGACTATTTTCCTTTCGCCCAATACCGGACCAGAACTCGTGTCAGAACGCTGTCAGGGGTAAGTCAATGCTGATCGCACACACTGGAGGTGAGGATGAAATTAAGATTCATGTAAAAAAATCCGAACGATCCCTTTAAGAGTAAATGTGACCTTCACTCGTTTTACCAGTGCTGACTTTTAAAATTTCAAGACATAACAAGGCTTTAGCCATATGATAGTCCACTTGCTGACTTAATCACAAATAATGTAAACAAGTAGTCACTAGAAAAAAGCAAATACATCAGCAGCAGCTGTAGTAGCAACCATTTGTGATCCCAAAGCACCTTTAGTGTCTACAGCCATTGTGTATCGCACGTCTGTTTAGGCTGAAGGCTTTGTTAGCAGAACAGTGCTTTAAACGAAGTGCTTACATCAGCCTGTTTGCAG
Organism: Festucalex cinctus; assembly: GCF_051991245.1. Taxonomy (NCBI): domain Eukaryota; kingdom Metazoa; phylum Chordata; class Actinopteri; order Syngnathiformes; family Syngnathidae; genus Festucalex; species Festucalex cinctus. The sequence continues at coordinate 62,988,385 of NC_135411.1, read as the reverse complement.
CTATGCAAGCATCTTAATGTGAATGTCATTAGCTGACAAAGAAATGAATCTTTTGAGGATGCTGTCTATACCAGAACCTTCTGTTTGCGTAGATTCCAGGCCACAGTAACCCACGAAGGAAACTGGGTCCAGTTTCCTGCAACCAAATAAGCCCTTAATTTATATGTCCGCCAAATAGAACTGAAGAAGCATTGCCAAAGAAAGGTGAAAGGTTTCCAAAAGAACCCTGTTACCTTCCACTCATGCCTTGAGGATTACCAAATCCACCAAAAAAATTCCACAAAATGGAAACGGCATAGACTAAACAATTGATTGTGGTGGACTTGCAGAGAAAACTGCGAATATAGTGACACTCAAAAGAACTCACCTGGTCTGACGAAGTGGAATGGGGAGTGAGATGCAAAGGAAAGGGTCAAAGGTGTTGCTCTGTTTCAAACAATGGGGGCATGTCAGCGAAGATCTGTGCAAAACAAAGCACACACATTAGTCTTCAAAACTTGGCTGAAGGTGAAGAACACTTAACCAAAAACAATATATATTATGGCATTTTCAGCCAAATATCTTATCTCAAAATATTAGAATATTTCCTCAGACCAAGTAAAAAAAAAAGCCATAATCAGCAATATTAAAACAATAAAAGGCTTGCAATATTTCAGTTGATTTGTAATGATTCCAGAATGTATGGCATTTTTGCTTATTTAATTGCATTACAGAAAATAATGGACTTTACCACAATATTCTAATTTTCTGAGACAGTCCTGTATATATATATATATATATATATATATATATATATATATATATATATATATATATATATATATATATATATATACATGTGTGCTCTTATCTGATTGAAAGAACGGAAAAGATAAGCTTTCCATCATGTTGCATCACTCTCCACAGAGCCACTAATGCTCTTTAATGCCACAGTGGGATCTCTTTAAGAAAATGTAGAGAACCTCAAATGATTCTTTCTCTGCATCTCAATGGACAGGATGTGATCCACTGACAGCAAATTTTACAATGCTTACAGATGCCCATCCTCCACCATCAATTTCTATTCATTTCAGGTAATTTATTCATAATTATATGTACATTACCAACTGAGAAATAAGCGAGGAGAAAAAGCAGAACTTGTTTTGGCTAAATAAACTGAATGGATTGCTGTAAACCTTTCCATTTGTGGAGCTTATAAGAGGGGTGAGCAATTAATTTTTGAATGGGCCATGTAAGAAACTGGAGCAGTTAAGGAGGGCCACAGCCACATAATGCTAACCTCAGTCTAGTTCAATATTAAATTGACCTCTTTACATAAAGCAGTAAATTGTATTGTAATAGGTTGGTCCATGTGCACGCATGCATGCATGCATGTGTATACATTCATATAAAAAAAAATACGATGCCACCCTTGTTTCTTCAGCTTCCTGTTCATTTTAAATGCCCACTACAACTAAATGTACATTGTTTGGACCAATATATCAGTGAATACTAATATCACTCATAAGAGTTGCTCTTCAAAGCTGATTGAGACATTTTCCAAAGGTTTTCTTGATAACCAAAATCATTTCACAAGTTCTTAAATCAATAGCTATACTGTAAAAAAAATATATGTTGTTTTTACAGGGAAAAAAACGGCAGCTGTGGTTACCAGGGAAATTATGTAAAAAATACAGTGGTAAAATGTAAACAACTTTACAGAACAACATGTTTATCCGTTTATTCATCCATCCATCCATCTTCTTCCGCTTATCCGAGGTCGGGTCGCGGGGGCAGCAGCTTTAGGAGGGAAACCCAGACCTCCCTCTCCCCAGCCACTTCAACCAGCTCCTCCGGTGGGATCCCAAGGCTTTCCCAGGCCAGCTGAGAGACATAGTCTCTCCAGCGTGTCCTGGGTCATCCCCGGGGCCTCCCACCGGTGGGACATGCCCGGAACACCTCCCCAGGGAGGCGTCCAGGAGGCATCCGAACCAGATCCCCGAGCCACCTCAGCTGGCTGCTCTCAACACGGAGGAGCAGCGGCTCGACTCTGAGTCCCTCCCGGATAACCGAGCTTCTCACCCTATCTCTAAGGGAGAGCCCGGACACCCTGCGGAGGAAACTCATTTCGGCCGCTTGTATCCGGGATCTCGTTCTTTCGGTCACGACCCGCAGCTCGTGACCATAGGTGAGGGTCTGAACGTAGATCGACCGGTAAATCAAGAGCTTCACCTTTTGGCTCAGCTCTTTCTTCACCACGACGGACCGATACAGAGTCTGCATCACTGCAAACGCTGCACCAATCCGCCTGTCAATCTCTCGCTCCATCCTACCCTCACTCGTGAACAAGACCCCAAGATACTTGAACTCCTCCACTTGGGGCAGGATCTCATCCCCGACCTGAAGACGACACTCCACCCTTTTCCGACTGAGGACCATGGTCTCGGATTTGGAGGTGCTGATCTTCATCCCAACCGCTTCACACTCGGCTGCGAACCGCTCCAGTGAGAGTTGGAGATCCCAGCTTGATGAAGCCAACAGCACCACATCATCTGCAAAAAGCAGAGATGCAATGCTGAGGCCACCAAACCGGACCCCCTCAACACCTCGGCGGCGCCTAGAAATTCTGTCCATAAATATTATGAACAGAATCTGTGACAAAGCGCAACCTTGGCAGAGTCCAACCCTCACTGGAAACAAATCCGACTTACTGCCAGCAATGCGGACCAAACTCTGTCAACAGTCGTACAGGGACCAAACAGCCCGTATCAGGGGGTTCCTGTACTCCCGAAGCACCCCCCCACAGGACTCCCCGAGGGACATGGTCGAACGCCTTCTCCAAATCCACAAAACACATGTGGACTGGTTGAGCGAACTCCCACGCACCCTCTAAGATCCTGCTGAGGGTGTAGATCTGGTCCACTGTTCCACGGCCAGGACAAAATAAAGAAAATAAAAAAAAGCCGTCCCAGCCGTCGTATTGTCAAAGACGACATTTTTAGGCATTCCATATTTCTTTTGTCAGTTACATTTTTAGTGGAACCAAGAATGAATAAGAAAGCGTTAAAAAAAAAAAAAGCAAGAAAACATAAAACATTTTTACTGTATGCTTATGTCCTGGAGATATTAATTTTATTTTGCTCCATGACCACCCTCATAATTCAAAACACTCCTATTGCGAACCATCTTTCTTCATTGAAATATATTGAAATGCCATTAAATTAATGGCTTCATTGTGATGGTACTTGATTAAATAGTGTATAACCTAATTAGTGCTGTCAAAGTTAAAGCATGAACTAATTTATCACAAAAACATGGCATTAATCAAGTATTAACGCAGGTTAATCAGACTATTAATTTTGACCACAGATGAGCCTTTAGCATGCATTAAAGTAAAGCATTTAAAAAATGTTTGTGTTTAACATTCAGAATATTTGTTATTTGCAAAATATTGGGGTCAATTTTAGTTCCATTTTAAATTATACAAGTAAATTAACTGATTAGAAAAAGAGGAGGATGAGCGTATGCCGTGGATCAAAAAATGTTTGCGTTCTCATAACATTAAATGTCGAAAGAATTAACACATAACAGATGCTCTTCAAAATTAGCGGGCAAAAAAAATGTTGATTAAAAAAGCATTTTCAATTAAGCGATTAATCGTGATTAATCAAAATTCTATGTGATTCATCTAAAAAACAATTGTTTGACAGCTCTAAACCTAATTATTGAAATACAGAGTAGCCTACAATAGATGAATGTCTGCTTATATGAGGCAATCTCTGGACAAATATAGGTACAAACTAGACTGACTTAATAGATCTACAAACATGAAATGCTCTGTCCAACATTAAAAAAAACAGTAAACAAAAAAAACAAATTGATTTAATATATTTAGTATTGATCATCAGATACAGAGGCTTGCTTTTTAATTGCTGTGAAATGATCAAACCTGCAGCAAGGTCTGCAAGGTGGAAACGTGCATTCGGTGACAGAATTTATACACTTGCTACCATAGCAGCCTGGAAGCTGCACACAAATTGAGGACAGAGTTTACTGCAGATGGATTTGATTGCTTCTCTCCAGTGATATTTACAAAACAGTTGGTGAGACTGCCATTCTAACAGTGTGAACTAAATAAATATGGTTCTAATGTATTTTTGCTGTTATAAAATACAACCGAGAAGTAGATGACCTGACGAGTTTTGTCCTGATTGGATGGATGGACAGACCCAGGATGGGAAAAAATGTGGGGTGAATAAAGCTCTATTGAAGCAAGCCCAGCTGACACTGGCTCACACTGGATCACTCCCTCTTGGCAGAGTGGAATGGCTGCCCTACGGATGTCTGATCCTCGCCAGGAAACAGCGAGGGGCCATTGCGCACTGTGCATGCAAATCACACTCAAGCCGCACTGAAACATAGATGTGCCCTGCGCTGCTCAAAAACACTTAAAAAGAGAAAAGCTTTAAAGGGAGAGGTGATGTTCTTGTGATGGACTAATGGAGTACGCGTGCAAAGGTCGAAGGATATACGTATACTTACTCTAGTGGATGTAGCTGAGCTCAAAGGACTTAAGACCTTGATGCTGCTTTCCTGACAGTGAAGCAATCATTACAAACGAATATGCCCCAAAAGACTATGAAATAATAGACTGATAGTTCTAACTAGGGATGAACATAATATAAGGAACTTAATGGCAGGAAAAATGGAGGTAGAATTTTTATCACAATTATTATTACTAAATTGTATTATAGTGACAACGTTGTATGTAAAATAAAGCATGTTTGAACAAATGTTTTTACAACAACTGTATTTACATTTTAATGCCTCTAGACATTTCATGCCTCCAGACACTTTTAATTTTCTTTTTTTTTTAGGAAAATCCCTTTGATGACTTGGCGGCACGGTGCTCGAGTGGTTATCACGTCAGCCTCCCAGTACTGAGGACTCCGGTTCGAGTCCAGGCTCCGGCCTTCCTGGGTGGAGTTTGCATGTTCTCCCCGTGCCCGCGTGGGTCTTCTCCGGGTACTCCGGTCTCCTCCCACATTCCAAAGACATGTATGGCAGGTTAATTGGACGCTCCGAATTGTCCCAAGGTGGCTTGGATGTGGGAGAGACTTGGCTTGGACATGAGAGACTTGGCTTGGTTGTGGGAGAGACTTGGCTTGGATGTGAGAGAAACTTCATTTGACGTGGGAAACTTAACTTGACGCAGGGAACTCGACTTGATGACAAATACCACCAAACACAGCACACCACAACTGGATAAGACAAAACAATGCTCCCACACCGCATGAACAAAACCACACTGACTAAATACACCAACACTAATGAGACACTAACAAGACACACCTGGAAAACACAATAGATGAGGGCACTGATTGGTCACACATACTGGGAAGGGAAGACACGCAGGTGGACAAAGTTAACGCTAACAAGACAAAGAAGACAAACCGGAGAAAATACAACATGAACACCCAAAATCCAACAAAAACCCAACCCCACCCTGCAATACAGCATTTTTTACTTAAAATTACATAACATGAATGACCGTTTTCTATTGTTCTAATTTGTAGTTCCTGATTGTCAGACTGTTACTGGCCGCAATGGCAAATACCAATACCTTGGAAGAAGCCCGGGTATTGGTCTAATACCTAGAATAAATCTAAATGTATAAAAAAATTATAAGAAAGAACCAAAAGTCATCAAGCAAGAATTTCATCCATAGTTGCACCAAAACCTAGCAACTTTTTGTGGAAAATTAGCTGTGCCACAGATGAGAGATAGAGAGGGCATTAAACCCAAATATGGGCCTCATAATTCACTGAGGGGGTTGGTTACAATACACCCGTAATAAAACAGATCATTTACTGGCCCATAAACTCTAAGCACCACTTGAACCTAGCTGGTCCTTTAGGTCAGACGGGGCAACATTAGCCACCCGCATCACATCAGTAATTGGAAATATTCAAATGCACATGATTAAACAAACAAATGAATGTGTTGAGTAAATACACAATTTTACCTTTTGTCTATAGGTGAATAAACTCAGAATGCAGTAAACAAAAAAAATCTTCCTACTATGATACTGTAGTGTTGCAGAAAAAAACCCAACTTTGATCAACGAACATGTAGGAATACACCATTGTGATTATGTTCCACTATAACGTGCAGACTTGCTTAAAAGGCATAGTGCGTAATAAGAGACCGCTAGATGTCGCTATAGCATAAAATACAGCAGATGCGCATACATTTAGAACATGGGTTTGCAAACTCTGTCCTCGAGGGCTGGTGTCCTGCAGGTTTTGCAAGTTTCCCTCTTCCAACACAAGCTGATTCCAATCAACAGGATCATTATCAGGCTGATGCAGCGCTTGCTGATGAGCTGATCATATATCAGCTGTGTTGGAGAAGGGAAACATTAAAAACCTGCAGGACTTCAGCCCTCGAGGCCCGGGTTTGCCCACCTGGAGAGACCACCCTCCGCAAGCCTATCACCAATTCCTATTTTTCGTGAGCAAACGAGCATTTCGGCGAGCGACAGCGACTTGTCAGCTCAGCGAGCGATACCGAAAGACTGCGCGAGCTGGATTTAGCTGGAGCAGTTAACAAGAGCGGCTAGCAGGAGTTAGTCGGAGCCATATGGTTTGGCTAACAAGAGAAGCAAGCTTTAAGAAAAAAAAGTAGTAAAACGCTTGCGAGAACAAAGCAGAAGGTGACAAGCGACAGGAGCCCGAATCACGGGCCTTAGCGACAACCACCTCAAGGCCTCAGCTGTGGATGGTAAGTGGCCATCAACCCATTGGGTCCGACACTAGATGCAACTAAGCACCACCAGGGCAAACTATGTGTACGAAGTTGTCCTTTGGCATCTGTAGCAGGAAGATGGCGGCGAAATTGCAGCCTCTTGCAAGGTAAGACTCTAGCCAGAATGTAAGTTAATTAGTGATTACTATGACTGTGTACAAAAAACGTTTTTTGTTTTTTTTGTTGTTTTTTTTGCATATTATTGAACTGAAGTGGGTTTTTAAATTGAAGGAATTATTAGTTCACCACTAGATGGTGCTAAAGATTACGCACTGTGGCTTTAAGGTTGTTTAAATGCTGTGATTACTGCACAGTGACCAAGTACGCATGTATAGAGATAATGCTTTGGCAGGGATTAAGACTGCGACCATTTCACCCACAAATGCGGCCAACTGTACAGCCTGTGCTGGTGAAAAATTAATCCAGTCCCACGGTGCGAGTGCATGTTTAAATGAGTGGTGCACGGCTCATATGTATCAAACGCCACGGTTCGGGACTCGAGTCGAATGTACGTAGTCTGCGGAACGCACTGCGGAGGACAACTTCAAAATAAAAGCCGGGTGGAAACGTTGCGGCTCAAGGCGGCCAGCCGGACTCGTCCTCACGCGACTGCCGACTTCCAACGTCAACACGACGCCACCTCAACATTATATTTAATTGCCAATTAAGGACGCGAAGAAATTACAGTCAATGGTCCAACTAGTTAATTTGTTTACAATACCTAATCATCTACTAGGCTGTATATACATATATATAATATGCATTATTCTTATAACATTTACCATCAAAAATAGCTCTACAATAGTCCCCTAAAAAGAGGCATTAAACAAAACATAGTATGCTAGGCCTGCTAAGAGCTGACCCCTCTGTGTTGAACAAAATAATGTTCATAAAAGCAAAGCCTTTTTTCAATTTCTTTTAAAATAAAAATAAAATAATTGACCTGTTCTTTTGCAAATCTTGTTGCAGTAAAATATTTTGCAGCTTTATATCGAGTCAGTCAATCTTTTCTTTTTTTTTTTTTTTTTTTTTTTGTCGCTGTCAATCTTTACGTCAACTGCAACTACAGTATGCAAATTGATACTATACAAAAAGGGTGTGACCAAACCTGTGTGGTGCGACCAACTGAAAAAGTTGGTCGCACCAGTGCTACCAGCGCAAAAGTTAGTGTAGAGCCCTGTTTGGTCCATCAATTCTCGACATTGCGTCAGGTAACACAGCGAGAAGTGTGCGGAATGCTGAGGCCTCAGGACTTCAGAGGAAATGAGAGGCACAGGAGTCAAGAAATATTCATCTAATCCCAGCTTTCGGGGCATTTGCCTCATAGTCACGTGCAGCTGCTTGCATTCAAAATAGCCTGACTGGCCGGTTCCTTGGGTACACTTAAACTTCCACGTGAATGTGATGCAACACGACATCTTTGCATTAGTTTGCGTCCTGATGTTATTTAATGTCCAGAGTAAGCCTCTGAGGAGACTAAGTATGAAGCGTACTATGACGTGTATTATTGGCAGTCACACCGAGCTGACAATGTTACAAGGAATTGGCAGCTCAGCACTTGTAAACAAGATTAGAGCAAGTTCATTCTGATGGGGCACCTTTTAAAAAAGTACATTCAACATTCTGATGTGACCTCTGTCATCTTCTTCTGTGTCCTTTGGTTTCACTCTGTTGCATCACGATCAGCTCCAAGGTGTAAATGTAAAGGTAAGTGAGCTCTCTATGGTGCAATTTGTATGTTGAAGGCATTCAAGGGTCAGTATTATCACAATAAGGAAAGTAAAGTCAAAGTAATTAGTAGATTTCGATAAATGTGGGGGAAAGGAGAACATGGTGACTTTTTGAGCAAGGTTGTTGAGAAATAAAGCAGTTTTATGATTGTGAAAAACCTTGAGAATTGTTTCTCATGAATATTAATGCAAGCTTGATTAGGGCTGACAATTAATGCAGTACAATGCAATATTCTAATTACAAAAGCTGCAAAAAACAAACAAACAAACAAACAAAAACACTGATTCATTTTATGTAAGATGATATGATTTATCCATCCATCCACCCATTTTCTCAACCTCTTCTTCCTCACAAGGGTCACGGGGGTGCTGGAGCCTATCCCAGCCGGCTTCTGGAAGTAGGCGGGGTACACCCTAAACTGGTTGCCAGCCAATCACAGGGAACACAGAGACGAACAACCACACACACTCACACTCACAAGCACACCTAGGGACATTTCGGAGCGCCCAATTAACCTGCCATGCATGTCTTTGGAATGTGGGAGGAGACCGGAGTACCCGGAGAAGACCCACGCAGGCACGGGGAGAACATGAAAACTCCACCCAGGAAGGTCCGAGCCTGGACTCGATCTTGCGTCCTCAGCACTGGAAGGCGGACATACTAACTACTCAACCACCATGCCGTCTATTATGTGATTTATTTTCATCTTCAATTTATTTATTTATATAGCGTCTAGATAAGTTAAGCAGTCCACAGGTTTACTGATCACTGTTTCATGCAAATAAAAAGTTGATAAAGCCACAGATTTGTTTGTATTATTGTTGTAACCTTACTCGTGACTTACTGACTTGTGTTTATTGCACACTTGTTTGGTAGAATGATGTGAAATTGTCATTGTGAACGCGTAAAAAACAAACAGCCCTATTTCCATGCCCAGCACAAAACTAGCGCAAAGTGCAGTCTAATTGTGTGCATGGGTAGAGTTTTCTTTCTTTTGGTATTTTCGAAGATGGGCGGAGCTACAGTACAAAGGGGCCTTTGCGCCAATGTGCGCCGTTATGGGATGGAATGTAGCCAACTTACGGCCAACCGTAGTGGCATCCCTCATTTGCATTAAAAGCAGGGAGGTCAGAGCGAATGTCGGGTTTGACATTGTGGAGACAAATTTGATCCGCTGAGCTCCGAGAGATGAGATTGGCCCACACACACACACACACACCCACACACACACCCCCACACACGCCCTCACACCCACACACACACACACACACACACACACACACACACACACCCCCACACACACACCCCCAACACACAAACACACACCTGCACACACCCATTGTGCACTTATAACAGTAGGTAAATTGCAATACAGTGTTCCATCGTTTTCCGCTGGGGTTAGGTTCCAAAAAATACCCGCAATAAATGAAATCCGCAAAGTAGTTAGCTTTATGTTTTTCAACTCTTATAAATGTTTTAAGGCTCTAAAATCCCCGACTGCACAATTTATACACTTTTCTCATTGAGGCATTTACATGTTCTCACATTTCTCTCTTGTTCAAACATTGACAATGTTCATCCATCCATCCATCCATTTTCTTGACCGCTTATTCCTCACAAGGGTCGCGGGGGGTGCTGGCGCCTATCTCAGCTGGCTCTGGGCAGTAGGCGGGGGACACCCTGGACTGGTTGCCAACCAATCGCAGGGCACACGGAGACGAACAAACATCCACACTCACACGCACACCGAGGGACAATTCGGAGCGCCCAATTAACCTGCCATGCATGTCTTTGGAATGTGGGAGGAGAAAAGAGTACCCGGAGAAGACCCACGCGGGCACGGGGAGAACATGCAAACTCCACCCAGGAAGGTCCGAGCCTGGACTCGAACCGGAGACTGACAATGTTCAAACCTTCATAAATTTTATAAAATGGGTATATTACTGTAAAAAAATATGCAAAATTGCACTTAAAAAAAAATCCGCGATACAGCGAGACCGCGAAAAGTGAACCGCGTTATAGCGAGGGAAGACTGTATCTCCCTTTGCGGATGATGTAGTCGTCCGCACATGTGATGGAGTCAATTGGAGACTGCAGACAGACAAATTGCCAGATGCGCCAGGCGTATAGCAGCAGAAATGTGCAACCCCATAACAACACGGATTTGTGTTGCGTCACCACAAAATTTGAGATGCACCCATTTTCATGCTGACGGCACATGCACCACTCTATGAAAACAGGAACTATAGTGGTAAAATCTTTCATCATTTCATTCTTTGGGTTTGGCTAAAACCAAAGAACCTTGCTCTGCAAGCTGAATTGTCACGGTATTTGTGAGTTCATAAACCCACGAGAATCCATCTTGTCCAGAGCATGCTGATTTTCTCAGAGCCGCACATTATGTGGACCAATCACAAAGCAACGGTGTTTGGGGCGGGATTTGCGGCTGTGAAGAGGGGGTTAGTAGAAAATGCCCTCAGACCGCGGAATGCCTAGCGACGCGCAGTGTGCTCTACAAAGTTCACAAACATGCTAAACTAGACTTGCCCCAGCAAGCAAATTAAGACTACCGAATTTTCCGCACTATAAGCGCACCTAAGAGCCTTCAATTTTTTAAAAAGCTGACCATGCGCCTTATAATTCAGTGCGCCTTATAATGTGGTGCGCCTTATATATGGAAAAGGTTTTCCAATATGTAATTCGTTTACGGTGCACCTTATAGTGTGGCGCGCCTTATAGTGTGGAAAATACGGTACTTTGTGAAAACAAATGAACAATTGCATATTAACTCACATTGATGGAGGGTTTGTAAACAAAACATTCAAAACTGACGCTTGAGGAAGCTGAGGAAAGCAGCCAACCGGACATGAGCGTAAAAATATTCCACCAATCAGGAGTGGGCGTTCGCACAGCTAACTTTGCATATGCCACAGTTAGTCGCTTGCCTCCGTGGCTTGGCAAGAGGTAAAACATTACGTGTCCGCCCGGAAACGTGCCGGACAGGCCAAAACAAAATCTGTCGGACTATACCATTAAGCGACATATATACACACACAAGACCACATCATTATAACCATTGGTCAATTGACGATTAGATCTAATATATTTTAATAAAAATAATTCAAATTGTAACATGACATTTAAAAAAAAAAAAAAAAAAAAAAGTACACACAGTATATCTTATTGCTCGGATAAAAAGAAACACGATGACTCACTTGTACTGTGCCTGAAAATGTTCCTGGACAAAGCTATGTTGGACACTGAACTGTTGGGAATGGGACAGGTCAGGATGCTGCAGATTTTCATCTTCATCGGGACCCTGCAGCAAATAAAAGAGTAATATTCCTTCAGTATTCTTCAGAAATCCACAATATGTTACCAGAATTGGCAGATGTTATCCGCTTATTAAATAAAATAAGACAATTTTGGAAAGCACTGAGAAAAGACGCAACCCCACGGGATGCCAATTCTTTTATTCTAGTGTACGCACCAACAGCCACCAGCCTTGGATAGAGATAAAAGATGGAGGGAAATATTTATGAATCCCAGCAGTAATCAGAGAAAGCTAAGGCATGCCGCACACTGAGCGACATGGTCAAAGGTGAACAATTATGAACAGATTCGCACCCACATATCTGGCAATTGACCATTGCACGCATACTGTACCAACTTAATGCAACAGAAACACCTCCTGTGGTCCCTGATGTTCTTATTAAGGCTTCTTAATTTCTGATTTGACACTTTTTTTCATTATTGTTTGGGCAGTTGAGTTCAAATAAATATGGTGGTCTTTTCAGTTGCTTTCTTGCTTGCATTCATGTCCACCTGTTTCCAAGAACAGAAGACTGGGGGGGGTCATGTTGACTATGTTATGCTATGTTTGGTTATTGCTTTTCAAAGTAAAAACAGATGTTTGCAAATGTTTTGTTTTGTCTTCTTTCATGAAGGACTACAGAAATCGGTGAACAATCATTGTTGATGTGCTGGAATCAGAGGATTGGGGCCATTTTAAATTTAAAAAAGGCTCAAACTCGTTTATTCAAATAGTTTTTGATTAATTTGATAATCGATTTCTACTTTAATTGATTAATTTTGACAGCTCTAGGCCGGGGGTCACAACCGGCAGGACAGAAAAGACGTGGATTACAGGTTTGAATCTTGGAAACATGTTCTCCCTCTGCTTGTGTGGGTTCTTTCCAAGTTCTCACGCCTCCCTCTTCAACAGTCCAAAAACCTATGCAGTGCATTATTGAAGACTCAAATTGCCAGTAGGAGGAATTTTTAGTCCGAGTTGTGATGTCTGTCACAATCCTGCGCTTGGCAGATGATCAACCCGGAGGGTACTTCACCTCTCACCTAAAGTCAGGGGTATCGGCTCTAGTTTACTTCTGACCCTGAACAGAAACGTGCTTTGGAAAATTAATAGACAGATGGGTGAAGATAAATGAAAAATGTTTGACAGTTTCTGCCTGTGTTGGGCTGCTGCTGTGCCTGCATTTGCCTCGAACACAACACACTACATTCCAATACCATTTCCATCACACATATCAGCATTCACAGCCCTAAAAAAAAGCCTTCCAATTTACAAAGGCTTTGTACAGAAAAGTTTTTGTCTCTGCTGGCACACTATCATTCCCATCAAGAATCCGTTATGGAAAAGTCGCATACTTAAGAATGCATTAAGTCATTATATTTAATGATTTTTATAAAATAATCTGTGCTTTTACACCTGAACAGAAGAATATTTCCCTATGCCTTCTGTTTATGAAACTTCCATTTTTAACATTTCCTGGTTCCATAACAGAATGACAATGCTTTTAAGCAGGCAGCTCTACCTCCATTCATTGTTTTCAAACGCTAAGTCAATTCTTCCAAGCGTATTCAAGCTAAGAAAACACCAAGCACAAGACTGAAACGTGACCTTCTTACTTCAATGTGCTTCATCAAGCATGCACAATGGCACACCACTTACTTTATTCTCATTCTCTCCATTTTGCATGGATTTTTTTTCTTCTTCTTTTGGTCCGATTCTGACATGAATGTTAGGTAACACAGAAAGAAAAGGAAGGTACATTGCACCTGCTCCTTCTGTGATTGACTGAGATAATGCAATCTTAGGTGATTAAAAGTTCACCCTTTATTTAATATATGTACTGTATGTACTTTGACCCAGCATTTCCCTTCATCCCCCTCCCACATAGCTGGCATTGGTGTTATCTATGTCGTGATAACAAGAGAACATTCAGGCCAGACAGACATCGTTACGCCTATCATCTCAAGCACTTATAATCAGCAGTTCCCTGTAAATAGAATGTGAGGTGTCATTTGTATGTTAACAGCATCTGTTGAGTGTGGAAGCAGAACAGGTTACATCTGCACTAATGCAATTCCGATAAGGCCATACTCATCTAAATGATGGTGGACAGATCAAGTCTCACCAAATACTGCCAAGTGTACTCAAAGGCAAGCAAACCCGATTTGTTGCTTAAATTTGAGCTTAAAGCTCTACCGTCTGTCATTTCCAAGTGACCAGATCAACTCAACTCAACTCAAGTTTATTTATATAGCACTTTCAAACAGCCTGACCTGTCACAAAGCGCTTTACAGAAACACAAAAAACTAACATAACATAAAACATTAACACCAATACAATACAATACAATACAATCACAACAAATAAACATTCTTCCATTCCTACATACGCTTTGATGTTTGAAGCAGTTATAGATGAAAGAGGTTTATTATAGATTGTTTATTATAGATTATAGACCCGTCTGTATGGGTTGCTATGGTAATGTTGGAGTAGGAATACTGGCAGCGTGAGCTGTATATAAAAAAAAACAAAAACGAAAAACAACTTCAAAAGATGCCAATGTAGCTTGACAAGCTAACACTTTGCTTCACTTTTTTTTTTAGTGTTTATTGTTTGTAATTGGTTAATACTGTACCTAGTGTGGCAGCAAACACCTTGCTTGCCACTCATTGCGCACACAGTCAGAGACCCTGCCTCTTCCCTCATAAGAATGTATAATGCCCTACCATGCACTATATATATATATATGACACATAAAGCCATAGACATGCACAAACATTAGTTATCAATTTGCACGGCTCAACTCCTTTTCACCTCTGCAATGCTATACAGCAGCACCTTTTCTTTATACTGTACTCTATTTCAGCCTTATGTATGTAAATATCACTCGTTCCAATGTAGCAAAAAATCCAGTGTTTCCTCGCTACTTCCTGGTTGCGTTGTTGCGGATTTACTGTGTTACAGATTTTCATTTGTGACCAATTTGTGACATTTAAAACGGTTTCTGGTTGAGGTGAACTATTGTAAGAGAAAAAAGAAAAACTTCATCAGCAGCTTGGCATTTATTCTACATTTTTTCATGCTAAAAGTTACGTTTATTAAGTGCAATAAGTGTTTAGGTGGGTGAGGGCCATGTGGGCTGGGGTTCACAATGGTTTAATAGAGGTGTAAATCACCCCAAAAATAAAATAAAAATGAAAACAATAATACAAACTCAACCTCTACTTCTTGGAAATTCCCTCAATGTGACTTTCTTGTGAACTTGGTTCATGGTTTGCTTTCTAGTAGAAGTTCCACCATGGTCAACAAATATTTTAGCTTAGTGTCACACAACTTGTTCCTCTATTTTTCTTTCTGCTTGCATTACGATGCTATTCAATTATTGAAATTGGATTACATGGACTGAATAAAATCCATTTCAATCAGATGTTGATACCACCTTTTTGTCTGTTATTTTTGTCCAGGCAAAGCTCTCGATTTACCGGTCGATCTACGTTCCAACCCTCACCTATGGTCACGAGCTGTGGGTCGTGACCGAAAGAACAAGTGTCACGGTGTGGGGGTGTTGGAGGCAGGACCCAAATGCAGGGGGCAACAAAAACAGGTCAAGGCAAGGATGCAAGTAAAAGGGGTTTAATTAACAAAAAATGTACTATGGAAAAAATACAAATGAACAAGGTCAAAAGCAAACTAACACTAGGGCAACATGGCATGGCATGGCATGACAGGAACAGCAACAGCAACAGAAACAATAACTCAACAAGAACTGAACGGAAAACAGGTGACTAAATACACACAGGCTAATTGACAATGACTAGACACAGCTGGGCAAGACACAAGTGGCAAGGGAAGCTGATTGGTGGATACACTGGGAAGGGAAGACACACTCAGGTGGACGTGGTTAGACATAACGGGACAAGGGAAGAGACAAGGACCACATGACAAACAACCCAAAACACCAAAAGAAAACAAAATCCCACCCCCACAAAACCAAAACATGACAACAAGATCCCGGATACAAGCGGCCGAAATTAGTTTCCTCTGCAGGGTGTCCGGGCTCTCCCTTAGAGATAGGGTGAGAAGCTCGGTCATCCGGGAGGGACTCAGAGTCGAGCCGCTGCTCCTCCGCGTTGAGAGGAGCCAGCTGAGGTGGCTCGGGCATCTGGTTCGGATGCCTCCTTGACCCTCTCTGGAGAGGTGTTCCGGGTATGTCCCACCGGCAGGACGCCCCGGGGTCGACCCAGGACACGCTGGAGAGACTGTCTCTCGGCTGGCCTGGGAACGCCTTGGAATCCCGCCGGTGGAGCTGGTTGAAGTGGCTGGGGAGAGGGAAGTCTGGGTTTCCCTCCTAAAGCTGCTGCCCCCGCGACCCGACCTCGGATAAGCGGTAGAAGATGGATGGATGGATGGATGGATGGAATTTTGTCCAGATGGGGAAAAAGAAGCTGCTTCTTTAAGGTACAGCACTAAGGACATAACAAGTTAGGGCACCTGTGAGGAAATATGGTGGTGTTGTCGCCTCCAGATTTAGTCCAAAATAGATGGTGATCATAGTTTTACTTTACATTTGCACTCCAGTATGTGACACATATAAGTGATCAGTGATCATTCTTGTCTTTAGCCATTACATTATTAAACCAGAAATCACATTAGAAACAGAAGGCCACTGTCTTTGTCTCTGATAACTTGCATATACAATACATGTGCTGTGCACATTGAGCGCTCTTTAACCCTAACTACTGAAAACGCGACTAGAGTGCTTCCTGCGAAGTAACTGATGAATTAACAGTTGCAGTTTTTAAGTCTAATGTTATTGAGAAAGTCACAAAGCCCCTGAACCGCGCCCCCACCTAAAAATCAACTCATCACAAAGTCAATGAGAACATTAACAGCAACCATGAAGGTCCCCCAAGATATAAATTATGTATTAACACACGTGTGCACTTGCTAATATTCACAACATGTTAAACCAAAGGATCGTCTACATTTGCTTAATCTATAATCCTCAGTGCCAGAAGAGGCCTTGTGCCAGCGCCTTGAGGTGTATGGAGAAAATGAAATCCTTCACCCTGGCATCTGGCGTGCTGTAATTGATTTCTGGGATTTAGATAAATGACAGCGATACAGTGCAACTGTGTCGGATTCAGGTTGCTGGCTCAGCTCTGTCATCAGGAGGCCACAGTTCATTGCTAAAAATTTCAAGGAGGACGGAATGAGGAGTGGTGACGAGAGCCTGCATTGTTGTCAAGTCAAACTACACAGCTGCCATGGAATGAATACTTTATAGCTGTATGTTTGTAAATTAAATGTTGATTGTTCTTTGGCTTTATTGCAACATTATAAAAAGAAACTGCCACCTTGCATTATGTCACACTCGGCTAGACCTTTTTTTTTTCCTTCGGCTTTTTGTGGCACTTTTTAAAGTCCTTGTGAAGTAAAAATGCCTTGTAAAATTGACACTCCACAATAAAATATACTTTAAAAAATATTTTACTTCTCTAATAAAGGTTTTATGATGGTGACAGTTTAACTGTGAAATTGTTTCTGTTTCTATTTCCAACAGAAAAAAAATGTTTCAAAATATGATCATATTGTTTGGTAGTCAACCAGCATCCAGAAAATGATCAGGTTCTATCTCAGAGGTTCACTGTATAATTTAAAAACTGAATTGTTGTTGCACAATAGAGTTTTTGTGTTGGTAGCGCATAAATGAGAGGGATTAAAACATAATGTGCTACATAATCCAGCAAGAGGGGATCAATATTATTAATAGACTATTTGTCAGTCCTGAAGCAGTCTTTCATTTAGTCATTAGCCATTTAAGCAGGAAGGATGCTGACTGACGCAGCTCACTCCCACTGCTGTTAAATTTGAGACTCGTGGACGTCCGTTTCTCAGCATGAGAGCCAAAAATCTCACAAATTAACGCTGCACTCAGTCCCACCATGGATGTTGTCAATAATTGACCCCGAGGCTGTTGCTTGGAGTGAATCTCCTCCGAGAGTAGATCCACTTGTGAAACCCAGAAAGTGTGCCCCTCACCTTACGGTGCACCTTATCTTATCCTGATGGCCTTTCCTGACGGGGGCTGAGACTGTAAAAGGAGGCACAAGTGTTCCCAGTAATGGCATTGCTGTGAATAATTCAAACTAACTGTGGAAACAGAGATGGATATGTGATGTGGTAGAGAACGCACTATCGTGGAGTAATTGAGAATGAGAGCCAGGAGCGAGTGAAACCTCCAGGTGATCATCACAGAGGTATGAGGTTGTTCTGTTGTGACTCCGCATCAAGACCCAACTAACTCTATGTGCATCAATAGGCTTGAACTGTGGTTACAGAGTAGATGAATGATGAAGAAAGTCATAGTGCTAATGTAATATAGAGAATTGATAGACTGACTGACTTAACAGCAGCCTCCCATCATGTGCACACTACTCCATAAATAGTTGCTGTAATATTGACACTAGAAACATCACCTTTCTATCCATTATTCTCCATTGATGATCCCTATGCACGATACACGTCAACACAATTAATATTCATGAGTCTAGCGAGGAGGGCCAAACTCGGCGGGCTTGTCATGCTACACGAATGTAAACAGTCTACTAGCGACACATCTACTGCGCTAAATCTAGAGATAGACCGATATGCTTTTGTCAGGGCCGATACTGATTATCGGTAGTCAAGGAGGCTGATAACCGATATTTGAAGCCGATATTCATTTGCAGTAAAAGTTAAAATGTTGGCACCAAATTTTTGAATAATGCAAACCCTAACCGTTCTTTACAATGGATTCTCACACTTTTCATTTTACATCCTTCCATCTGCAATAAGACGTTGGTGGCGGGGGGAGTTAAATGTGGGGGCCAACATGACATTAACTTTTATAGCATTTGGGATACTTGTAGTTTTATTATATAAATGTTATATTTTTATATTTTAAAGTAATAGGAGGAACCCTGTCATTCAAAATGTGCATCAGCTGTGGCATTACTTATTACTACAGCAAAAAAAAAAAAAAAAAAAAAATTCCATGAGAAAAATTATTCATCCCTGAACACATACAGTTCTTGTAGACCTTATTATGATTATTGTTATTGTTACCATATAGACAGTATTGATAAGCTTAGGATCTTAAATCGAGAACAGCAATATCATGCTACTCCTCTCTACAAGAGAACTGTCAAAAGACAGCTTCAGGATACAACACACTTCATCATGTAGTTTACTGCCACTTAGGATGCCCCAATCAACGCAGAAAAAGGTCGAGTAAAATAACTTGGTTATAATAATAGTAAGAATAACTTGGTTAAACAGACATTGTTGCGGTGGACCGCTGCCAGTTTCTGCTGTTTAATGTGTTTTACAACTATAGACACGTGTGTGTATATGGGCACACTTTTCTCTCACTACTGTAGTGTACTGTATCACTTAATGGCACAGATGTACTTGTCTAAATAATAACTGAGCTGCAACATTGCTAATTCACATTAAGCACTATCTTAGCTGTACACATGAATGGTTATTAACACACGAGAAAGTTATACAACACACCAAACATGAGCTCATTATTCAAAGTATGATGCACGTAACGAAATTACATCACTGAACATTAATTGCAGCCGACTACGGCCGTAGATGTTACATATTAGTGGCATCCATTGAGAGCATAATGTCCCAACTGATGGCAGACATGACGTGAAAAGAGAGACACAACGAGCAAATAAGCACACTATACTTTACTGCACTTCTCTACTAATGCCAAACATACGGAAGAGAACACGTTGGTGTAGTTAAACAGTGTTTGAGACACTTAATTAGTTACGGAGCGGACTTTAACGAGGTGCACAACGAGCTGTCAATCAAATCGACGTCGAAGCTTAAGACACACAATGGCAAACCAGTGCGACAAAAAAACACAATATAAAGTAACTAAACGCTATTTTGTGTCACTGTGGCATTTAACTGCATAATCGCTGTACGACAAGTAGTGGACGTGACCCAGAATGCAATGTGTGCGTCGTGAGAGGTAAATATAATGACGTTAACTCTACTCTTAACATGGAACTAGACAATATAATAATGACAACTGTTAATATTTGGAACCTTTCTAACAAACATTGTTTACTTAATTAAGTGAAAATGTGTGTGATTCCCTCCCCGAGTAGTTCAAGTAGTGAATTAGCTACTGGGTGCTAGCCTACATGCTAAGCTGAACACACCACTGTTAGCTAGCGGGGATTCAATGCAAGGCAATGCAGCTCCATTCATATAGTGCATTTAATACACAACATAATTCAATGTGTTTAGCTTATCATGGTGAAAAGTTCGGCGGAGTCTCTTCTCTTTTAACTTACCTTCGAAGCATGTGTCTCGCGTTGTGGGTGCGTGTGTGACCGGCTACTGTGATACATGGCATACACTACTGATTGGTTCTGGCTCTTGCACAGCTAACCAATCAGATGCTGCTATGGGCGTTACGTTGCTGGAGTTGGACTCCATAACAGACAGAGACGCTCTGGGCTGCATTCGAAGCAAAAAGATGGAGTTTTAAATGGATCGCTTATATCGGCCTTCAGATTAATAAAACAGGCCGATGCCGATATGTACCAATATGTCAAATATCGGCCCCGATTATCGGCCCGGCCGATTATCGGTCTATCTCTAGCTCAATCTACTAATTCTGTCAGAGAATGATATTCCTGGTGCCAAATTCACTGGTATAGACGTCGAAGAACATACTAATGTTCAATTGAGGAGATGGCTTGCGTGTAGAGGGCTGAAAAAGACGAGAAAAAGAGCCTGATCCACAGGTAAAGTTCTTTTTCCTCCACTCAAAACATTGTCCTACGCAACTGACAATGACATTCTCCAGTTTCAACAAGCTATCTTTCTTTTACCACCATATGCCCTGCCTGTTATATCTGGTTGTCTTATGTCTTTGATAGTTGTATGTATGTAGCGTGTATGTGCGTGTGACTCTTGGGCACAACGACTCGCTATACCCCAATTCTTTTGAGGTATACATTATTATATCCTCCCCGCTTATCAACCTGTTTCCTTAATTCATAAAAGATCCTGCGGTTAAAGTAAAATAAATAAATAAATAAAGTAAATAAAAAAACAGGCGGTAAGCAAGACAGGTCCGTACAACAGTGGCAACAGTGGCTTTTTTCCTTGTCATTCATTATTGTCGTCCGGCAGTCGGGGTAGTGCCAAACGCGAAACAAACAAGAAAAAAACATAAAAATAAAGACAATCACTTACCGCTTCGGGACAGCGGTTGACCGGCAAGGGCCGAATTGTCATCTAGAAGCATGCAAGCATGTCCCCCCAACAAAATGTTTACTCCATATGAAGGTGACAGGCTTCACTTCGCTGGCGTTAAACTGCTCTTTTGGACGTCCGCACAAGTTGATCCCCGTTCACATTCCTGACTCTGAATTTTTGGCTTCGGGAAACGAATAAAGAATACAGCTTTCATATGTGGACGGTTGTAGTGTCTGGAGTGGTTTCTGCAAGTTCCATAACAGCTGTGTTTACTCGGATGTTGTTTTTCTGGAGATAAACGAGAACAAAACAAGCACTATTTGCATGGGTCATCAATGAGCGAGCTTCTTTCTGACCCACTTCCAGGTTTAAGCTGCTGAAGTCACATGGCCTTACGGTCTAAAAGAACATTCGTGCAGTTCCCCATTGGGTTGAATTTCTAAGGGTAAACTGCTACCACTCACGTCTGTATAAATGATTCCAGGTTGTACTATGTTGCATGCAATTCTATCCGATTAGATGATAATTCTAAAAACTGTGGATGGAAAACTAAAATGTGTAGATGAAAGTCTCACTTTTCAGTGCCTTAAACCAAAGTTACTGTCCATGACATTAAAAACACTTAAAACAAACATAAAAAAAAAAAATGAAGGCTGCATTGTGAAGATACCAGGAGAAAGATGAGACAAACCTGAAAAAGATTTCCGTAATGTCTGAAAAATATGTTGTAAAATGAATATTTGTGATGGCTGGAAGTTGATCATGTCTCTTTGAGCTATTTGGAAGCTGTTATCTGTCTGGGTGGATATAACGCAATAGAAAAACTAAGTGCTATACTAAATCTGCAGCAAAACTTCCCCAGGCTTCCAATTTTCTCTTCTCAGACACACCTGCACTGACTTTTCTTGGTGCATGGTTGCCATCTTGACTCAAACCATTACTTTCTTTCCCTATTGTACTCACATACACAAAAAAATTTGTTCAACTGACCTCAACTGAATTTACGCAAATGTTTTGTAAGATATCCACTCACCCTAAGGCTTGTATTTGTATGGACTAAGTTGTGTTGCCTAATTAACTTTTTCTTTAGCAATATTGCAGCAGTTAACCACAGTCAACCTTTTCTTGGCAGAGATGGGTTCTTTTTTCAATAAAATCATATTTGCTGTATTATTTATCTTGTTTATGTATGTGGGGCGGCACGGTGGTTAGCACATTCGCCTCCCAGTTCTGAGGACTCCGGCCTTCCTGGGTGGAGTTTGCATGTTCTCCCCGTGCCTGCGTGGGTCTTCTCCGGGCACTCCGGTCTCCTCCCACATTCCAAAGGCATGCATGGCAGGTTAATTGGGCGCTCTGAATTGTCCCCAGGTGTGCTTGTGAGTCTGGATGGTTGTTCGTCTCTGTGTGCCATGCAATTGATTGGCAACCTGTCCAAGGTGTACTTCCCAAAGCCAGCTGAGATAGGCTCCAGTGACCCCTGTGAGAAATAAGCGGTCAAGGAAATGGATGTATGGATGTCACTGACTTCTAAGCATGCCGTGTGGGTTTGGTTTGCACTCAGTGACAAGTGTTGAGAAGAGATTTGTAATTTTTTTTCCTCCATGATTATGACACACTCCCAATATGATGTCAGCTGTTTTAAACTTTGACTTGCCAAAATTTTGGCTGATATAATTTTCTTGTTGACACAACGGCATTTATTCTCAAAAAAAGACGGCAGATTATCTAGATGTTGTTGGCATAGATAGCATTTGCTTTGCATGGCGAGTCAAGTGCTTCTTAAACCTGCCCTGCATTACTGCATACAGTGTGAACTACTAGCCCTAATAACCACAGGGATTCTCTGTGGGCAAGCATCCACTACGATGAAATTACAACTCCCTGCTGGCTCTTATTCTGTGTATTGTGCCCTCCTGGTGTTAAACTAAAACAACATAATGAATATCTCCCAAAGTGATTACAAAGTTGCAAAGTTGAGTCTTTCCAAGGAATTACTTTAAAGGCTTTCCAAAGTATTACAGCTGGTCTGACTACAGATAGCAACTACACTAAGTCAAAATCTAAAGTTTAGCTGTCAAATAATTGGTGGAGAAATACAAATAAAGAAATACAATGTGGTGATGGTAGCCACTAAAAATCTGGATTAGTTCAATGGGGTAGCTAACAGCAAACTGAGGCCATATGTATCTCCCTCTCAACTGCTTCCTTCCTTCCTTGTTTCTATGGAAATATCCAAGCTCTCAAGGAGAAGAGAGCATAAAATTGCATAGTGAAAGAGCAGACTTGAGCGACATTTAATTGAAAATGGTGCACCAAAGGCACAGTTTGCCAGTGAATATGACTCTATATGTTCAGAGAATTCTTGCTACCACCAGGAGAGCAGCAGAAAGATTAATTCTAATGAGGAGAAGTTGGTCTCCTAAGCTGATGAGCTTTGTTATTACCCTCCTTCCTCTGTGGCTAATTGTGAGCTGTGTTGTGACATGGATGACAACAAATCCGCAACACGCAAAAAAGCCTCTGGTAGCTGACAGTCATTATGGTTTTTACAGCAGCTAAAAAGACTTCATTCATATTAATACTTTTAATCAAGGTTTCAATGACCACCGTAAAGCCTGACAAATATGATACTTAATTAAATAATTTGTGTATTGTACATCTTGCATGTGTGATAATATTTTACTGTTTGGACAAAGGAGATGCCTTGGCTTTTAATGGTGGTCCTCAAAGGCCGAGGGGGGGGGGAAATCATTGCATGATCCTGGAGTGTTTCAATCTACTTTTACTATAAAAAAGCTCCTCAAGAATTTATTATTTTTTGAAAAGTCCGGACTGGTAAGAGTGGATATTACAGTGCAAACTGTAGATTCTTTCGGTTTGCTCTGACTTGCTTCAAATTTGAAGTTCAATTCTTTAAAACAGATTGTGCTGCACAAGCCATTTTATAAAAATGCATTCATTGATTACATGTTGATGTCATTGTCTAAATTGGGTTTTTTATTGGCATTCTTTCTTGTCTAAATAATTCAAACAGATACTGTATTTCTTGTGGACGTGTTTTGAATTTGCTTAGCCTGTTTTTTTTGTTTTGTTTTTTGTTTGTTTGTTTGTTTTTTTCAAATAATCATGTCATCGTGGCTATAAAATGTGAATAGAAAAATACAGTTTTTGTGCTAATATTCACCTGGTTCCTGTGACACATGTAATCGCAGAGTAATCACAGTTAATGCACAGTTGTGCATATTTCGTTCCCTGCTCAGTCAACCCTATGGATCCCTATAAGTTAACTAATGAAACAAGTTAAACAAGTCTATTTGCTGGCTTGTCGCACTTTGTCATCAGAGCAGCGCTTATTTTGTTCGGAGGAGTGAACATAGTCAAGACATTTATGAGTTAACTTACTGGTGTATTGCTGTCAATTTACTTTACTGTAAGCACATTTCGATAACAAAACGTAACGTTTGGAGAATCATTTAGTCTCCCTTCAGTACAAGAAAGCTGTCAGAAGCATAAATTTTGTGCCTGCTACAACCTCAACAAGATGAAATTTTCACATCAATGCTTAAGGAGATACTGTGTTGGTTTGGACATAGAGCAGATTTCATGCACAGAAGTGTTCCTTGGCGTATGCAGGCTCTCTCAGCCTCAAAGACAATTGACATTAATCTGGGTCAGAGGTGCACTGAGTGGTCATATTCACACCGTT
Source organism: Festucalex cinctus (assembly GCF_051991245.1). Classification (NCBI taxonomy): domain Eukaryota; kingdom Metazoa; phylum Chordata; class Actinopteri; order Syngnathiformes; family Syngnathidae; genus Festucalex; species Festucalex cinctus. The sequence continues at coordinate 62,963,576 of NC_135411.1, read as the reverse complement.
GCCTCCAAGCTGCTTTTCCAGCTGGGTGGCTCCATGCCACAGGAAACCATTTCAGGTTGGCAAGGCCACCAGAAAGCCGCCAGCGGGAGGAAACACATGTGCACACCGGGAACGCACAAATCTCGCAATCATTCGCATGCAGCCCCGACTACAGTGGCGAGTGGCACTGACCACACACCAGGCACCAGCTGTGGCCATGCACAGGTAGAATAAGTAAAAGGAAACAAAGGTGGTTGCATTTATGCAGTACAATGTCTGGGTCAATTCATGCTCATGTCTAACTTCAGTATACTTCCATCTTCATAGTCGGGCTACACGACATTGGAAAAACGTGACGTGGATGTTGAATAAAGAAAAATATTTTTCGTGGGGGCCTGCTGGGCCCCGTTCTGCTACGTTGGGCTTGAGGTGCGGGCTGTGTCGGGGTGCCTGGGTTGGCTCTCCGGTTGCCCCCACGGGAGCCAGGTGGGTTGTGCCTTGGTGCTGCCGCGGCCTGGGGGGCCTGCGCTTGCCTTTTCGGACTGGGGTTGAAGGCTCCCTTCTTTGGTGGAGGTTCTCATGCATGCCAGAACCATCACACCAGCATCGACTGAAATTCAAACAGAATTTGCTTCTCCGTCCCACTGGTCGCTGAATCGGTGGAGACTGGTGTCTGTGGATCTCACTCTGCTTCATCTATCCTTCCTTCCTTTAGTTTTTTCTCTGGTCCCTTGAGATCTCCCTAATCTCTTGGAATTTAGAGGTTCCTGGGGTTGGTGAAAGATTCAGGATTTGTAACCCTGTGGGTGGCAGGTGGTGTCTGGTTGGTGCTGGATTTCACTTTGCTTCTTCTTTCTTTCCTTTGATGTTTCCTCTGATCTCCTGACCTTCTGAACTTCACGACTCTGGCGAGACTTTGAAGTATCCGGTTAAGGTGAAGGGTATGGGATTTTTATTAGGTTTCAGGTGAATGAATGAGCACAAAATCACGTGCGCGCACGCATGTACACACACGCGCACACAAAAAATTGACACGACGAGGAAAGGTAGGACTCAGACGCAGGCTAAAGGTAGGCCACCAAGGCAACAGGTTTATTTCCAGCCAACAGCTGTCTCCTCTCAAACTGAGAGGAGAAAGGGGAATCAAAAAGTGGTGAACTAAAAACGCTCCACTGGGGAGGAAAAAACAGGCAAAAGGTACAGGGGACAACAAAAGGCGCTCCGTTAGGGAGGAAAAAAGGCTCAAGGCACAAGGGGTAACTAAGGGTGCTCCGCTGGGGAGGAAAAGGCACAAAAACAAGGCAAACCAACAAGGCAACGGGAACAAGGACTCGAGGACTCGAGGACTCGAGGACTCGAGGACTCGAGGACTCGAGGACTCGAGGACTCGAGGACTCGAGGACTCGAGGACTCGAGGACTCGAGGACTCGAGGACTCGAGGACTCGAGGACTGTGGGACGCTTCCATGCACTGAGATGTGTGACACTTCGGCAACGGAGGGGAGAATGCAGGTGGCTTTTATTGTGGCTTGATTGGTGGCAGGTGGTGGTAATCATGGGCGGGGACCGGTAATTAGGGAGCGGCAGGAAGGGCAAGTGACCTGGGGTGAGAGGAGAGTTAGGATTTCAAAGTAAGACAGGAAACATGGACACAAAAATAAAAGCATGGACCGCCACGCCGGTGGCGGCGTGACAAAAATAAGAGCAATGATGATATGCAATGTTGAATCGGTTAGACTGCCGAATGAACAATACTCCTCTGCTCTCAAAAAAAGAAACGTATTTTGTGCGATTTTTTTTTCACAAAACTCAATCCATCCATCCATCCATCCATCCATCCATCCAACCATCCATTTTCTTGACTGCTTATTCCTCACAAGGGTCGTGGGGGCGCTGGAGCCTATTTCAGCTGACTTTGGGGAGTAGGCGGTGTACACCCTGGACTGGTTGCCAGCCAATCGCAGGGCACACAGAGACGAACAACCATCCACACTTACAAGCACACCTGGGACAATTCGGAGCACCCAATTAACCTGCCATGCATGTCTTTGCAATGTGGGAAGAGACCGGAGTGCCCGGAGAAGACCCGCGCAGGCACGGGGAGAACATGCAAACTCCACCCAGGAAGGCCGGTGCCTGGACTCCAACCCAAGTCCTCAAAACTGGGAGGCGGACGTGCTAACCACTTATTCACCATGCCGCCCCAAAATTATAATTATATTAATAATTATATTATACTATTAGAATTATAATAGTTATAATATAGCTAGCTAGTAAGGCTACTATGTATGTTTGTCCTGCATGTTATTCCAAATCAGCAAATCATTATTAGGCCTAATCACATTTATATGGCCTGGGCGATATGGCTAAAAATGCACATAACCATCACCGTATAAACGGCATACCCTCACGGTAATAGTATATATTACGGTATAGAATTAAGTGGGCTTTTTTTTTTTTGATAAATAATTTGATTACTTGTTTACAAAAAAAAAACAATAAAATAATACATTTATTTTGTGTAACATTTACTGTGCATATTTTAAATCAAAAATAAAAGTTAGTCAGCACCCTGCGGTGCAAAATAGTGCAAAAAAAAATTATTGCTGATATTTGAAATGAAAACAGTACAACTTGCTTCAAGCAAGTATTCACTTGAAGATCACAAAGGCATGCACAAGTGGCCATTGTAAACAGCACAAGTCTAGGTCTTATATGACTTGACTTTTGTTAGTCATCTAAGTCTAAGTCATCTAGTCATCTTTAATCAAATCAATTTTATTAATAAAATACTTTAAAACGAGCATTGCTATATGCAAAGTGCTGTTAATGGAAAAGAAATTGGTCATGCAGTAACGAATAAAAAAGTAAAACAAGAAAAAAAAACATTTTAAGTGAGTATACAAGTAAATAAAGTTTGCATCAATAAATTAATAACAAGGCGTAGGCCAGTGAATGAATGAATGAATAAATAAATAAATAAATAAATTAGATAAATGAATAATTAAATAAATAAATACATAAATAAATAGTTATATAGCACTTTCAAACAGTCTTATCTGTCACAAAGCGCTTTACAGATACAGAACATAAAATAAATATAACATAAAACAACAGCAACACAATTGCAAAAACATTTTCCTTAATTTCTCAGTTAATAACATGCATCCTGCAGACAAAATTCAAGCATATGCAGGTACACAATATAAGAATTTGTCCACTCAACTGAGCCCCATTGTAGTTACTATCCATCCATTTTCTGAACCGCTTGCGCCTCACAAGGGTCGCAGGGGATGCTGGAGCCTATCCCACCTGGCTATGGGCAGTAGGCAGGGCACACCCTGAACTGGTTGCCAACCAATCACAGGGCACACAGAGACGAACATCCACACACATACACACACAGCGCCCAATTAACCTGCCATGCACGTCTTTGGAATGTGGGAGGAGACCGGAGTACCCGGAGAAGACCCACACAGGCACGGAGAGAACATGCGAACACCACCCAGGAAGGACGTTGCCTGGACTCGAACCCAAGTCCTTAATACTGGGAGGCAGATGTGCTAACCGGTCATCTACTGTGCCACCCTTGTAGTTGCTACTTCTGTGTAAATATGATGCATGGGAGATGTGCCGTTACAACTCATACATCACGATTGTTGATTTGTGGCCTTGCGGTTTACCAACAAACTAGAGATAGACCGATAATCGGTCGGGCCGATAATCGGGGCCGATATTTGACATATTCGTACATATCGGTATCGGTCTGTTTTATTAATCTGACGGCCGATATGAGCGATCCATTTAAAACTCCGTCTTTTCGCTTCGAATACAGCCCAGAGCGTCTCTGTCTGTTATGGAGTCCAACTCCAGCAATGTAACGCCCATAGCAGCATTTGATTGGTTAGCCGTGCAAGAGCCAGAACCAATCAGTAGTGTATGCCTGTATCACAGTAGCCGGTCACACACGCACCCACGGACACAACGCGACAGACACATGCTTCGAAGGTAAGTTAAAAGAGAAGAGACTCCGCCGATCGTTTCACCATGATAAGCTAAACACATTGAATTATGTTGTGTATTAAATGCACTATATGAATGGAGCTGCATTGCCTTGCATTGAATCCCCGCTAGCTAACAGTGGTGTGTTCAGCTTAGCATGTAGGCTAACACCCAGTAGCTAATTCGCTACTTGAACTACTCGGGGAGGGAATCACACACATTTTCACTTAATTAAGTAAATAATGTTTGTTAGAAAGGTTCCAAATATTAACAGTTGTCATTATTATATTGTCTAGTTCCATGTTAAGAGTAGAGTAATGTCATTATATTTACCTCTCGTGACGCACACATTGCATTCTGGGTCACGTCCACTACTTGTTGCATAGCGGTTATTATGCAGTGAGATGCCACAGTGACACTAAATAGCGTTTAGTTACTTTATATTGTGTTTATTTGTCGCACTGGTTTGCCATTGTGTGCCTTAAGCTTCGACGTCGATTTGATTGACAGCTCGTTGTGCACCTCGTTAAAGTCCGCTCCGTAACTAATTAAGTGTCTCAAACACCGTTTAACTACACGAACGTGTTCTCTTCCGTATGTTTGGCATTAGTAGAGAAGTGCACTAAAGTATAGTGTGCTTATTTGCTTGTTTTGTCTCTCTTTTCACGTCATGTCTGCTGTGAGTTGGGACATTATGCTCTCAATGGATGCCACTAATATGTAACATCTACGGCCGTCGTCGGCTGCAATTAATGTTCAGTGATGTAATTTCGTTACGTGCCTCATACTTTGAATAATGAGCTCATGTTTGGTGTGTTGTATAACTTTCTCGTGTGTTAGTAACTATTCATGTGGACAGCTAAGACAGTGCTTGTTAATGTGAATTAGCAATGTTGCAGCCCAGTTATTATTTAGACAAGTACATCTGTGCCATTAAGTGATACAGTACAGTACAGTAGTGAGAGAATAGTGTGCCCATATACATACGTGTCTATAAGTGTAAAACACATTAAACAGCAGAAAGTGGCAGCGGTCCACAGCAACAATGTCTGTTTAACCAAGTTATTCTTACTATTATTATAACCAAGTTATTTTACTCTACCTTTTTCTGCGTTGATTGGGGCATCCTAAGTGGCAGTAAACTACATGATGAAGTGTCTTTTGACAGTTCTCTTGTAGAGAGGAGTAGCATGATATTGCTGTTCTCGATTTAAGATCCTCAGCTTATCAAAACTGTCTATATGGTAACAATAACAATAATTATAATAAGGTCTACAAGAACTGTATGGTGTTCAGGGATGAATAGTTTTTCTCATGGAATTTTTTTTATTTATTTTTTTGCTGTAGTAATAAGTAATGCCACAGCTGATGCACATTTTGAATGACAGGGTTCCTCCTATTACTTCAAAATATAAAAATATAACATTTATAGAATAAAACTACAAGTATCCCAAATGCTATAAAAGGTAATGTCACATTGGCCCCCACATTTAACTCCCCCCGCCACCAACGTCTTATTGCAGATAGAAGGATGTAAAATGAAAAGTGCAGTGTGAGAATCCATTGTAAAGAACGGTTAGGGTTTGCATTATTCAAAAATTTGGTGCCAACATTTTAACTTTTACTGCAAATGAATATCGGCTTCAAATATCGGTTATCTGCCTCCTTGACTACCGATAATCGGAATCGGTATCGGCCCTGAAAAAAGCATATCGGTCTATCTCTACAACAAACCCTCCCTGACACCAAAAGAAGTGCTTTTGCTTCACCATGCACATTTATTAATGTGAAAACTGACACATGCTACAGGTTTTACACAAAAAATGTCACGTAGAATCAAAGTAGTAATTTCTCTCACTAGTTCCTGATCTCTCCCACTGTCACTACTGCTTACTGTTCTGCCTCCCATTTCATTGCCGCACTCTTGCACTGAACTCAGCCCGGGCTTTCTCTCCCTCTCTCTGCAAACTAGGTCTGCACAACAAGTGTCTCTTTCTTCCTCTAACTTACAAAGAGCCACATTCAGACACAAAGTAAGCAAGAGCGAGTGAACGAAAGCGCATCACACTCGCTCTGTTTCCAGAGTGATAAACGATCAACAAATCAAGGGAAGTGACTGCCAGAGTGAAAGCCATGGGGACTCAACACAAAATGTTAGACCCTCTTTGGTTTATATTTGTTTTTATGTGCACTACATAGGATTGTGACATACGTGTAAGTCTGCATTACAAGTTCATATTAGAATTACACTGCAGGAAGGCTGATGGCACTTATGGTACTCTGCACTAAGTAGTAAAAGCAACACTTTCTTAGAAATTAACATAGGTCAACAGGAGGATGAATCAGAAGCGTTAGAAGTCGAGCTTGTTGATTTTCCAGTGGAAACGTGTGTGGACTGGTGAAAGCAATCAGTCTGACTACGACCCCATAGGAATAGAACACTGAGGTTGAACACCTACGGCTTTTTAAGAGTCCACAAATGACGGTTAATAAGCTGTTAGAGGAGACATTAGCTCATCGTTACGTTACCTAACTGAAAGAGATGAGCGAGCATGACTGAGACAATTATTGAAGTTTTGCCCTCATCCTGGCCTCACCGAGGCCCTCACAAACCTCCATTGTGCAGGAGTGATAACACATTGCATACCACAACATTACACTGTACATTCTTAGTGAGGTACAATGCGTGAAAGCTTCGCAGGGATGAAGGATAAGTTAATACGAGGAGGAGACTATGATTCATGGGGAGACATTATAGCACAAAGTGATTTTTCCCTCCCATTTCCCTCAGAGGAATATTTGACCACATGTTTTCTTTCTGATAAAAATGAAATCCATGAACCTGCAAGAGGCCAACACTGACTGATGGCAAAGTGCCCAGACTAATATAAGAGACAACTACCATCTACAACAAGAGATTTTCTGCTTTGAACAGGGAGTTCTACCGTCTCCTGCAAAGCAAGGGATATTTCATATGCAGCATGACTATCACAGCTCCATCTGGACTGTTCTTTCTGTCTGCCTTTGGTTCAATGTTTTGGATTCATGTGCTTATTTCCTGTTTTAGTTGTGAATGTTTTTCCTCCGTTGAGAGGCATACCCGCTCCCTTACGTGACGTGCCAATCACTTGTTTGCCAGCCTTTGTGTCCCACCTATGTTGTTGGCTCGTTACTGGCACCATGACGGTTACGCTTCCATTGCTATTTGTTATCAGGAATAAGGAAATACAAACCACTACAAATACCTGCAAAACTTTGCAAAAAGCCAGGACTGAGTGCAGTGCAGAAAGGCGAGGCAAACAAATGAAAGCCACAGTGCAGAGGAAAAATACAACTGAGGTCATGAAATCGTTATTTCCCTCATGAGATTAGTAAAGAGAATACTGTCTATCAATCTATCTGTTTTTTTTAATCCTTTATGAATACTTTTTGTAGGTCCCAAAAAGTGAATAACAGTGGATGTTTGGTCACTGAAGCTGCTCAGTTGTTGTTGCTTTTGGTCTGTTGACATCTCTCACCACTGACCATATTTATTCACCAGACACATACATTTCTGTAATAACTTGAAAATATTTTATATTTTGTACTGTTGAAGTGGTGTGACTGTGTAGTGCAATGCATCAAGATGATCGATGTGTCACACATATAAAACTTTTATTATATAAATATACTGTACTTCCATATGTGAAAAATAAATCATTGCTTACTGTATTGCTAATGTTTGACTTTCAGCAAGCAGACTGGGCAAATGTAGGAAAACATAGAACCAAACCAAAATAAAACCAAGCACAAAGTAAAGAATATATACTCCTGTCAAAAAATAGTCCCTGGTAAGAATTGGATATCCGAATGCTAAAGCCTTAAAAGCTGTCAAGAGGAAGATGTTTAACAGTGTAATTTGCTTTCAGAGGCCAACCATGTTGTCAAGCTAATTCATCAAGCTAGAACAGCAATGGTAGTAGAAGTTACTTTAAGACATGTTTACAAATAAAATAATCATTCCTTAACTGTGCACTTTCATCTCAAACTAAATCTGAAAGAAAAACCTCAAACTAAATGTCTGAGGCTGGACTACCACATCCATAGAGAGAAACTTTATTGTCTCAGAGGAGTAAGAGTTATCCATACAAGAGTCGGTCGTACCATAAATCTAAATAACTACGGCATAGCCTTGAGAGACGATATCATGATGTAGATATCTCCAGAACCCACAGTGAGAAAACAACAGAATAAATCATGCGAGTTTAGCGCCTCAGGAAGGAGTTCTGGTAGATTGACTCCATTTTCAGATCATTGTCCAACAGTAACTGTAGCTCCTACCATAAATTATGACAATGGTTATCTTATCACCCTGATAAAACTACACAAAGAGGGATATCTATGTCAAAAATATAAACACGATTTTAATAACACAAAGCTGTGTCTTAAAAGGTCCTAAGCCGAGCCGTTCATGGTTACATTCTGTGAGGAGAAGATTGCACCATGCCTTTAGGCTTACCGCAAGGAGGACACATGCTGAAGAGAAAATCAAACATCAATTCATCACTCTAGTACTCTCTTTGTCCACAGTAAAGGAATCAGACAGTAATGCTGCATGCTTCTGATTGCAACAAACGATCCCGCTATACTCTATAAATAATACATGTAACGGCTGTTGACCACATTTTGAAACCGTAAGGTAAGCCCGCTCCTGCATAACAGGTCAAATACTCGATAATTCCAGATTCCAATGTTTTTAACCAACTAGTGTTTTGGTTGCTGTGTATCAAAATCTAGCAGTACTGATGCAGTATGCTCACCTTATCACAAGCTTTGGTTGTATTATTGTTATCGTGTGAGGCCAGATTGATGTCTTCATGGACACGATCCAGCAGCCAGAGAAGGAACTCCAGGGCATCATGTTGGGAATTACCACGGAACTGTGATCCATACTTAGACACGATAGCCTGCAGAGAGAAATCACAAAATGACATTCTTGCACCACAATTAACATATTTTGAGTAATTGATTGTGCGGAAAAGCACTTTCTATATTAGTGATGGTATATTCTCAACTTGGTTGCCTAATTTTGAAACATGAGAAATATATTAGATCAACCTCTCTCTATAATGCAGTGCATTTATATACCACTTCAAAATAGTAATAAATCCATCCATTCATCTTCTAGATCTATTCTTAAATTAGTACTACCTAAGTAAGGATATCGAGAGAGGGCTCAATATATGTGTTTTACTAAGTGTTAAGTGATTGTCAGTGAGTAGCAGCAGGCACTAAGGGACCATTTGGTGATCTAACCTCCAAATTCTAACCCATAATACTGAGTGTCAAGCAGGGAGGAAGATGGGTGCCATTTTTATAGTCTTTCGGTATAACCCGGGTGGGGGTTGAACCCACAATATCATTGTCACAGGGTGGACACACTACCACTAATCCACTGAACTGGTATAGTTTATTTGACCAAAAAAAACAAAAACATTTGTATTGCCCATCTTATAAATTGCAAAAAGACACTTGGTCAACAGAGTTTAGAGAAAAACGGACCACCTCAATGGCAGTCATGGAGCTTGTAGAAGCAATATCTACCGAAATAGATAATAAAAAATTTACTGTTGGGATTTTTATGGATTTAAAAAAAGCTTTTGATACTATAGATCATTCTATATTAATGAATAAATTAAATAAATATGGAATAAGAGGTTTAGCTTATAAGTGGATGAAAAGTTATTTGGAAAATAGATATCAGTATGTGCAGTTTAATAATGTACAATCAGAACACATGAAGATCACTCATGGAGTTCCCCAAGGGTCTGTGCTTGGCCCTAAATTATTTATACTGTACATAAATGATAATTGCTATGTCTCAAAAATATTGAAAAGTGTCTTATTTGCTGATGATACAACTTTCTATTGTTCAGGAGAAAACCTGAAGCAGCTTCTGACTACTGTGGAGTATGAATTGAATATAATAAAAAAATGGTTTGATGTAAATAAATTATCATTGAATTTAAATAAAACCAAGTTCATAGTTTTTGGCACTAGACAAATCACTCATCAAGTTAAAATTATGGTGAATTCAATTGAAATAGAAAGGGTGAATGAAAATAAATTCCTTGGAGTTATTATCGATGATAAATTATGTTGGAAGCCACACATAGAAACTGTTAAAAGGAAAATGTCAAAAATCATAGGGATACTCTATAAAAGTAAGGATGTTTTAAACATGAAATCATTATATATATTATATAGTTCACTATTATTACCATATTTGACCTATTGTGTGGAATTATGGGGAATGACATATAAAACAAATACTAACACCGTTTTCAAATTGCAAAAGAAAGCTATAAGAATTATTAATGGATCAAAATATACAGAACCAACACATCCACTATTTATTAAATTAAATGCAATGAAATTTTATGACTTGGTGGATTTTAAAATAGCACAAATAATGTATAAAGTTTATAACAATTTACTCTGCCACAGTACTCAGAAGTTATTTGAAATTAGACACAGTCCTTATGATATAAGGGGTACAAGTGTGTACAAAAAACCCAAAACAAGAACAAATATTAAGCAAAGGTGTGTATCTGTAAAAGGTGTTGATCTGTGGAATCATTTGGAAATTGCTCTGAAAAATTGTGACTCAATGCTGGAGTTTAAAAAAATGTTTAAAAGTAAAGTTCAAAAAAATTATTTATGTCAGACCAGAATATGAAAAATGTACATGTGAGTATGTGTAAATGATCTAGATAGGTATTATGGTATATGTTTAGTAAATTTATGTATATATGTTTTTGGTAAATGTGAATATGTTAAGTGCACTTGTGTATATGTGTGTATATGTATGTATGTATATGTGTATATGTATATATATATATATATATATATAAGTGTGTATGTATGTATATATGTATATATATATATATATATATAACTTGGATTATATATATCATTTATTATTATTATTATTTTTTTTTATTTTTTTTTTTAATAATTAGTAAATTAAAATTGTATTAATAATGAAATAAGTTTAAATATATTGAGTAAAAGGGGTAGGACTAGATAAGTTTTTAACTTCTTCCTACTCCCTTTTGAACATGTAAGTTATGATTGATTGAATGATTATTTTATTGGGATTTTCTTCTCTTTTGATTGTTGTTGTTTTCTGTTTTATTTCTGCTGTTCATCTGTTTATATGTTCAAAAAAATAATAAAAGGGAAAAAAAAAAAGTACACTTAATATATTTATATATTTATGATTAATATATTAATCTTAAAACTTGAGCCATATGCAACATATGAACTAGAGATGATTGTTTTGAATGGATATTATCAATGAACTACTGATTGCAACAATTTTTACAGTGATGGTGGTGGGGTCTCGTAATACCCCGTGATGGTGGGCGCTTCCTGTATAGCTCTTGCACTGTACCGTATTAATAAGTCTAGATGTCAATGGGCCCCACCTCAAAACTCAATTAAAGAGGAATTAAAAGTTTGAATTGTGGTTGGCAGCCTAGAGAAACAAGCGCAGATGAGAGATTACAGAAGAGGGGGCAACAGACTGTAATCTTTGCTTCCTAATCCCATCATATATTGCACGCGATATGCCTCGTACGGCTCAAATTACACCACAGCATCTATACTAAATACAGCGAAGGCCTGGCCACGTTACTAAAAACTTTCCTCTCGTTCTGGGAAATGAGAACAATAAAATAACCCTGAAAGAGCACACGGTGTCTCGGCCAGGTGATAAATATTCTCTTCCGGTCCTACCCATAAAGTGAAAGTGAAAGCTTCATTTACCCCAAAGTTTAAAGATCATTAACATTATTAAGAGGAATCGTATATCCTATATATGAGACTGATACTGTATGGCATACAAATAGAAAGACAGCGCCAACAACATCTTGAAATACTTTTACAACGTATACCTTTTAATGACATTTTTTGCTGTAAATCGTCTTTAAACACAAGGATAATTAACAGATGATGATACATGATACATATACTTGTCATTACAGCAAACTAACAGTAATTCCCATCCACCTTTCTTAAGGTGACAATTGTCTCAGTAATGTAATTTTGGTCGTGGAAAAGACTGGTAGTTTAAAGGTGTATTGGATTAATGCAGAGGTCCTCAAACAAGTTAAAGAGGTCCAGTTTAAGAAATTACCATCATGCTGAGGTGCAGAACATCATAATGTACAGTAAGCAAGTGCATCGTAATTCCGATCCAAATAGTTTAATATCAATTTATGTTCTAATGAGAAAAATGCACAAAAAATCAAATACTGTACATTGCTTTTATGGTTACCTGAACAGTGTTCATAATTTAATTATTAATGAATATCATCTGCGATTGGCTGGCAACCAGTCCAGGGTGCACCCCGCCTCCTTCCTAGAGCCAGCTGAGATAGGTTCCAGGACCCCCCGCGACCCTTGTGAGGAATAAGCGGTCAAGAAAATGGATGGATGGATGGATGGATGGATGGATGGATGGATGGATGGATGGATGGATGGATGAATATCATTTATCATTTAACTGCTTGTCAATTATGGCAAGTGATTATCCATTTAGCCACAGATTTATTCGTTTATTAGTAAAAGATGATTCACTAACGTCCTGCAAGAATTTTTTGGCCAACTACAGGAGCTAAAATTTAAAGCTGCAATATGGAAGATTTCCCAAAAAAATATCTTTACAATAGCCTTTTTATGGCGGCACGGTGGGTTGAGTGGTTAGCACGTCCGCCTCCCAGTTTTGAGGACTCGGGTTCGAGTCCAGGCTCCGGCCTTCCTGGGTGGAGATTACATGTTCTCCCTGTGCCTGCGTGGGTCTTCTCCGGGCACTCCGGTCTCCTCCCACATTCCAAAGACATGCATAGCAGGTTAATTGGGCACTCCAAATTGTCCCTAGGTGTACTAGTGAGTGTGGATGGTTGTTCATCTCTGTGTGCCCTGCGATTGGCTGGCAACCCGTCCAGGGTGTACCCCGCCTACTGCCCAAAGCCAGCTGAAATAGGCTCCAGCACCCCCACGACCCTTGTGAGGAATAAGCGGTCAAGAAAATGGATGGATGGATGGATGGATGGATGGATGGCCTTTTTATTTGACTATTTATGACTAAAACATCTTCTAATTAGTAGATCAACATCTTAGCCGTTCACAAAGGGTGCTCCTACAAGCCTCTAGCCAATATTTTTCAGGAAGAAATCAGGTTCGATATTTCCCGCCCTGTGTCTGCGGATGTGACGTCAAGTGCGTTCTCGCTCATTGTTTCCTGGAGTCGCGAAGTCGAAGCTAGGATACACAGTATTTCGCTGCAATGGAGTCTACTTAGAAGAGACCACCATCTACATCTAGCGTGCCCCAGACACCCACAGTTACTCTGCGGAGAAAAAAAAAAGAAAAAAAAAATGAAAACAATGCCACGACAAAAATCTAAACTTGATAGTGACCGACGCCGGGCAAGAACGAAAGTGAACATCGGTTTGGCATTTCAGCGGTGGAGAGAGTTGAGATTGGACTTGGATTAGAAAAGTGATGCACAACTGACTTCCTTTCTACTCCAAAGGTAAGAAGCAAGTGTCTTGACATTTAGAAAAAAAATGTGTTCAATTAGCAGTAACTTCAAGATCGATCACTTCTCAGTCGTAACTAGGGGTGAAAGTGAGGCGGACGGCAACATTTGACGTGAAATGGGCGGCAAGAATGGATGAAATAGAAAAGAATGACTTTTTGAAGAACAGATGTTCCATTCCACGGCGTTTCAATCAGGCTAAATGTTGCGTTATTTTCCTCCGTGACGATAGCCTGTTATAGCTACATAATGCTAGCGGAATGTGAACGAACGCTACTACTGAATGCCGATAACATTCACGGCCGTATCACACTAAGCAGTGAATGGGTCTATATGTTTTTCTCAATCGTCAATTTCCATAAATGATGGCCCACCTTTCAACTAATGCACAAATACACTATCCTGGTGGCGACAAACTAATAATGACTTGAATCATGTTCACGTCCATCGAGCGGGGTGACTACAATATGTAACTGCATATTGATGTCGGAATGAGGTCCAATTAATTGACGTAATTTGCACGTCGTTTTGGAGTACAGTACAGAACTGATCTTTGACCGACTAATGCAATATGATCTGCACGTCTCGTGGACGTCAATTGTCTAGTGGGGAGAGTCTCATTCCGTGAATTGATGATTGACAGAAGTGGCCAACTTTGTATAACATTATAAGACTTCTTACCTCTGAAAATACCACTGAAAACATAGTTAATTGTATAGTAATGAGGTTGTGCACGTACGAGTGCGCGCAGCCTGTACGAGCTTGCAGTTTGTTTTCGGCCACAGGTGGCAGTAGCAATTTGAAATTTCAAATCTTCCATATAGCTGCTTTAACGCGAAAAGCATGTTATTGTTTATTGTTTAAAATGGGATCCCCAATAGTTTTCACAGTGGTAAAAACTATTCTTCCTGGGGTCCCTCGCTGAAACTATGGGTACTCCTACAAGCCTACAAGAACTTATGAGTCGCTAATAGATGCTAAACTATTTGAAACTGTGAGCTATTGAAAATCAAGGTTTGCAATTTCTTGGAAATGGGATTTTAGAATTTAGATTCATGATCGTAGTTGGATATTGTAAGGCTGCAGCTTGCATGTCAAACTTGCTCCTCATTGCAGGTGCCATGCAGGAAAAATCAACTTTTTTTTGATTGAAAAAAGACATTTTGACTTGACTTAAAGGGACAGTAACGTGAAAATGTACTTTGTGGAGCTTTTAACAATGTTAAAATGCTAATTCCTCATCAAAAACATCACCGAAGTGGTGTTTTCCTCCATTCACACCTCTATGAGAAATTCTAAGTCATTCTGGTCTCCAAGCACCAGCCCCTCCCAACCTGAGAAAACGAGCAGGTACTCCCTCTATGATGTCATCATGTGCAGACCCACCCCTGCACCGCCTCTGCGGACTAAACACATGCCCACGTTCTCTGAGACCGCTATGCTCACAGGATAGTGACAAAAGTAACCTTGATCAGTAAACATCCTGTCTAAATGAATTCAAAGCAATACATTATCTTTCACATTTGCAATGCCAAAGTGCAATGACAATTGGCCGTCTTAAATTCCCAAAAAGCTTCCATGGCTGACACTTGTGTAAACTACAAGTAAAATTTGCGCGCTGTTGAACCAAACTGAATGAATGGTCTAGTGGTTAGCGTGCTCACCCTGGAACCAGAAGCTCCTGAGTTCGTGTTCCACTCAAGGTTTTTTTTTTACCCGTGCCCTCCCCTCCTCCATTTTGGAGCCATTTTGTTTCAAATGTTTATTGAAGAATTGCACATCCATCCAATTTCCACATTTAAAGAAGATGTGGTTGTACTGCAAGGGCTGGCAGGTCTTGCGTAGCCACTCAGAAGAGTGCTCGAACGCAACTCTCCAGAGTTTTGTGGGCGGTGCACGCAGCAACCAGCTTGGAACGAGAGTGGCGTGGCAACCACACGGGGAGAGGCGGGGTTATACTATTTCCGCGTTAGAAAAATAGCCAGCAAAATTCCTAAAAAATGACATCGCCATGGTGTCAAAGGTAAGACTGAATCATTATATGCCTATTGTTAACTGTAGAAGGGCTTAAAATACCGAGATAAGACCTTTAAGTAACTTGACTTGACAAGTGCTAATTTACATAATTTAATAGTACCCCTGACTTCTATTGCTTATGTTAGTTTATTCATGATAATTGTTTTAATTTAGATTTTTGTTTCAACTGTTGCAACATCTTTCCCGCCCCAGATTTAGTTTGAACTCCAAATTGTCCTGCATTTGGGGTGTTGGACTTTGCATGTTTGACTGTAAGCGTAAACTGTTCAACCTCAGTGTGCCGAAACAACATTCATGTTGACCCACCTTGCCTGTTTACCTGCACTCCCTGCCTTCTCAGGCATCTCATGTTATGGAAACTGATAAATTCTCTGTGGAGTAACTGTTTGACTTTCAGGCTTTGTCCCTGTCCAGGCCCCTAAGCGCAAACACACGTCTTGCCAGGGGTCGGGGATTCAGAAAACACACAAGAATTGTCCACATCAAAAGCCCACTTCTGCTGCCACAACAGGCAGAATACACTCGACTGCTGAAATTCTGACACTATTAAATCACAAGAAACTAGATAACTACAACATTAGCAAATAAATGAATAGCACCCCACAAACCAGGTGGTAGCGGAATGTGGCCCAGCTCCAAGCATTCAGCAGGACTTTTCTGTTGTGTTTTTTTTTTTCCTCCTGACCGAGACACGCAGCCAAATGACCTATTTCATTCATTCAACTTTCTTTGAAGAACTTTTTCTTTTCAACAAATGGGGACACATTTACATTTGCATTGTAGTGCTGTTGAACAGCATGAGCAGTATGACGCAAAACTGGGTTCAAGGGGACCAAAAATTACAACTTTTAGTGTTGTTTTTTTTACAAATCAAAACTGTTATGTTAAGACTATTAAGGTATCTCAAAATTGTTTCTTGTCGTACCACTTTTTCAGTGCCCCTTGAAAAGATCTGGGTTTAGAAAGATAGCCCTGACTCCTAATATTCTTTCAGATGTTCCTGAAGCCATGGGCTATGTTTACCTCTAACCAATAGTAAAGCTCTCTGGTTATTTTATAATGCCTTCTGGCAAGCTGCTTTGCTATTACTCAACACAGGCAGTTTCAGAAGCGCTTGGCTACATAAACTCTAGACTTCCTACTGTGTGTTTGTGCAGGAAATATCTCATCATGTATAAATTTGACATTTCTCTTTGAATATTGTTTTCAATTCTGTGATTGAGATGTTGTGAAAAATGCAATGTTGGGAACTTATTTGAGCATGGATAATTGCAGCTGACTATGGAGAGGCAAGTTTTTCTTTTTTTTGACAGACAGACGGACAGCAAAACGTGGGAGTCAATCAATCAAAGACTGTCAACTGTCTGTCTATGTAACATGCTCCAAAAAGGACAATACTTTTTGCCTGTGCCTCTCAGACATGCTTTATAGCTTTACCTTCCCCACTCCAATATATTTAAGAGTGAGGAAAGTCATGGGAATCAATAAGGGCGAACGTGTTCCAGTAAGCATACATGTGTATATGTATCATTTCTAATTCCCATTTCCAAGAATAGATCTATTGTAGAGTTTCTTTGTTCACTCTTTCATATTATCTGCTTCTTGCCTCCGCTCAAAGAAATCCAGCACAAAGAGCTGCAGGCAGATAAAGTACACCCCCCAACCCCCCTCCATGTTAAACATGGGCAGTGTATAGAAGAGCCTGAGGATCTCCTCATACGACTCTGTCACAGCACCTGATCATCATGAGTCAACTCTTTCCTCAGCTTACCTGCATTTTATATATTTCTTCTTTGCACACTATTGTTAGTACAACGCTGAGATGCTATGGTGAGGGGGGAAAAAAAATACCTGATGACCCCTGTGGGCTCCAGTGACACTAAACAGCTTTCTTATCAGCTGACAGAAGACCGAGGTCATGCAGTTAGCGATTTTGTGTGCTATGAGTAAGTCGGAATTTATGACACAAATGAAGCATGCTGTCAGGAATAGAGGGTCAATAACAGTCTATTTCTGTCCCTCAAGGTACAATCTATACTTATGTTGGTCTCTTAAGGGTGTGCACAACAACAAACAAAACAGTAAAGTGTTTTTTGTTTTTTTTTGTCTAGAAGACGGCAACATTGTCAAAACAACCCCTTTCACACAGACCTGCCAAAACCTTTAAGATATATTTTCCACAAGAAAATAAAGGAATCTTTTTATGTATTTCTTTGAACACATATTGGTGGTGGTGTGTGTGTGTTGGGGGATCAGGGGTTGGACATCAAAGTGGAACTTGTAGGGGTGATACCCTCACGAGTACTGCCTTAGTTAACTCTGACGCTTGAGCGTCATATGTTATTGTAATACATTTTCAGCCCTGCAGAATAAATGGTGCAAAAGTTACCTCAAAGTCTAATAATGAACGATGTGTGGAACCCCAGTACAGAGCAGAGTGAAAAAGTAAAATTCCAGGGATTGTAAAAAAAAAAAAAAAAAATGTTCAAATACTCCCTTTATCAAATTAACTATAATATTTCCTATTATGTGGCTTTCTAGAAAACAAACGTTTACGTTTAGGCAACCCTGCAATCACCCGCACTTTTTTTCTGCTACAAACTAACCCCGGTCCCCCATCAGAGAAGGGAAACGTTATGTGGACATTACAGGAAAAAGTTTGGGGACCCCTGGTCTGCAATATAGCAATCACGTGTTAATCAACTGGCTCATGCGTTTTTTGTTTTGTTTTGATTTGTTAGTGCTTTGGAATTTCAAGGACATGACATTATGACATACTTCTGATACTTCTGTGTTATGTACAAAAGTGTGTTTCGCAAATCACCGTGTGTAATATCCATCCATCCATTTTCTTGACCGCTTATTCCTCACAAGGGTCGCAGGGGGTGCTGGCGCCTATCTCAGCTGGCTCTGGGCAGTAGGCGGGGGACACCCTGGACTGGTTGCCAGCCAATCGCAGGGCACACAGAGACGAACAACCATCCACACTCACACGCACACCTAGGGACAATTCGGAGCGCCCAATTAACCTGCCATGCATGTCTTTGGAATGTGGGAGGAGACCGCAGTACCCGGAGAAGACCCACACGGGCACAGGGAGAACATGCAAACTCCACCCAGGAAGGCCGGAGCCTGGACTCGAACCGGAGTCCTCAGAACTGGGAGGCGGATGTGCTAACCACTCGATCACCGTGCCGCCCCGTGTGTAATATTGTTCTGCAAAAGGTTTTTAGCTGACTTTGTGTTTAAAGTGGTGAAAATCTGGTCCATCGTTTTGCTCCGTGAGTGTGTGTCTTTGGTTTTTAGTGTTTATTCAATCGTAACAAACTGTAATGATTGAATGATTGATTGATTGAGATCTTGGGGTCTTAAAAGGTAGAAGGGGAAAAAAACAGGAGCAGCATGGAGGACATTACTAAGGGATTTGGAGGAGCAAGATATTACTCAGCCATCAAGTTATTCAAGAGAATTTTTCATGTTGTCAAACTAGAAGAATGATTCATGGTGAATGAGATATCTTGTGCCAGCATAAAAACAACCAGCTTCTGGCATTCAAAAATTCCCTGCAGGCTATTCTGAAAAAGAAAAAAAGAAAAAAATCATATAGGTACAGTGTATTTATTCACTTATTATCATTTGAAAAGGTAGCATTTTTGTTTTGCTCATGCGGGACCTGTTGTCACTTCAGTCCTTGTTATCCTGTCAGAATTTAGCTTTCAGCAAAGTTGTTTAGTTATTTGTTTCCTCTTTTCAGAATGCACAGTAGGTTTCTTCTTTCTAGTATGCGTAGTATGAAAGTTAACAAAAGAGGGAAACTATTTTGTGTACAGAAAAGTTTATTTTTCACCCATTGTGTCACAAAATGAGTACTGTCTGATAATTCAGACTTTCAGAGTAAAAGAAAAAAAGAAGTTTTGTGCTTGAGTACATTGGAGAGTCAGTTTGGGCTTCTTTTGTTTTTGCTTTCTTATTTTCTGCTTTTACTTTCACGTAAAGAAGTTCAAATACTATTATAAGAGCTTTTTTTTACACAGCTAGCTAGTGCTAAAAGAACAGAGTGAGTACTTTTTCCACTGGGTATAAATACTGCATACTAGGGGTGTGAATTGCCTAGTACCTGACGATTCGATTCGTATCACGATTCACAGGTCACGATTCGATTCGATACCGATTAATCCCGATACGAATGGTCACGATTCGATACCGATTAATCCCGATACGAATTTATAAGTCGATTGTTGCGATTTTTTTTCATTCATATTTAGAAAATACTAATCAGTAAGCTTGTAGAGTGTAAGATTTATATGAAAATGTATTATTTATTTATCTGAAATTTCAGTCTTATAGAGGTTGTAATCTGTTTCATGTTTGAACAGCATTAAAATAAAAATATTAAGGCTTAATGTGCCGTTCATATAACATTCTTCCATGCTCAAGGTGTGAATCCTTAAAAAAAAAAAAAAAAAAAAAAAAAAAAAATCGATTCTGCCGATTATTGAATCGATTCGAGAATCGCGCGATGTAGTATCGCGATATATCGCCGAATCGATTTTTTTTAACACCCCTACTGCATACATTACATCTCTTTCTCAGTGATTAGTGATTACCAACCAGTGCTGTGGCACATGAGTTTACAGTGAGAGGTCTTAAGGTGTGTCGCAAGAAATTGTCCAGTGTCGCTTAATTGGCCTGAGAATTATTGAAGTATTACAAATGTTGTATTATTCATCTATCTATATGCCAACATATGACCGGTAGGAGAGTTAACTGCCATTGATTGTAATATCTGTCAAAAATACATGTTAACTGGGAGGGCTGGCATTGTGTCTTTGACGAGATGGCAATTGTGTCCAACTGCTGTGTCCACTTTTTATAACATTTGTTGTCTGTGAGCTTTTTTTTTTTTTTAATGTAAAATATAAACTGCAATGGTGTTACTGAGCCAGCATCTACATTTGAAAAAGCACACTATCAAGTAGGAGTGTGACGATATAGTGATATCGCGATAAATCGTGATACTTTGTCTCCCGATATCGATATGCCTGCACAAGTATCGTGATATTTGTAGTTAATATTCATCCAGACGGGGAAATGGACGGAAGTCTTCAGGCGAAGAAGACTCATCAGCTTAGTTTCTTTTACATTATTGTATATATATATATATATATATATATATATATATATATATATATATATAATTATTATTATTTATTTAGATTTTTATATAATGTATATATATTGTGTATTTACATTATTTATTTATTATTATTTATTTCTATAGATTATTAATAATGGATTGGATTTATTACCTGAGCAATACATCGATAATCATGGTATCGTCATATTGCAAGATAATCGTTATTGTGAGCCTTGTATCGCATATTGCATCGTGAGGTAACTAGAGGTTCCTATCAAGCAAAGGTCACAAAATGTGGATTATGTTAACTATTTCACACCAGCAACACACTGCATAACACGACACAACACAATTATAACACTACATAACTAATCAACAAAATATTGTATATTTACATACTCTTTGTTGTTTGAAGCAGTAGATGAAAGAGAGATTTAAACTTAAAAGTCTCCTGTCACCAGTGGATCAGAGTAGAGGTTTCAATTTATTTGAAGTTAAATTATTTTCAGACCGATTAAGAGAAATTGGATAATTTTCAATGACACGTACGATGATATTTCACTTTTGCTGCCACAAGTACGGCACCCTGGTTGGGAATCACTGTTCTGCACTAAGGATGCAGCACAAGTTTTGGTGAGAGTCGAGTACTTTACCTTGAAGTCCACAGACAGTTGTGGGGTGTATTCCAAAGTCCACAAAGCCCGAACAAGTGAGGCCAAGTGCTCCGTGACCTCTCCGTTCGCAAAACAAGTATCCCCGATTCTCATGGACCCGTTAACTGCGGGGTCACTCAGGTCCAACTTGTACCTCTCCAGCCCCAAGTACTCGGCCAGCAGGTCGGTATTGCTCAGACACTGGACCACGGCGTTCATGAAACACGTGTTCCCGTGGTTTTTCAAGCCCAGAACGCCTGGCATTTTGTCCCCGTAGTGGTAAAGTAGTTTGTCCCTGCCCAGAGGAGGGTTCTTAGCCAGCCGAGGCACCTGCACATCCTCCTTGACGATCCCTGAGCTGGCACTGAGGGTGCAAGGTGCGCCATTCCCAAACCCTCCATCGTCGTCCTCCACGTCCTGCGTGTCTGCGAAGTGGGTGAAAGTGCCCAGAGTTTTGATGATTCTGTTCATAAAACTCCCCACGGACTTGAGCGATTTCTTCCGGAAAAGCTTGACGGTTTTCGCCTTCTTCTCTTTACGCTTGTCCTCCTTCGACGCGGGCATTTCCTGCTTCTTGTCCATGGCGGCACCGACACAACTCCCTCGTGGGTCCGGTCTTTCGCTCCTCATCATTGTCTTGTCAATTCCGTCGCCCGCGTGCCACTTCTTCTCGTCCAGTATCCCCTTCCCACGAAGCACATGGAAGCGCGCCCAGAGGTGACACCATCGCCATCAAGCAGCACCCAGTTCTCCTCGCCCGCCCACCCAGCACGCCACCTTCCACGTCCATCCCAACACTTAACTGAAGGCGTTCTTTATCACGCGTGGCGTCACGTCCCCGCCTGCACCGGAGAGCGACAGGAGCCACCTCAACCTCAACAGCTCAGCTATGCCCTTTCCCAGTCTAGTCTCACTTCGCCGTGGAAAAGGCTTGTGGTTGTGGGACTGTGTGCCTCCTCCCACTCCCAGCACACGCAGCACATACACCCACTTGACAATTAATTAGGCTTAGTAGTACAGTGCTCTATCACGTGTTAATTTGGTGGTTCTCCAAAAATTTACACCAAGTACCATTTCAAGAAAAATACTATCGTGTGAAAAGTACTATCATGACCAACATTAAAATACAGTAATGTAGTTGGCCTATAGGACTGATATTTATAAAAATGAAACAGGTTTTATTCCTAAATATGTAGCCTACAGTGTTCCCTCACTTTTCGCAGGTGATACGTTCCATGCCCACCCGCGATGTCAATTTACGTGAAGTAGAAGTCGCTTAAAAAAAAAAACGTTTGTTCTTTTTCCTTCAGTAAACTCTAAGGGCCCATTTATACAAGGGCGCTTGGGGGTAAAAACACAAACATATTCTATCGGAAGTGCATTTCGTTTAGACGGTGATGGCGTTTTGGGGTCTTGAAAGCGCAAAAGTTGGAAACCACCTTCCAGAGTGGAAAAGTTGAATAATATGCTCTGCCTTTGCGTTTCCATATACGTACACGGCCCAAAACGCAAAACTCCACTCAATTCTGCTTACGTCCCATATGCGTTTACGCCACATCATACATGTGTAACGACCAACCATGCTCTGGCTGCTATAATAAACCAATAGGAGACCTTCCAGCGTTTATTTTTTATTTTTATTTTAAACTAGTAATAACCATCATTTTGGTTTTGGCAGAGTGACGATCAGATCAGAGGTCAGAATTGTGCCGTGGCCCAGCCTGGACCAGTGAAGGCGGGTGCAGGCGGCAACAGCCGACAGTGGGCATTATCATGGTACGTTTTTCAATATTCTGTTTAAAAATCTAATAGATTGTGTTGAATGAAAGAAAGACCTGTTTTTATCGACTCGAATATTACAAAAAGAACAAAAATAGCAGCATAAATAAAGAATTTTATGGTGCACTCACTATTGAAAATGGGAGCGGGGTAAAGTCACTAAAAAGCCCAGGAAATATCAAGGTACAACCGGAGGTAAACCCCGCAATGTATGAGTTATGGACCCAAATAAAAATCCGTGATTGAGTGAATCTGCAATAAGTGAACCACAATGTAGTGAGGGACCACACATATATTTAAAGACCGCGTAAAGTGATATCAGTGATTTATTTCTTAATATTGCAGTGCACTCAGGGTTAAGGATGACACAATGCACATTCACAACATTCATGTACACATTCACTGTAAATGTCCCTTTCATCTTTCGTCAAAATATTCCTACCTTTGCATGTTCATCTTTGATGACATCACAACCACCATTTACCAGCCCCCCTAA
Source organism: Festucalex cinctus (assembly GCF_051991245.1). NCBI lineage: Eukaryota > Metazoa > Chordata > Actinopteri > Syngnathiformes > Syngnathidae > Festucalex > Festucalex cinctus. The sequence continues at coordinate 62,939,908 of NC_135411.1, read as the reverse complement.
CACAGTGCATCTAAATTACTTTCTGTTACGCTCCACTGTGACTATAAATAGCATCATTTGTCTATAAAAATGTTGTGCACATGTGCAGAGGAGCTAATATTCCTTGTGCATTCGCTAACAATGAAAGCGCCACTGCCAACTATTATATCATTAGTATCTTATTAAAAAAAAAGAAAAAAAAAAAGCATGGAACCTGAGGTGCCTACCCTGGCATCGCACTGCATTCTAAAATTTGAGGACTGGCATAACAGTCCACAATCAAAGCCGGATATTACAATACAATGAATATGTTTGAAGTGCTGAAAGCATGCAACAATCGAGAAAAATCTAGTATTGAATTATTGAGCTATAGTGTTGAGGGTCATTGGAGGACATTTTATGTTCCACCCATCAAATTTTAAATAATCCACATACAAAATACTAAAACTGAGTAAATTTACTTGTTCTAAGACCAAATCTAATAAATACATAAATAAATAAATTAGTTAATTAGTTAATTAGTTAATTAATTAATTAATTAATTAATTAATTAATTAATAGAAAGGATTTCTCAAAATACTTTTTAAAACACCAAATAAGTCTGCAGTCCCCTTGAAAACACAATTTTCTCTTGTCCCACCCCTCTAATGACCAAATTGAATATCAAATGAAACAGTTAAAAATAAATGAGCTTTTAATTTCTTTTATTTTTATTTTTATTATTATTAATTGTTTCTTTGCCTGCGATTGGCTGGCAACCCCCGCCTACTGTCCAAAGCCAGCTGAGATAGGTTCCAGCACCCCCCCACGACCCTTGTGAGGAATAGTCGGTCAAGAAAATGGATGGATGGATAATTGTTTCTTTGCTGTCTCTAACTGTGGGAACATTTGTTTTAATAAACATAATTTTTCAAATAATAATCATTTCTCATGGAACGTGTCCCACAACATGCACGCAACCATGTTGCCAAAACCTTTCTAGCATGGTAGAAGAAGAAAGCAGTGAATCACATGATGTGCTGGATGTGACATCAAACAGTTTTCCAAAGAATGGGTAGAGCAAAGGTATGTCCTCCCTTCTATTTTTCATGTTTCTTTAATAACGTAATTAGCCTTGATTGAATGTCTACCTCATGAAACCCTGTTATGCATATGATCAGTGTAAGACATTTTCCCCCCTTTACGTATTTACAGCCCTGCGATTGACTGCCCAAACAAAGCCAGCTGAGATAGGCTCCAGCACCCCCCGTGACCTCTGTGAGGAATAAGCGGTCAAGAAAATGGATGGATGGATGGATGGATGGATGGATGGATGGATGGATGGATGGATGGATGGATAGATGGATGGATGGATGGATGGATGGATGGATGGATTACTTATTTACATAAAAAGTTTTGGGGGGGTTTCCCAGCAGTAACAGCTAGGGGAACAGTTTGTCCAGTTTTGCAACCCTACTACCTGCAACCCTGTTGCTGTGGTTAGACTGGCAAGGTTGCACTAAACAAGGTTTAAAAAGAAAAAGAAAAAACTAAAAAAAAAACATTGATCTGTAACCTGAACCAAGAAAGCCTTTGATAGTCTATGAAATGCAGAAAAATCCAAAAAGTGAAAAATATAAAGTGAAACCCTGAAACTCTTTAGTTTTCACCATATCATTTATTTATTTTTTTGGGGTTAAAAAACACTTCAGCCGTTTTTCACCATTTCATTTTTTCGGCTTTGCTAAAACCAAGCCCAAGTATGCACGGACTTTGGCCTTCTGGCACTCTATAAGTGAAGGCCGTCATCACAGACACCTGTCTGCCCGCTTGTCTGCTAGCCCACGATACGGCTAGACTGATTTGTTATATGGACGCACACACACAGCACAGAGTGAGGTGGTGACTTATTAGATGATGCTTGTTAGTGAGCTGGCTAGTGGGCAATGTCAGCGTCACCAAATATGTTATCCCCTCACTCAATTTTGTGAAACCACCACACCTGAGAAAGAACATCCTTTCAGAGACGAAAGGTGTGACCGACGAGGTCGGAATCATTTATAGCACATCCGCAGGCACTTTCTTAGCCACTGAGCTGAAGGCTCATGCAGCCTCACTCTGACCTTAGCTTGGTTTTCAGGAGCTTTGCTAAAACACCTTTTGGGAATACCTAACCACCTCTGGAGAACAAAATGCATATCCCTTATTTACTCACTGGAATAAACTAACAAAAAGAACAGTGAAGGGTCTTCAGGCAGATGAGAGGATTCAGAAGCAATGTGGAATTGGCAGAATTTCTGCTTGACAGGCAAGTTTATTACGCTTTTTTTATTTTTATTTTTTTATTTTAATTGATTGCACGTACTAGAACAGAAACTGGAAATTAGTAAATGTATGTTTTGTAACACTATTACAAACAACTCTTGCTAGCAACATAGTAGCTGGCTGATGTTGGCTTATTTACAGTGCAAATTTTAGCTTAGCATTGCAAGCAATGCTATTTTGTTGAAGCTGGACAGCGCTCCTCTGTGATTTCACAACTACAAATTTTCACAATCGCATAACATGATTGTTGGCCATATTTGAGAATCGTGCTCATACATTGTAAAAAAAAATGGGCACCCCTATGGTCAGATTTTGGGGGGTTGGAAGTGAGGCTACATTCAAATCTTCTTTCAATTTAAAAGCTGCAAAATCCCCCGTTAAATAATTATTCATTTTAAGTGCAGACTAGTACTTATTAGGTGGCGGAAACACCAACATAGTGGACCATAGCATCCAGAAGAATCAATCAATATTTATTAAATCAAAAGTGATCTCACTGTCATCTGTTCAGTTGACAGAGGTGTTAATACAGTCAGGAAAGGAACTCCACTGTACACGCTAATTTCCTGGTTTTAAGTGAACAAGATAGCCAGCCGCCACCAATTGTCTTAAAAACATGGTTTGCGTATACAGTACAAATATATTTTGCTTTGCACCAATACATGATCATATTTACAATTTCATAATGGCCAATGGAGACCGCTCATTCAGATAAATGAACACGGCAAGGTGCAGACTGCTCGCTAAAATTTTTACTACAAATTTCACCATTTTATCCATCGGTACATATGAAATCGTAAGTATGGTTAAGTGTTGTAAAACACAATATATGTGCTATCTTACGGAATTTTTATGTCTTAGCCGCTGGTGTCTGGCTTACTCTTGCTGGCTTAAACCTGGAAATTATTATTTTTTTGTCCGTGTGAAAGCTTTTGTGTGTTTGATGGGCAACAATTTGAAATCGTGCAATTGCGGTTCATATTTTGAATCACAGTGGATTGACCTTACCGTAGCACGCCCCTCCCCGCCCACATTATGCGACAAGTGGCTCCCTCCGACATTGTTTGGGCAACATTAGCGAAACAACATGCGCTGTAATGGCAAAGTTGTCAGATCTTCCATGTGATTTCTCAGTAAGGTATTTTCAGGACGCTGATATTTCTCTTCAAAGCAAGCAAAAGGGGGCTTTAAATTTTTTAGTGAATGGGTATCTTCACTCCTTCACCATGCAAAAGGAAATATGCATCGCTGTTTGCTGCTGCAGATGTAAAGAAAAGACAGAGTCGCCTCACTCACTTCGACAGATGGTCTGTTACGATCCGGGGTGCGGGAGGTTGTGGACCTGAGTGCAAAGACGTGAGCCAGAGTCACTTGAGAGTCTTTAATCAGGCAACACAGAGGTAAGTAGCAAGGTAAGAAGAGTAGAGTCCAGGCAGGTAGTGGATGATCCACAGGTGGGTTAGCTCCGGTAGACAGGCGAGGAGGTGGCTTTGGCAGTAGCAGGATATGGCTTTGGCAGGTGCAGAATACTGTACCGAACTAAGTGGTTGTGTGTTCTGGGGTTGCCATTTGGATTAAGCATTAGGATGACTGACTGTTCGTGAACACAACACATGTCTCGCAACAGGGAGGGGGGAGACGTTCATTTTGTTTTGTGTGACTGTTCTTTCTGTTGTTTTCGGACTGCTAGCCTCGAGAGTTGTGCTCTGTTATCTGGCGTCGGCCACTGCTAAAAGTGGCGGTTCTTTCACGAAAAAAATAAACGGGTGACATCCCAACCTACATTGCTGGTGGCGTTATTGCGAACATTACACTGGCGTAAGAAGAAAACTAGTGGAAGAGGGGGGGAGCAGGTGTTCGCTGAGTGAAGCGACGGAGAAGTTATGCAGCCAACCGTCCGCCCAAAGATTAAGTTGGAGGGTGAGGAGGGCCTCGGTGATCCCGCTGCAGCGGGGGGAGTTTTGCGGCCCACCGGCCGCCCAATAATCAAGTTGGAGAGGGAGGAGGACTTCGGCTGTGTCGCCGCAGCGGCTGCTGGAGCGGCCTGGGGCTCGCCGTTGCAAAGGGAGCGGTTGAGAGAGATGGCTTCTAATATGGCTACAGAGGCAGGTTTCGGCCAGGCTCGCCACCTCGAGGAGGGGTACGGCTCAAGTACTGTGGCAGCCGGGACAGTTAACGGGGGACCACACGGTGGATTGGGGGTGCTCCCCATGAAGACCCTGAGGTATGATGGCAAGGCTAATTGGGAGGCTTTTCATGCCCAGTTTGAACTTTTGGCTCGGGCTGGCGGTTGGTCTACCAAAGTGAAATGGCGATGTGCCTGTCGGGGGACGCTCTATCAAGTCTGCTACTTCTGAGCCTGAGGATAGGAGCGACTATGATGCTTTGGTGGGGGCCCTGAAAAGGCGTTTCGGACTTTGCTCCACAGCCGGTCTACTCCGGTCGGAACTGTGCAGCCGACAAAGGCGTCCTGGGGAGTCAATAAGAGACCTTGCCAATGACATTGAAGGGCTGGTTCACAGCGCCTATGGTCATATGCCTCTTGCCATCCAAGGTGAACTGGCTCGGGACAATTTTCTCCAAGCACTGAAACCGGGCGATCTGCGGGTACAGACACTGCTGGCTCACCCCAGGTCCCTTCTGGAGGCCGTGGAACTTGCTTCAGAGAGGGAGTAGCTGTGTGTTTCACCCCCGGGGCACTTTTTGGATGATTGGGTGAGGGCTGCAAGCGGAGCCCCATTGGACACGGCTACACCTGCCTGGGCGGAAGAGCTGACTCAGCTGGTTCGGGGCAGCTTCACTGCGAGGAGGACGACAGTCCAGGCCACGTCTAAGGACCTGCTGGGGCTGCGGCCAGCCAGGGCATCTGCTCCGTGAGTGCCCCCAGTCACCATCAAACCAGGGAAAAGACTCGGGGACCGCATAGTCGCGGCGATGCGGATCCCTGGGATGGTGCCCCTATCTAGTGCAAGTGGGGATACAGTGCTACTCCACGATAGGGGGCCGTCATGGCCGGCTAGTGGTGACAGCGGCCGGGTGGAGCAGCTGGTGGTGCTGGGTCGGACTTGGGTGGAGGACTGCTAGTACACCATGATGACTGTGGGAGGGGTATGCTGTTCTGCACTAGTGGACACAGGTTCGTTGGCGACTCTTGTGAGACCTGATGTTGTGGAGCAGGGAACAGTTATTTCACCCACTACTGTGAAATTACAGACTGTCACTGGTGAGCGGGCACCTATAGTGGGAGAAGCAGTGGTGACCCTGGGTATGGGGAAAGAGAGAGTCCATTGCCCAGTGTGGGTTGCCGATCTGTAGGACTGTATACTGGGACTCAATATTCTCAAGACACTGGGCTGCATATTTGACACAAAAAAAGGAACACTTACCTTTCCCGATGGGTACACTGTTCAGATGTCTAAGCGACCGTCAGCGCAAAATTTTCCATCATCAGCCCATTCCGTTACAGTACTGCCAGCTGGGTCAGCTGCCTGCACCGTCGCCGGTCCCGTTCCGCCCGACAGTTCATGTCATGTGCATCTGATTCTACTACTTTTTTATTTTTTTATTTTATTTTTTATTTTTTTGAGAGAGCTCAGAATTGTTCATTCAACGTCTTATCATCATTGCTCTCTTTTCTTTTTTTACGCGTATGTGTGCGTTTGTGTGCGTGCGTTTGCGTGCGTGTGTGCGCGTGTGTGCCCGTGCGTGTGCGTACAAATACGTGTAAATTTATACTCATTAATTCACCTAAAACCTCATAAAAATCCCATTACCCTTCACCTTAACCAGATACTTCAGAGTCTCGCCAGAGTCGTGAGGTTCAAACGGTCAGGAGACCAGAGAAAAGATAAAAATAAAAGAAAGATAAATCAAAGTGAAATCCAGCACCGACCAAACACTTCCTGCCTTCCCCATGGTTACAAAATCAAAGTCTTACGCCAACCCCAGAAGCCTCTAAATTCCAACAAATTAAAGAGATCTCAAGAGACCAGAGGAAAAACTAAAGAGAGGAAGGAGGGAAGGATCGATGAGGCAGAGTGAGATCCACAGAAACCAGTACATCCAGTCCATCAAAGTGAAATCCAGCACCAACCAAACACCTCCTGCGTGGTTACAAAACCAGAGTCTTACGCCAACCCCAGAAACCTCTAAATTCCAACAAATTAAGGAGATCTCAAGTGACCAGAGGAAAAACTAAAGAGAGGAAGGAGGGAAGGATAGATAAAGCAAGGTGAGATCCACAGACACCATCACCCACTGATTCAACGAGCAGTGGGAGGGAGAGGTGAATTCTGTTTGAATTTCAGTAGATGCTGGTGTGATGGATCTGGCATGTATTAGGACCGCCACCAAAGAAAGGAGCCGTCAACCGCGGTCCAACAAAGCGAGCACCGCCCCCCCGGAATCCCCCAAGCCGCGGCAGCACCAAGGCCACCCCCATGCCACCCAGGCGGACACCGGTCGGCGAGCCAACCCAGATGCCCGGAACACCCCCGCCCCGGCCCGGACCCCCGAGCCCAACGCTGCAGAACAAGGCCCGGCGGGCCCCCACAGCGCCCCACCGGTCCCCAATAGCCATTTATCCATCCATCCATCCATCCATCCATCCATCCATCCATCCATCCATCCATCCATCCATCCATTTTCTTGACCGCTTATTCCTCACAAGGGTCGCGGGGGCTGCTGGCGCCTATCTCAGCTGGCTCTGGGCAGTAGGCAGGGGACACCCTGGACTGGTTGCCAACCAATCGCAGGGCCATCCATCCATCCATTTTCTTGACCGCTTATTCCTCACAGAGGTCACGGGGGGTGCTGGAGCCTATCTCAGCTGGCTTTGGGCAGTAGGCGGGGGACACCCTGGACTGGTTGCCAGCCAATCGCAGGGCGTGGTTTATGGTAAGGTCAATTGATCTGGTCCCTGTTGTAATGGAGAGCCAGCCGGTTCTGGAACCTGTATTGGAAAAGTGGCAGGATTTTCAATTTATGGCACATTGGTGTGCAGGGGGCTGAAGTGAGTTTTTTTTTTTTTTTTTTTCCCCCACGGGGCCACAAATCCATGAAGGTTCTTTTCTTTATTAGCCTATTTTAATGACACGCTGCTTTCAGATACTTCTCTTCATTTTTTTTTTCATACTAATGAAGGACGCATTTTGTACTTCACTCTGAGCGTGTGTACGTGTAGGAGATCCTTTGGAATGTATTTATCACAGGTCACAGTGTCCTGGATTATTACCATCATTCCTTTGGCATGAAGTGTAAGAGCCATATTTAAGCACTCAGGGCTGTCCAACTAACACTCCTACTAGATTTTCTTGCAGCAGTGAGCAAAAGTTCTCCTTCACACAGTGAAGGCTATTATGTGAGGAATACGTCATGTCAAGATGTTATTTTCAGAGCAGCCTCGGTCATGGCAACTGTTGTTGTAAACGTTCAATTTCAAGTCTTTGCCATGTAACACCCGACAGTTAAAACGAGCAAGCAGCTCAAGGTTGGACTGGAATGCGACTTTCACATCTCTCATAAATAACTGTAGTAGATGCACGGTGACACGATTACAATCATGTTCAACCGTTGGACCAAAAACAAAACAAAACAAAACAAAACGAAACGAAACGAAACGAAACGAAACGAAACGAAACGAAACGAAACGAAACGAAACGAAACGAAACGAAACGAAACGAAACGAAACAAAACAAAACAAAACAAAACAAAACAAAAAAACTACTGGCTTGTTAATGCACCTTTCATTGACAGTGGCAATAACATTTGGATTTTTAGCATATACAGTATACGGAAGCGTGGAACTATCAATGTGGAGTACTGGTAAACAGTTTTCATTGAAGTCTTTCAAACTTCTTGATAAGTTAGAATAAATAAAACTCTATGGCTTCAGAAAGAGCCCTTAACCAATTCAAAAATAAAAAATACAGTAAATAAAAAATACCTATGAAATCTGTTTGTTGTTTATTACATTTTGACAAAAAAAAAGCCCAAAATGATTCATACCTACATACTAACTCTCTCAACATTTTTTTCTTGTAGTACAGTAGACCATGATTTTTAATAACTGTACTGTCACAACTCCAAGAAAACAAACGTCAAAAACATGAAAATATTTTAGCTGCAAGTATTTTGTGATTTTTTAAAAATACAATATTCCATCCATCCATCCATCCATCCATCCATCCATCCATCCATCCATCCATCCATCCATTTCCTTGACCGCTTATTCCGAAGAAGTGTTGCGGGGGCTGCTGGAGCCCATCTAAGCTGGCTTTGGGCAGTAAAGTGGGGTACACCCTGAATTGGTTGCCAGCTAATCGCAGGGCATACAATATTTGTTATTGTTACTTATTTTTATATACTCTATCACTTATTTTGAACTTAACCCGCGTGTGGTAGGCTAGAACATTAACAGGTTTATATACAGTGGTCCCTCGCTACTTCACGGCTCACTTATTGTGAATTCACTATATCGCGGATTTGTATTTGGGTCCAAAATTACATTATGGGGTTTATCTTAGGCTGTACCTCATATTTCCTGTTTTTTTTTTCTTTTTTCTTTTTTTTTTTCCAGAGATTACTACCGCCCCAACCCAAACCACACCCCACCCCTCCCGGATTTACTATATTTTTTGTTTGTGCTTCTTTTTTCTTACTATATTTACAAAGTTAGGTGTTTAGAAGTTGATAGAATTAAATAATGATTATCAATCTGATGCATGGTTGATGTAGCTGGTGTCAACATTGGTGCATATTTACTAGAATTGCTCTTTGTTGCAATATCCATCCATCCATCCATCCATCCATCCATCCATCCATCCATTTTCCTAACCGCATATTGCTCACAAGCGTCGTGGAGGTGCTGGTGCCTATCCCAGCCAGCTTCGGGCACTAGGCGGGGTACACCTGAACTGGTTGGCAGCCAATCACAGGGCACACAGAGACAATTGAACAACCACTTACATTCACAAGCACACCTAGGGACAATTCAGAGCGCCCAATTAACCTGCCATGCATGTCTTTGGAATGTGTGAGGAGACCGGAGTACCCGGAGAAGACCCACGCAGGCATGGGGAGAACATGCAAACTCCACCCAGGAAGGCCGAAGCCTGGAGTCGATCTTGCGTCCTTAGCACTGGGAGTCGAACGTGCTAACAACCACCTGTTGCAATATTAAACTAAATATACTCTATTAATCATTTTTCCAGTTTTATCTTTTCATAATACCAAACACGTTCTTTGCTGACATTCCATAGATCTTTTTTCACAGCCACCGATGATATGAGAATGATGTGATGAAACTGCCAAGTATTTTCATCATTTTCCTACAATAGATGGGCACAGATGAAGCAGTCAGGATTCCATCTAGTGCAATAATGACCCTGCGGGCATTTTCAAGATGCTGCCATCTATTATATAGTCGGTGACAGACTTCTAATCACCTCAATATTTGGCAAATGCCTCTTTCTTATTTTGACCTGTGATTTTGAATGCCATTTCAGGATTTTGGGAGGGGTGTCTAATTCACTATCACTATTGAATTATACATTGCGGACTTGCCTTTGTGTATGTGGATTCCATTACATTTGATGTGTGGATCTTCTTATACAAACTAGAGATACAAAGGCTGGAATGTCAACTCAATTAGACAATTAGATCATTGTTCCCCCACTGCGGCCCAAAAGTTGAGTAATGACATGCTTACAAATGGTGACATAATCTATCTGCGATGACAAAGACCGAGGTCTTTGCAGAGAGGAGTACGTATGTCATCTTCTGAGACCATGATGGCAACAGAGAACATCTGCTGGACTGAGTCATAACCCTCGGAACAGACACTCTTTCAGCTGCACAAACAATGAATGCATGTTGTTTTGTTCGGAGCATCTCATAATGTTTAGATAAGTGATGCCTATGTCTACGAAAGTGCCTCCCAGAGGCAGTCCCAAGAGGAAATCCACGTCAGTATCTTTCACAGCTGTGCTTATTGAATTCAAATTGCGAGCAACTTTCACTGGGCTTTATCTCAAACATTTTAACCTTTGCTTGGAATCTCTTTGGAGAAAGAACAGAAGGCGCTGAGTGGGCGAAATCTGGCTTCCACCAGGTCCCAGACTATGTAGGCCCCATCTGAGCTGGCAATAACTCACATCTTGTCAATTTCTTTCATCTTAATTCTGCTTTCTCATGGATTCCTGGATCTTGTGAGCATGCACTGGGCTAGAGCGAAAAACACCTGCACATGCAAGAGGCAACCGTTGGCTCAATAGCACACTGTGGTGACCAAGCTAGATTCTGCTATTTCTCTTCTTGCCCTATTTCATCCCCAACCAGCCCTATAGCCACCGGATGTCAACTGTTATCAGTTACAGCAGGAAATTGGACTCCCATGTAGCAAAGCAACCAGCCGGCACAGAAGCAGAAATGTGATTTGTATTTTTGTCACATGAAATTCCCTGGTGGGTTCAACCCCACACGCACTTTCCCCCTGAAACATTCTTCACCTGTCAATCATAAATAGCATCTGCTGAATTAACAAGAAAAAGTACATACACACACACACACACACACACACACACACACACACACACACACACACACACACACACACACACACACACACACACACACACACACACACACACACACACACCTATTTGTGCATTCAAATACATGGAACCATTCACTTTTTAAATGACTGATGACTACAGTTGTTTACCAGGGCTATAAATAAAGAGGTAAGGAACGTCACATTTAGGCCCTATTGAAGTGCAAATTTCCTTGCAGTGATGCAGAAAGTGCTTGGAATAGCCTGCTAAGGACCGGCCTTTGCCAGAATTCCGCTCCTGACATGAAAATGTGCTTGTTTTTTTCAACTCCTTCCATCCAACCATTTTTAAAAGTGAATGGCCTCATTAGGATTGCAGGTGAGCTGACATTAGACAACAGGCAGGGTTGAACTGGTCACCAGCCAATCAATGGGCAAAAACAAACAAACAAACAAAAGAATCAACACACAAGCATTTTGAGAACATGCAAATTCCACATAGGAGGGCCTGAACTGAGATTGAAACTAACTAATGCCGCCTTTTTGAAATCAAAATCATGTAAATTAATTAGTTTAAAATGTATGTACTCTGTCCAACATATGCCATCTTCGACAAAACTCTCTTCATGGTGACCCCCAAATATAAAACCATCTTTTTACATGCAAAAAAATAATAGAATCAGTGACATGTCCTAAATGACATTATGGCTCCCTCCTCTGGTGAAATTTCATCTTACCACTAACTATTTTGGAGGGAATAAACAAAACAGTACATCAGAACAGCAGCAACAACAACAAAATATAAGCTATTTATCACACTACTATTTATTATTCCTTCTGGATTTCTTCTGTATAAGCCAATAAACTACCACCTATGAAAAGTGGTTGACTTTCTTCACGCTAACCAATGTACTGTAATGTAAAACTCTGCCCCCAAGTGGACTATTAAGGACCTACTTAAGCCATACGCCAGGTTACTTTATTTCATCATAGTGCTGTTGTGGAAATGCCAAGCGTCAAGCAATCAGCGCTATATTATGCTTAAAGCTTATTTGTTGTGTCTTGCATACGTGCCATTATTAAACAGGAATTAAAGTTAAATGTGCTATTTGTTGCTGGCAATTATGCCATGGCATCACCTCACAAACCTGTTACCACATGCAATGTGATTTATTAACAATTAAGACGATTTTTTTTTTCTCCCTCACCTAGATTTTTGACTTGTTCAGGCAATTTCTTAGCATTTAAATGCAAAATCAGATAAAAAAAAAAAAGATGGATTTATTTTGCAATTTCATGTTTGTTACTTATATTTGGGAAGCAATCGCAGCTGACTGAGTGGTTGGCATAGTATACCCTGGTTAAAATAAAATAAAACAAAACTAAATAAACTAACAGACAAATGTATCAACAGCTCAAAATGTATGTTTCGTTTGGGTTGCCTGAAGGAAATGTACAGTAACTGTTCCTTCTTTAATATTTTTCTCTGTTCTAATTTACTTGAGTCAACACACACATCTTGGATGAAATAATTGCGTTGGAATATTGATAAAATGTAAAGATGTTATTGTCAGTATAAGATAGGGGTCACCAACCTTTTTGAAGCCGGGAGCTTCTTCTTGGCAATGCTGATTAGTATGAAGGGTCACCAGCTTGATTCAAATTTCTGAAATAACAAATTTGCTCAAATTATATGTTCTTATGCGGGAGGACGAAAAATTGGTCGACCACAAAAATTGGTTGACACAAAAATTTCTGAGTCAATTTTCTCTTCCTCACTGTATGCCGCTAACAGTGTGTATTTATTGTGGTCACTACTCCTGGCTCTTTTCTTCTCATTTTTATTTTCACTTCAATTTATATTTTAAATTTTGTAATGTGTTTATATGTTTATATGTTCAATCAACCGACCGACCGACCAACCGACCAACCAACCAACCAACCAACCAACCAACCAACCAACCAACCACAGTTAAATACAGAGGGTGGGACAGTCTTGGGTTAAAACTGAATTGAATTAAAATTCAAATGTTGCTTTAAGAATAGAAGATAGAATGAAGGTGTGTTAAGGTTCTTAATGTTGAAGTTGGGGGGGCAAAATTTGGAAAGGGTATTATATATGATTTGTCAAAACTCACCCTTTGGTATTTTAGTTGGGAATGGCAGAAGAGGAGAATGTCAGTTGGAAAAAAATTTGTTAATATTAAAAAAACATGTCAGATGTAGTATATTTTGATACCACTGCAAAAAAAATAAAAAATAAAAATCACAATAAACATATTTTTCAATTAATAGTTGCCTCAATGTATTGTGTGAAATTGAGCATGGCAATCATAAATATAGAAGTTTTTGATAACTCTTGTATTGGTTCTCATTAAATTGAATAAGTTGTGGCTTGTGTGTAAATGACACACAAACCTTGGAAAAGATAAAGTAATGCATACATTATTTTCCTCCAACCAGGTTCAGGGGCAATGGCCCCATGTTGTAAATGGCAGCCACGGCGAGAGTGTTGTACTTCGATCCTCCCACCAAACTACAAGAAAGCACAATTTGATGACCAACATGCCCTTTCAAAAACTAAAGCTTACTGCCTCTTCTGTCTTCTATCAACAGTGCTAAAGTTGTCTCCAGCATGCAGAGAGATGGATGAATCTTGAGTGTCAGGTCCCATTGAGTCAGCTCTCTGACTCCTACAGCAAGCAAGGCCCAAATATATTGAAGTCTGACTCAGCACTTTAAACTAGTGCTTATACTGTAGCTTCATCTGCAAGACAGGTTTTGAGTATTGGTAAGGAAAATGCGATGGCATATGCGCACACAAAAAAACAACCATAAAAACACATTAGAAAAGTTGATGAATAATAATAACTTGAGAATGCAACTGTTGAAATATAGAAAATGAGGCTTACTGGAAGAAATTAAGAAGGATAGACAAATGTGTAAAATATCTCTTAAATTGTGAATTTTTAAAGCTGCACTTTGTAACAATTTGCTCAAAAAAATATATATTTTTAAACCATTTATGACTGAAACATTTGAATTAGAAGATTAGCACATTAGCTGTAATAATTTTCAGACAGGATTCGAGAAAGATGGCGAATTTGTTTGTTTGTTTGTTTGTTTGTATTGAAGGAAGGGGTGGGAGTGAATGTCTCATTTACTTGAATATTGAAAGTGTGTAAAATGTGCAATTGTGGGAATTGGAATTTTTTGAATGTGCAAATTTTTTTCCCCTGAATGGTTTTGTGAATATTTGGACTTTTTAAATGGCTTGAATCAGTTGTTAAATGTGAAAGGAATAAAAATATCACAAATGTTTTTTTTTATTTTTTATTTTATTTTTTTAATAGGTGAAGTATAACATGAAATAACTCAAAAACAAATTTTATATGTACATTTTTACAACAGTAAGTAAGTAAGTACATATGTAAGGATATGTACCACTTTTCACAGAGATTGACTCAATGTACTTCACATATTAGAATACAGTCACACAGTGATCAATCATAACGTTTCACACTATAGTAGAAACGATAAAAAAAAAATCAAAACAAAAATCAGTAAATAAAATAAATAAATAAATGAATAAATAAATAGATACAAAAATAAATAACACAAAAAAAACTAATGTAATTTCACTACAGAGTTGTTGATTTTGAAATCTTAATTTATTGTATTATTCAGTGTATTTGGAATCTAAAGCTAAAATGTAACATTTAATAGTAAAGTCTTGCTGTGCTTTGAAAAAGAAAGCAGACCATCTGCTTGTTTCTTTGTGCTGTACATAATGTGTCGTGAATCAGTGGGCCCTGTCACAACAACAAAAGTGGGGTTCATGTTGGAGCAGAGGCGCTCTGCACAAAGGTCTTCACTCGGGGTCACTTTGGGATCGGAAGACCACCCAGTTGTGTGGCTGAACACACAGTCACCGGACTATGCGCCTTCAACTTTGCAGCGACGATGAATGACAATGCCAGGGCAATAATTCTGTCTCGGGCATAAATGGCTCTGTCGATGAAAGGGTCTTCACATTCGCTTTGCAGCTAACATCTGTGCTGGCATCTTTGAGAAATGAATTATGCAAAACTTAAAAAGCACTAAACTGCAATTAATAATGCCTTTCAGCCCATATATGTGACATGGATCTTTATATGCATTTTAACAAGAGAATCCCCTCATCGAGCCGAGCCACACAACGTTTGTCCTGCAGGGGGCAGTGTTTATTAGAAAATGTGTTCACATGCAGCCTCTTTTGGGAGCTCAAATGTAACGTCCCTGAGTGAAAGCCCAGACTTGAAATGTTTGAGAGATTTCTGGCGCTTCCAGCGTCGTGGTTTGTCATGCGTTGCGAGATATTTTGTTGACCGCCGAGATTTATCTATCATACATCATTAAGTTGAACTGCAAAAGTGACAGCCACATTGCAAAAACCCTGCCAGATGGTCAGCTCAACAATTTTTAAATTTAGGGTGTAGTCAAGTTTTATTGACTGCTGGCAGAGGATTGTACATAACCGATTCAAATAATTACATTTAAGATTCTTTTCACTTTCATCCCAGCCTTTATGTTCAGCATGCATGGCTGCTTATTAATTATCAATTAATTATATATATGAATTCTGATTGATGATAATCAGAGATTAATAATAATAATAATAATAAAAAAAAACGCTTTTTTGAGATGAGAATCACTGAATTCTCAACTTGTGTCATTCGTGTGTTATCTGCAAAGTTTGAATGAGAACAATCCCTAACCCTAACCCCAACACTATTTAGATGCTGCCTGGGGTGTTTTTGAGCCACAGCAGTTATCTTTCACGCATCAATTATCAAAGCTTTCCTTTCTGGAATTGTCCTGTACAAAACCTTCCCCTGAATCTTCAAATAATATTAGTTTGTTAAAAATAAATAAATAAATAAATAAATAAATAAATAAATAAATAAATAAATAAATAAATCTAGATTATAAACAGTGGTTTCTCTGGATTTAGGCCTCACAGTCTACCTGATCCTTTTGAAAGAAATTAAAAAAGGCTAATTGAATGAACTTCTAATCTTCACGCCATCACACCTGAAAGCAGCAGAATGATTACATATAGTAGCTCAACCAATAAATATTTAGCAATGGTTTGTTTTATACAAATATTCAGGTGTCATATAAACATGAGGACATTTAAAAATGTCACAGTGGATTAGATTGCGTGACTGCTTTCGGACAAGAGCACAAGGATTTCTTTCATCTTTTGTAATAACGTAACAAAAACATGACATGATATAGTAGCAGTTATATGTTTTGGAAAAAAACATATTTCTAATTCACAAAAATTGTCTTTGCTTTGACAGCTCTTGCACGCTAAAATATTCCAAAACACGGTTTTGTAAAATGTTAATTATAAGGGGGATGTGAGAAAATTATGATATTAAAGACAGAGACAAAAGTAGTTTGAATCCCCCCCCCAATGTTACAAACGTTTTTCATATGAATTGAATAGCTAATTATGGGGGGGAAAAAAGTGAGGGTTTTTAGGAATAGACATACGTTTGCACAGTCAGTCAACTTACATATTGATGTGCCAAAAACGAATTTGGATTGTTTGTAAAAGTATTACACATGTAACTTCATAAGATACCAATAGCGCTAATCTGAACACAGGTAGATATGTAATCTCTATGGGTGTCAATATCAGTGTGTTCATTTTAAGTTAATTTAAAGTAAAAAATTTAAAAAAAATTAACACACGATTAATGACCACCCCTTACTTGGAAAGCCTGCACTGGGGGAATTCCAGTTGCAATGCAGTAGACATATCCATCTTAAAATTAAGCAGTAATAAATTGAATAATAATTCATATATTTGTGGAGACTGGGGTCAAGTTGTATTTTACAATTTAAAAAAAATGTGCAAAATTATTTCATAGTTATTTCATGTTAAAGATTAGATAGCTCTTAATATGAAAAGACAAATGCACTGAGCTGTCAACAATGTCTTACAAATGCAGTTATGCCATATAGTGGCAGATAAATAACTTCTATAAATCAATATCACACTCATTTTTTATAGTGCAGTACATCTTTTTAATTTTAACTCAATTTGATGAATTATTATGAAATGACTGTATCATTGACTAAAAGATGCAGCCATATTTCTAGTAGTTTAACATTTTTTCCACTTTGATGTTAACAAGAGTATGAACATTTAGACAAAAATATTTTATTGTACATTTAATTGTCCATCCATCCATCCATCCATCCATCCATCCATCCATCCATCCATCCATCGATTTACTACCGCTTATCTGAGGTCGGGTCGCGGGGGCAGCAGCTTTAGGAGGGAAACAAAGACCTCCCTCTCCCCAGCCACTTCAACCAGCTCCTCCGGCGGGATCCCAAGGCGTTCCCACGTGAGCCGAGAGACATAGTCTCTAGTCATAGTCGTGTCCTGGGTCGTCCCCGGGGCCTCCCGCCGGTGGGACATGCGTGGAACACCTCTCCAGAGAGGGTCAAGGAGGCATCCGAACCAGATGACCGAGCCACCTCAGCTGGCTGCTCTCAACACGGAGGAGCAGCGGCTCGACTCTGAGTCCCTCCCGGATGACCGAGCTTCTCACCCTATCTCTAAGGGAGAGCCCGGACACCCTGCGGAGGAAACTCATTTCGGCCGCTTGTATCCGGGATCTCGTTCTTTCGGTCACGACCCACAACTTGTGACCATAGGTGAGGGTGGAAACGTTGATCGACCGGTAAATCGAGAGCTTTGCCTTTTGGCTCAGCTCTTTCTTCACCACGACGGACCGATACAGAGTCCGCATCACTGCAGAGGCTGCACCGATCCGCCTGTCGATCTCCCGCTCCATTAATTGTACATTTAGAACAGATATTTATTGAGTTAACTATTGACGTCATGCAATTAAAACTCATTCACTGCCTTTGACAAGTATACTTGTCAATTGTATTTTTTAGACCGGGGATAGATGGGGGAGAATCTGATTATGCTCCACTGTAAATGTCAAACTTGGAAACAACTTTACTGATGCCCAACCACCAGTAGATGACATCATTGCCCCATTTTATACGAAATAAACACAGTTTCAGAGTCCATGGGAGAATTTTTTGTATTTTGGCAAACCTACATTTTTCTTCTGTCAACTATAAAAGAACGGGACAAGGCAAAAAGTAGGGAGTCTATTCTGTCATTTGGTAGATTCGGTTTATATATAATTAGTGAACATAATATAGTGTGGGTATTGAAAATTTTGAAATTTTCTAAAATGGCTGGCAGTGAATGACTTTAATTGATCAAAAATTTTAATCGCCTGACATATATATATATCACACACATTCGTACTTTGTACTTTCTTCAGTATTTATTTTTTAGACTACTTATCTGTTCCATTTTAACATGAGTACTTTTTATTCTATACATTTTCAAAACAAAGTTTCAGTTTTGTTTTTAAATGCACCAAAACAATTAAAATACTTGACCTGAAGAAAAAGCAGCTGTCGATGTCACCTGGCTCCGCCAATCTGATGAAGTGTTCCACACAGTCCCCCTCCATCCCAGCTTGTGATTGGCTCTACGACACGCTATCACATGACGTGAAATTGGCTAGAATAAATATGAGGGCAATATGCGCTGCCACTGCAGAGGATAATTTGAGGTAGCGCAAAAGTTCACCATAGCATTGGTTGCTGATTTATCAACTATTTGACCTATTTTCTAGCTCACACTGATTGTTTACTCATACACTCGCATTGACGCCCTGCACTCCACCGCAAGGGGCGCACGTGACGTCACATAAGAAGGGTCTATACCCATTTTTGCTCCATTTTGTAATATCTTTCAAATTGATGTAGGAGAAAACATCCGGTAAAAATACTTTTTACTTCTACTCGTCAAATACATTTCAGAGCCTGTACTTTTTTACTTTTGAGTAATTATTTGAGTAAGTGCTTTTACTTTTACCAAAGTTGTTTTTTTACACAAGTAATTGTACTTTTCTGCGATTGGCTGGCAAGATAGATTTTACTAAGAGAATGTCAGTACCTTTCCCATCTCTACAGTACAGTATGTTTTGTGTTTGCTTCATTCAGTAGGGATGTAACGATATCCAAACATCACGATACCATATTATCACGATATGAAGGTCATGATACGATAATTATCACGATATTGTGGGGGAGTGGCGATATTTACAAAAGATCACAATATTGTAAAAAAAGAGCTCATACTAAAAAAAGGACAATATTGTGCTTTTGTACATAACAGCAATGAATATAAACCAACTACAATCTCTAATAACAATATTGAGGCACTTACTTGCTAATGCAAGCACACATTGATTGTTTCACAAGCAAATTAGGTTCCCCTTCATCTGACAATTAGCATAGATTTTAAACATAGAAGGCCAAAACATCCCTCATGAAAATTAAATTGCACTAATAAAATAGCCACTAGAGGGTCAACCTTGGATATCAACCTAACTTTTTTAACAGATGTGTTCCTTTTAAATATTGTGAACATGACGACGACGATATTGTGGCAGTTTTACTATCACAATAATCACGATATTGCCCTTATCGTGATATCCCTATCATTCAGTGTTTTAGAAGAGGCGAGCACTGTAGCAGGACAACTTGGCTGCCTATAACAGTTGCTGGCCGAGAAACATCGCAATGTTAGCGCAACCGTCCTACTCATCCGACATGGCTGCGTGAGATTTCCTCCCCCACCCTGTTTGCCAAGTTCAAGGGGGTCTTCTACCCATTTTTGTCACACACAGGTACATGATTGGGGTTAGCTTCCTTAACTTACTTTGTAAGTACAAGCTCCTGCATGGACTCCAGCAAGTCCGTTATACTTCCACCATGTAGACCGCACGCCTCTTCTGCTCTGAGCTTATAGGGAAGGAAGGGAGTAGCTTGGATTGGCTGGAAATCAAGTCTGCTGTGTTCACTCTCACAAAACATATTTATAACTGTGTATGAAAATTCCAAAAGAAGGAGAACAAACCACCCATGCACTTGACACTTGAAAATAGGCCCCTAGATGTGCACCTTCACCAAGGTGCCGGATATCCTTATGTGGCATTTGCGAGAAGGAAGGGTTGAGACTTCCATCACTTGATACATGTTCCATGTCACCCGTGTGGAGCCGTGCATTCCACACACACAAGTGGATGTCACCAAGTCTGAGGGTGCTTCATAACTGATAGCCACATCCAGACATGTGCTGCCAAAAACAATAAAATGAAGTAACTCTGATGACAGCTGCTTTATCCTCCCTGTGTGCACCTCCACTAGGTAATGTGTTAAACAGCAGGTCAGGTGGTCACGCGTGACAAATTCTAAGTCTCAAGGGATTTCCAGGGGGGATGGAGAGGTGGATCATTTAATCTTTTTGTCAGTGTTACAATGAACTTGGCATTGTATGGGACAAGGTGTGGATAAAAATAGTTGCCTTTACATGTGATATTTTGTAGATAACGGATCTAAAGTGGAAAAAGTATAAAACCAAAATTTTGTGTTTATTAACACTTTGTCCAACTGCTAATATATGAAAAGATGTCTTTTATTTATTTATTTATTTATTTATTTATTTATTTATTTATTTATTTATTTATTCAGTTTAGCTTATACTGTGGATGGTTTCATTGAATAGCATAGTGCAGGGATGTCCAAACTTTTTAATTTCAGGGCTACATACAGAAAATCAGAGGGACGCAAGGGCCACATAATGTTATGAAGAGAAATTGTGTTTAGTCATAAAAATTGTACAAATAATTTATTTGTGCTTTTGCATATTTAGAAAAATGCTACAGTACACAAACCAATTTATTTGTAATATGTCAGTAGGGCTATTATAGTTTTGGATTTTTAGGGCCCGAGCAGCGACCGCTACGAGGTCCCTATTGTTTCTTCTTCTTCTTCTTCTTCTTCTTCTTCTTCTTCTTCTTCGTAAACGATCGCGATTTTGGGTACCTAAACATTCACGAAAACTCACCAAACTTTGCACACTCCTCAGGCCCGGCGAAAAATTTGATATTATGAAGTCGTCATAACAACGTGACTCTATAGCGCCCCCTAGCGTAGAAAAATAAAAACCAAGCCCGGCACGTTTGAGCTAGAGCAACGAAAATTGGCAGGCACGTGTAGCACCCCGAGACGCACAAAAAAGTCTATTGGGACCATGTAGCTAAAATGTACAGGAAGTGAGCTATGAATTTTTTAATGTCCAATTTTGGCCTATTTTGGCACATTCACTGTGGTCATGCTTTTTCCCCCTTTGCAAACATTTTTCATCCAATTGACTTCAAACTTGGCATTTATCATCTCAAGACCTGAGAGAACAACTGGGCAAAACATCTTGCCTTTTCGAAATACTATATGACGGGGGCGGGGCATCAAATATTGCCTTTAAAATTTCATTTGTCCAGAAAGAGCAAATGCTTAATAACTCCCATGTTCAAGCTCCAAAAAATCTCAAACAACGTAATAGTCACGGCCTGAAAATATCTATATGATAAAATTCAGTTATACATATAGCGCCACCTAGTGGTAACAATAAATGTCATACTTTACGTTTTTAGCTACTGTGCTGAGTTCGTTGAAGGGATCCAGTTGAAAATTGGTCAGAAAAGCCTTAAGATGTTGATTTGATTTGATTTATTTGTTCATTTTTCCTTTCGGACAGCATTGTGACAATCAAACATTTCATCATACAATTTTGACATATAATAACCGAAAAGAAAAAGGGCTGGCAGGAAGAAGCATAAGGCTTATAAATTCCCGCCCCCATACTAAACTTGTTAACAAGGACGCATAAAATCAAGCAGTAATAGTTAAGAATCAGCAGAGATGATAAAATTTCACTCAGTTCATCAAGTCCATGAAGTTAGTTATCCAGTTGATTACAATCGGAGACTTTTGATTCAGGCAAATGGATTATTGAAAGTTCAATCAGTTCATCTTCACCAGTGATTTGATCGCATTTAGTTCATGACAGAAGATTTGTTCCAATAGTTTGTTGATCATGCCCCACACCGAATATTGTAACTTTTGGCCAAAGGGCGTGGCCGCTACGGTGACGCAAAGTCTGAAGATTTTTCGTGACAATAAAAGCTGCATTAACTTGACCGAGATGATCCTATCTTCTCAAAATTTCACACATTTGATGAGAGTCCAGCCCTAAAGACATCTACGAACTTATATTTCATCTTACTGATAGCGCCACCTAGTGGCATTTTTTTCTTACGAATTTTCTTCTACGTTTTTCCCCAAACACTTTAACTGGACCTACCTCATATTTGCTCAGATGAGGGTTTCGGCCTTCACGATGTCACAACACGAAGTTTGTGAGTTTTCGCGAATTGCTGTGGGTGTGGCTAAGCGCTGTTCGCCAAGAAAACAAGGCCAGTTTTGAGGGTCTAAACATGCACAGAAACTCATGAAACTTGGCACACACATCTGGCCTGGCAAAATGAGCAATATTTTATTGTTGATTGTTCTATTTAAAAAAAAAAGACTCAATAGCGCCCCCTAGAAATTTTTAACGAAGCAGAACGACGAATATTTTTAGGTGGATGAGGGAGCCCAAGACCTACAAAAAAGTCTCTTGGACCCATGTGCTAAAATGAACAGGAAGTGAGCTACGAATTTTTGAATGTCCCATTTTTTACGATTTTTGCCCATTTACAGGGGGCATACTTTTGCCCACTTCTCCTACACGTTTCATCCGACTGAATTAAGACTTGACCTGGACCATGTCAAGACCTGAGCCAACAACAGGGGTAAAAAACTTGACTTTTCGAAATACTATATGATGAGGGTGGGGCATCAAAATTTGTGTTTCGCACTGACAAAGGATATGCTTAATAACTCCCTGGTACATGCTCCAAAAAATCCCAAACTTGACATGTATGTTTATAGTCAAGGCCTGAAGCTATCTATATGACAACATTCAGTTATATATGCAGCGCCACCTAGCCCTTGAGGCATGAAAAAAAATACCCCACTTACGGTATTTTTACAAAAATTGTAAACACGTTTCGCAATGAAAAAGGATATGCTTGATAACTCCCCGGTACATGCTCCAAAAAATCCCAAACTTGACATGTATGTTTATCGTCAAGGCCTGAAGGTATCTCTATGACAACATTCAGTTATATATGCAGCGCCACCTCACCCTTGAGGCATTTACGGTATTTTTACAAAAATTGTAAACTCATTCTCAGTGTGATAACTAAGTCATTTATGAATATTCTTTTACTTTCCACCACTCAAAATGTTCACTGGCATCAGACATATCCAAATATATGTATTTTTTATTTAGTTTTATTTATTTTTGATAGCCTCTATGGACGTTAAGAGCAGTATCGTGAATGAAGGATATGCTCAATAACTCCCCGGTACATGCTTCAAAAAATCCCAAACTTGACATGTATATTTATAGTCAAGGCGTGAAGGTATCTCTATGACAAAATTCAGTTATAAATACAGCGCCACCTAGTCCTTGAGGCATAAAAAACAAAAAAAACAAAAAAACACTTACGGTATTTTGTACAAAATTTGTGAACTCATTGTAAGTGTTATAACTAAGTCATTTATGAATATTCTTTTACTTTCCACTACTCAAGACGTTCACTGGTATCAGACCGATCCAAACATATGTACTTTTTTATTTTGTTTTATTTATTTTTGATAGCCTCTATGGACAATAAAAGCAACATCGTGCAATGAGTACAAGCGATGATGGGTATATATACTTTTGCAAAAAATACCAGTCAGGTCAACTCATTCCCTAAAAATAAAAAAGGACGCTGATTTTTGCAGATCTTAACAATCACCAAAACCCATTGAGCTTGACACACACATCACACCTGGCAAAAAAAATTCACATTTAAAGGTTTATCATGCCATGTTAAAAGAAATTTTGCTCCTAATGTGCCAGTACCCCAATGTGCGAGTACCCCAACGTGCAAGTACCCCAACGTGGCCCAGGCTACGAGGGCCCTTTATAGCTGCTCGCAGCTCTAGTTTTGTTTTAGTGTTTATTTCGTTTTGAGTTTTCTTTTTTAAATTTAGTTAGTTTTAATTAGTTTTCAGGGTGGTTCTGTTAGTTTTTATTAGTTTTAGTTCTTTAATAAATCGTTAGTTTTAGTTTAGTTAGTTTAAGTATTAGTTTTAGGGGTTTATTTTTTTAAATGTGAATTACTTGTGTGTAATATTTAAAAAAATAGCACGGGAGCAACGTCATCTGAAGGTGCTTTTCTATTGGCTGCTGCTAGATGACGTCACTTCTGTGTGACATACTTTCAATCGTTATTATTCCGGTTTTTATCAAAATAAATCGACTAAAAATCACAATTGAAATCATCCCCAAAGGCTCATGCATTAAATTAATTACCAAAGACTAAAACGAAGGACGTTTTCTATAATTATAGTTATTTTTAGTTAGTTTTGTAAACACTAAAATGTAGTGTGTTAGTTTTCGTTTTTTAAAAAGCATTTTCGTTTTTATTTTATTTTGTTAACAAAAATATTTTTTGAATTTTAGTTTTAGTTATTTCGTTAGTTTTCGTTAACTAAAATAACATTTAATGGCACCTGTGTTTTTCGACACCTTCCCTTCCTACTTTGACAATCTCCAAACATTTTTGTTTTTGTTAATATATTTAAACTGAGTCGAGTTGCAGGCCACTGAAAAATAGACGACGGGCCGCAAATGGCCCCCGGGCCATTGTTTGGACACCACTGGCATAGTGTCACAAAATGTAAAAAAAAACAAAAACAAAAACAAAAAACAAAAAAAACAGAATATCTACCTGCATAGTCAAACTGAACCGAGTCATTGCACTGTTTTCTTGAAGATGGAGGAAGTGAACTGTACAGGAGCATTTTTTGATCCAGGGAGACGTTCAATGCAGTGTGGTTTCAGTGTTCCACAGACTTATTTTAAAGTAGAAAACCGATCACCACTGTGTAGCAACGCCTATGTAGTGAAAAGCCATACAATGAGGTCAAGAAGTCATATATTCCAAAAGTCTGTGTGTGATACATACCAGTAAAATCATGTGGTGTCAAATCTGAACTGACATACGTTCTTTTCTTCTGCTTGCCATCCCAGCAACCCCTTGAACTGAACCCCTTCTTGTTTTATCGCAAAATAGCAGAGATCCAGAGTCAGGCAGTGGAAAAGGGACCAAGTCTGAATTAATCAGCTCTGCATTTCACTGGCCAGCCCCACCATAGTGAGAACAGTATAATTGCAAGCTGCCATCTCGCTAAATAGCGCTCCCTGCTTCTCTACGGAACAGCGATGACATGATTAGTGTTTTCCTGCTGCGTCGGTTCTGTGAATAGGGATGGTGACAGCAGGCTGGGGAAACAGCTCAAGGTTGTTGTTCTGTGCCTTCAAACAGCACACGACCTACCACAGTTGGCGCCTGATCAGTGATTGCTCACATCGCACAACACAGCAACAGCAACCTGTCTGTATTATTCTTCTGAGTTACATTTGCTTCCGTCTGCTTCAAAGGCTACGTGATTCCAGAAACTAATGAAGACAAATTATCTTGTGCTGCTGAGTGATGAGGTGTGAGTGTATCATCAGGTACTCCCACACACTCATCACACCCATACTACTGTTTTTACCTTCACTTGTGCTAATGTGCACCGTCTATATATATATATATATATATATATATATATATATATATATATATATATATATATATATATATATATATATATATATATATATGTATATTAGTGCTGTCAGGCGATTAAAAAATGTAATCTAATTAATTACAGGATTTTTAAATTAATTAATACAATTAATCTATTTTAATCTCATATCTGCTAAGGTCCCCAAATAAAGAATTTGAATTCTAGGACATTACAAAACTGTAGTGCATGAGTAATCAATTGAATACACCAGGAAGAGAAGATTTGAAATCCACATTTCTCTTGTTGAAGTGTGCTTCATAAATGAAGGTCAAAAGAAAACGTTTAAGCACATCAACAAGCCAATTAGGCCATGGATTATTTTAAAAGATAATCTAAACTTAAATTTTGTTAAAAAAAAAATATATATTTTTGAACAAAGTTGAATCTAAACTTCCAGAAGCTGAGGTTTGGTGTATGGGCATGAGAACTGAGTTCTTGTTAATAGTCCCGTCTTTGTTCTTTTTATAAATAAACTTTCGTTTAACCACTAGCAGAATTTTAAAACAACTAGATCTCCCAGAGCTGTCATGTTAAGTCTAATATGGTTATTACTCACTGTTTTGAGTAGCTTATTAAACCCCTTTTTGTTGCTTTTCTGAGGCGGGCGGGAGGTGGACCTTTATTGATTTCGATTAATCAGGCTTGTACTGTAAAAAAATATCATGACTCCATCACATCTAGCAGCTTTTTTTTGTTTTTGTTTTGTTTTTGTTTTATTTTATTTTTTACTATAAACATTTATTATACCTTGAACTGCTGGTGGTGGGCTGGTATTGTTCAGATCTGCTGTTTGGAGCTCCAGTGTGATCCAGCAAACATCGTAATTCGTCAGACTGTCAGTTTCATCTAGCTGTAGGCTACAGTCACCGCTGTTTAGGCGGGGGCAACTTCAGGTGGAACCCGGCGTCCGGTAGCGGCCCCGGAGCTACTATGGACGAATGCCCTGACCGAGAGCTTTTCAACGGTGTATGACGCATTGCTCCATGACGTTCCGTTCTGGAGATAGATGGCCGACAAACCCGCAATTTTTACCCGGGATATGAACCATCGCAGGCGGGGTAGGTTTTTGAAAGTCATCAGTCTCCTGGAGGTCTTTGGGAGGCCGTATCTCCCAAACGGTACATCCTACATGTATGTAAGTATGTACAAGGGTAAATTTGTATGCTGTACATTTCGTACCTGGACCTTCAGTGGGGATTTAACCGACTTCATCCACCTCTACCTACCACATTGCAAAACACACTACACAACGCATGCAATTGGTTTGGTGAAGACACAGACTGTTAAGAAGCATGCTGAAATATATTATTTTCATTAATGACTTTTCATTAAACTCCCTTTCATCCATAGCTAGCAGAGGCCTGCTCAACAACAACAACAACAACAACAACAAAAAAACTTCAATAAAGTCAATTCTAAGTCTAAGTCTACAATTTTTCTCGCTCACATTCAATTGATGATAGTAAAAAATGTATTTAAAGTGGTTTTACAGTGAGTGCAGGGCCGAGGTATTCCATGTTATTTTGAAGTCCAGAGGTTACATTCATCCATAATTCACCAGACCCGCAATGTCTGCGCGTTCCAGCTCAGCCCGCCTGTCCCATGCTGGATTTATATGCTTCCAGGGTGGAGCAGCAAGCGCAAGCGTCGTCTCCTCTGGGCTGACTGGCGCTGTCCTGTGTACGCTTGAGCATGGGGTGGCTGGGGCCCCCTTAGCAGCATGTTGTGATAGCGCTCGTCGTATCTCTTACCGGAATCCCAGATTTAAAAAAAAAAGTGTGAAACCATAGTGAGAACTGCTGGTGGTTGCAGCAGCTTCACTGTGGGATCTTTTTCCACTTTTACATTCATCTTGTGAAACTATGTGCGTTCGACAAAGCCTGGCAAAGAAGTAAATAGCAATAAAAGGGGATTGGAGTGTACATGAAGCCTTGCCAAGTGTTAGCGTGAGATACCATGGTGGTGATGTCATCTTCAGGTTCACACTTTTGTTTGTTTCACCTCCATTATATGTGCACGTTCAACACATCTGAATTTCTTATGGCGACAACCCAGACACTGATTTTCCCTCCTTTTGGTATCCAGAGCAAGCCTTATAAGGCTTTTAAGCAGAATTATGAATACACAAAAATTCTACCCTGAAACATATGCATGTAATGTCATCAGTAATGAGATTCATGCCAAAGGGAGTTTTGAATTGTTTGAAAGAAAGCATCTCAATGATAAAAGGGAAATGAGGACATGTTGTTTTTCAGTGGTGAACAGTACTGCACTATTTAAGGAGTTTGGTTTACCATTAATATGTACTTTATCAACCCATCAGTGAAGCATGGTGGTGGTAGTTCCATGGTATGGCATGTATGGCTGCCAATGGAACTGGTTCTCTTGTATTTATTGATGAAAAGCAACAGGATGGTTTCTGAAGTGTTTCTGAAACTATAGGCGTTTTTCCACCGCCGGAACTTTTGGAGAACTTTTCAGTTTACCTTGGTAAAATTCAGTTTGCGCGTTTCCAACAACAATTTCCGGGGTGATTAAATTCCCCTAGGGGCATCCAAGTACTATCTCAGCAGCAGGGTCTTGCTGAGCCAGGCAGGAACTTTGAAGGGGCGGGCTGCAATGACCACGGCTGATTGGTCAAATTTGGGGGCGTTGCTTTTACATCGGCTGCACTCAATCAAACTCATTTGTATTAATTACCGAGAACTCGAAGACGCTGTGGAAACACAATTCTAAATTCCCTGCTGAACTTTTACAACCAAGAACTCCCTTTACCCAGAACTAAAAAGTTCCTGGGCTTGTTAGTGGAAAAACGGCTAAAAATCAATTCAGCGCTTAAAGCACTTCACAGTGCAAATGGACAATGACTCAAATTATATTGCAAAGACAACCAAAATGTTTTTTTGTTGTTTTTTATGCAGTGAAATGGAATGCTATGCAATAACCAAACCAGTCACCTGATCTAAAGTTGACTGCGAATGCATAGGTGCTTTTCCACCACTGGAACTTTTGGAGAACTTTTCAGTTTACTTTGGTAAAAATCAGTTTGCGCGTTTTTCCACCAACAACAATTTCCAGGGTAATTCAATTCCCCAGGGGACATCCAAGTACTATCTCAGGAGCATGGTCTTGCTGAGCCAGGCAGGAACTTTGAGGGGGTGGACTGTCCTGGCCAAGGTCAAATTTGGGGGTGTGTTTTTACACCAGCTGGGCTCATCAAACTCATAGGTCATCAAACTCATTTGAATTAATTACCAAGAACTCAAAGACGCTGTGGAAAGACAAATTATAAATTCCCTGCTGAACTTTTACAGCCAAGAACTCCCTTTACCCAGAACTCAAAGATCCTGGGCTTGTTGGTGGAAAAGCAGCTCATGTTATTTATTGAAGACAAAACTGAGGGGAAAATGCCCCAAGAACTATCAGGAACTGAGGACGCTTAGAGTATGGACCTGCTGCAGAATAAATGTATTTATTCATTTATTGCTGTCAAACGATTTAAACATTTTAACTAATTGATCGCACATTTTTCTGTAATTAATCACGATTAACCACAATTTTCTACTTCTTCTTCTACTTTTTTCTTCAAAGCTCGTAACAGATACTTACTTGAGTAAAGTCAAAATGGACTCAACCAATTCTCAGAACTTCTTGCTTACAGGTTTAGTTCTGCTCATGAGCATTGTTGTGCGAGGCCCCGTAGAGGTAACTTGAGCAGGGAATTTTGCTCTGAGAAGATACGCCAAAGGCGTACAACTAATAGGCAGGGTTGGGGAATCCAGGTCCAGAGAGAACAAACCCTCCAGTCCCCAGCTGTGGAAGCTAAGCACTGGTCGACCCAGTGCTACAAGCACCACCAGGACTAACTACGTTCGCAAAATTGTCATTCTAGTATGGCGGCGAAACATGTCGGCTTCCTTTAAGGACTGCCGCCACATATGTAATATAATTAGTGATTCTAGACCTACAATTACATATAAAAATGTACGTAGATGTGTGTGATTGTGTTACATATAAACATGAATTGGTGGGTTTTTAAATTTAATGAATTATTAGTTCACCACTCGATGGCTCTAGTATACATATACATACTGTACCGCAGTGGTGTCCAAACTACGGCCTGGTGGCCATTTGCGGCCCGCCGCCCATTTTTCAGTGGCCCACGACATATGCTAAAAATGGCATTTGACTCAGTTCAAATAAAATAAACAAAACAAAAACGTTTGGAGATGGCCAAAGTAAGAAAGGAGGGTATCGAAAAACAGGTGCCATTAAAGGTTATTTTAGTTAACTAAAACTAATGAAAAAACTAAAACTAAAATAAAAAAAAACCAATATTGTTACCGAAATAAAATAAAAATGAAAATGCTTTTCAAAAAACGAAAACTAACTGAAACTACATTTTATGTTTACAAAACTAACTAAAACTAACTATAATTATAGCAAACATGTCCTTCGTTTTAGTCTTTTGTAATTAATTTACTGCATGAGCATTTGGGGATGATTTTAAATGTGATTTTTAGTAGATTCATTTTTGATATTTAACCCGAATAATGTCGTTTGAAAGTATGTCACACAGAAGTGACATCATCTAGCAGCAGCCAATAGAAAAGCACCTTCAGACTACATTGCTCCCATGGTGTTTTTTAAATATTGCGCACAAGTAATACACATTAAAATAAATAAATAATAATAATAATACTAATACTGAAACTAACAAACTAAACTAAAACTAAGCATTTTTTTTAAAGAACTAAACTAATAAAAACTAACAGAACCGCCCTGAAAACTAATAAAAACTAACTAAAATGAAAATTCCAAAACTATAATAACCCTACTGCCATATTACAAATAAATTGCTTTATATACTGTAGCATTTTTATAAATGTGCAAAAGCACAACTAAATTATTTGTATAATTTTTAGGACTAAACACAATTTCTCGTCATATCATTATGTGGCCCATGTGTCCTTCTGATTTTCTGTATGTGGCCCTCAAATGAAAAAGTTTGGTCTCACAAGGTGTTGTGGTTGTTGTCTTGCCTTTTATTTATTTATTTATTTATTTATTTATTTATTTATTTATTTATTTATATTTTACCTCAGTTCTGCATCCTGAGATTCCGTACTAGGACTCAAAGCAGGATGAATAATCGTGAATTATTTCCTTCCTCTGATTTTATGGAGCACTTTTTGACAACTTAAATCTGCTTCAAAGCACACCTCGACACGCACATCAGTGGAACGCTTTATGCCTCACTTGGACGACGTGGCAGGTTAGAAATGAGGAAGCCGATGGTGAGATCAATTGTCCGAGTGTAATACTTTGAAGTTCTGGAAGCAGGACAAGGAATCACCTACCATAAAGACGTATGTGTAAGCGCTAAGCTATTTGCTCTGTCACCTGGGTGGTTATGGCTCCCTGCGGAGAGCTGGCTTGGGCCCCAGTGAGATCACGCCAGTATGGATGAGGCGGGAGTCGACTTGGAGGCGGAACTAATGGGCCCATGTGTTCACATGCGCTTCTGAGCGCCAGATGCGAGAAAAGAGAGTGTCCGGTGAGTTTTTCACAACACCTCCCACAGAGACAAGAGACACGGGAATGCAGTCAGACTTCACGTGCATGTCAGACATGTTAGTGTGCATATAATACATACACATGCCAGTCTGACTTGGTTTTCAACCGGCAGCAATGCTGTAATTTCCCACATACGTGCATACACCCACATTCAACACATCCTACTAACCGCATGGGGTCCATATGATCTCTTCTAGCTCCGCCGGTAAAAATCATGGTCAGATTATGGTGCCTGTGATTTACCGCATTATTGATGCAGTCTTGACCTCTACAATTTCACATCTTTATTCAAAGGGATTGGTGTCATGGTTTGGGTTGGGTTTTGGTTTGTTTTTTATTTTTTGCTTTCGTTAGGGTTGTAGTTTTGATTGGGTTTTCTTTGAGATGGTCATGTTCCTTTTAAGTTTCTCTTATGATCTGTTATGTTCTACTTTCCTTGTGTGTCTCCCATTGTCTCGTCAAGCAACGTCCTGCCCACCTGTTTGTCTGACTTCCTCATGTGTCAACCTATCAGCACCCTCTGCCACTTGTGTCTTGCCCAGCTGTGTCTCGTGTCAATTAGTCGTGTGTATTTAGTCTTTTGTCTCCCCTCTGTCTGTGTTGATTCATTGTTGTTTTCCTCCCTTCATGCTGCCATTTATTTGTCCCGGGTCTTCCTACGTTTGTCATTTCCGTTTGTTTTGTTTAATTAAACTTTTTTTTTTTCTTTTTAACTTCACCTCTGCCTACTTGATTGATAGTTTTCAACGTTTCTCACGTGTTAATCTCACTTTCAAATGGATAACTGATTTGACCTCAAATCCACTATGAATTACATTTTAACTATCACACACAACAAGATTTTTACTTACCAAATTGGAATCAATGCAACAATGTAATGCGCAAAAGTATGATAAATTCTTCCATTCATATATGTATCTGTATTTGATATGTCGCGGTTTGGCGTTTGCCCCTGCACTTTAGTTGCAGATGCAAAAAACAAAATGTCAGGAATACAAGAATTCTCCATAAAGTACTTTCATTCTAAAATTAACAAAAATACATATTAAAATAAATATTTAATAAGAGATGCTGTGCAGTAGCAAAAGCACATGGCATGAACAGCCCAGCACAAGTACAAAGATTCACAGATCAGAACAAAACATGCGTCAAAACTGTAATGAAATTTGGTGAAAATGTTTTTGTGTAATTTGGCCAACCAACTAACAGTTAATTTAACAAATTACATGACCTCTTGATTGAAATAAATCCATTCTGCACAACTTTCCATCTGCCATTAAGAAGCATGGACATTCAATTTTAACTAAGGATTAGAAGTGCTGCTTAGACTGACAGTCTTCCTTTTGGGATTATAATACATGTTATGACTGGCTGGAATAAGAGACAAATTGCACACATCCTCTGTAAAACCCAGAGAGTGGTTGACTAATAGCCACTGTGAAGCGATTTCCCTCCACCTAAAGCAAACCTTGGCCTTGGCAAGCCCCTACGAAAGCAAACGCAATCAAGCAATGAAGATATAGTGTCAGCAAAAATAATGTCAGGAGTATTTAGAAATGTATTCTAGTTTTATGAGTCAAAGGATTATGAAAATATTAGGAAATAATATCCTGATTCCCATTTGCCAATACCAATCATACAGTATTGTTTCAACGGCGACAGAAAATAGTTCACATTTGCTGACTGTGGGTAAGTATAAGGTGGCAAATTGAGCAAAAATACCATTCAGGTTAGACATATTTTCTCATTGAATAGCATGAACATGTTTAATTAACTGTACCTTATTGCATGGCAGAGCCAATCAGCATTCACAAACTGATATGGCTTCCATCATCAGTTTTGATTTTCCTCTTTCATGTATAGCTTTTTTGGTGAGTGAGAGAGGCTTTGTGTGTTTTGTTTTGTTTTGTTTTGTTTTGTTTTGTTTTGTTTTGTTTTGTTTTGTTTTGTTTTAGTGCATGTGAGAGTTCTTTGTGTGTCTGTCAGTTTTTAGAGAAGTTTTTTGGTTTAAATGAGTTTTTTATGGCATGGGCAACTTTTTATTATTTATTTATGTATTTATGTATTAATTTGTTTGTTTTTAGTAAATGTGAGATGTTTTTGGTGAGTGTGAGAGTTTTTATTGGGTGGAGAGAGAGAGAGAGAAAGAGAGAGAAAGAGAGAGAGAGAGCGAAAGAGGATCAGGCCACATCCGCCCAGTCTTTTATCACGGAAAATACGCTGTTCTCCAAATGGAAGAAGACAGCACACATATTCAGGAATCTCAAACATGACTGGATGAGCAGAGAGTTTGGCGCGCGTTTTCTTTTCCTGGATGCAGAGGACGAACAAAAAGCCAATGGTTGGATGCTCCTGCCCTGCTCAGTTAGTCACAACATTGACTTTATGAAGGTTTGACGGGGAAAGATGACAAAATTTGAATGTGAGAAGAGGGAATAAAATTACTATGAAAAAATGTAAAATTGATAGGTTATGGGAACAAATGACCATTTTATTCTTTATATTACATACACTCGAAGTCAGTAGGGATCAACACATTTCATACGTCATAAAAACAGCAGTAAAACAACATGACAGTTGGTCGATCAATATTATAGACCTGCATTTGTCAAACTTTGGGAAAAGCAAAGTCAACAAAAATGTCTGGCATTACCGCACTGTCACATTTTGAGAAACACTGCAGTAATACCAATGTGATATTACGTTCAATAATTATATATAAGCCGAATCTACCAAATGACAGAATAGACTCCCTACTTTTTGCCTCGTCCCGTTCTTTTATAATTGACAGTAGAAAAATGTTGGTTTGCCAAAATACAGCCATTTCTCCCATGGACTCTGAAACTCTGTTTATTTCGTATAAAATGGGGCAATGATGTCATCTACCGGTGGTTGGACATCAGTAAAGTTGTTTCCAAGTTTGATATTTACTGTGGAGCATAGTCAGATTAGCCCCCATTTATCTCCGCTGTAAAAAATACAATTGACAAGTATACTTGTCAAAGGCAGTGAATGTTAAGGTGCTGACATCTGAGACTGTGGCACCTAATATTATTTTTCCTTTCAGCGTAGCCAATAATGCAATATATTTGTGACAATGTGATATGTGCATTATTGACGAAGGTAAAATTGAAGAAATTGTTACAAAATGGAGTTAAAACTTCAGGTCTGAGGACCCTGAACAGGATTTAATCCCCAACCAGTTCTACCCACCGAGCCATGCAGAGACACACCTCTGATTCCTAATCAGTCAGGGTTTTGAAGGTTTTGGCTTCCATGCATGGTCACGATTTTTTATTTATTTTTACAGTTGTTACTAAATTGAGTTGAAAAAATCAGCTGTAAGAATGTGTGGCCTTGGATTTTAAAGGAGTCATGGTTTTAAAGTAAGTTTTCAAAGGAGGGTTTGGCTTCCATGCAGCGTCACAAGTTTCAAACAGTCGTGACAAAAGTGAGTTGAAACTTTCTGGAACAGGATTTGATCTGCAGCCCGCCATTTCCCAAATGAGGAGTTCTACCCACTGAGCCATGCAGACACTTCTGAGACCTAACCACCAGTCAGGATTTCAAAGCAGGGTTTGGCTTCCATATAGTCTGTTTCCATAGTAATGATACGTGCCTCCTTATGAATAAGCTAGTAAATCAAGTAAATAAATGTTTTTTTTGTTTCCAGAATAGTGAAGTAACAAATAGCATTTTGTTTATACCAGTATTTGTGAGAGTCCAAGAAGGTGATGTGATGTTCATCCAGACACTTGTTGTGTGTTTGTGAGAGCTTTCAGGTAATCGATTTGTTTGTGGCAGACAGGCCGACTTAAATCCTCCTCCTGTGAAGATTACTCTGACCGAGAAGTTCGATCCTAACGTCGATGGCCTACCTTTGATGGCCTCTCCGCTTTGATGCCTGGTAGGGTGAATTGTAAGCGCCTTTGTCAGACATACGCATTGACCCAATCATCACCCACTGGGACTTGATATTTTGCTGACATTCTGTTGTCACTTCATCTCAACCATACAAACCTGAAGAACTTTTTTTTTTATTATTATTTTTTTTCTTACCATAGTTGCAATCCCTCTAATGCTGTGGCTCCTTCCACCCATTATCTGAACCGCTTATCCTGTGTAAAATACATTCCTGAATTTAACAAATTGTCATATAGGACGATATTTACATTGAATGTGACTCATTATTATTACTGGTCCAATGAGTTGGTCATAAAAAAAATTGTAGGACTCCTTGAAAAGTCATACACAAGACATCTGATTGTTTTTAAACAGGTTTAAAATTTGCCAACATTGTGAGAGTTATAGACGTACTGACAGCGGCGTGAATGCTTTTTCGAACACTAAATCTCAACATAGGTCAGCGCTTTGTTTTCCCACAACTTCTGTCTCACACTCGACCCAGAACTGTCTGCGAGCTTCTCAGAGCTCCATGGACGAGCAAGAGCAAAGAGCAGAGGGGGGGATGGCAATAGAAAAAGTGATTGTGAAATGTGGGAGCGAGAAGTGTTTGGCAGCGCTCTTCTTGTTTGCTCAGTAAACTCCAAAGCCGGTGTGTGTGCGTGTGTGTGTTTTCTGCTGAGGGAAATGCCCACATTGTTGGGCCCGGAGACCGTGGTTACAGGCCAGCCTCGGGACCCAGCCAGCCACGTTGCGACAAACAACAAGATGAAGGTCAGCTAATATAGCAGTTAATTCCACTTCCTGGTCCCCATGACACCCGGGACGGCTTTATTTGAAGATCCCAGACCCTGAAGTCACTCTGGAGTTTGTTTTTGTCCCTGAGCATTTCAGATATGAATGTATGCCAATGAGGAGTGGGTGGAAGAAGGTGGGAGGAGAGCCAAGCGAGGAGGAAAATTCCACAAAGCCTTTTTTTTTTTTTTTTTTTTTTTTTACTTTTTCTATCTTTTGTCACTGATTTAACATTAAAAACGTACACACATGCACTTGCAGATATTCATCCTGGAACAATATTCTTTTTAAATTTGTCTTCAAGCCATTACTGTAACATGCGACAAGCAGTAGTGGACTGTACTTTAGCAGAATATTCAGGTATATGAATATTCATTTTTCTGCCAACTTTTTACTCCCCCTACTTTTTGAAACAGTTACCCCTACTTTCAAGTCCTTATCAAAATCATATTGGCTTGTTATTTTTTCTATCTACATGGAATTATGTAAAAAAAAAAAAAAAAGTTTAATTAGAGAAAAACAACTTGATTAAAGCACA
The DNA here is from genome assembly GCF_051991245.1 of Festucalex cinctus. Taxonomy (NCBI): domain Eukaryota; kingdom Metazoa; phylum Chordata; class Actinopteri; order Syngnathiformes; family Syngnathidae; genus Festucalex; species Festucalex cinctus. The sequence goes on along the minus strand of NC_135411.1, from coordinate 62,903,534 downwards.
ATGTCAACCTCATTGTTTGATGTTGTCGTTCCAATAATGATTTGAGGCAAATGGGTTTTGTTTTGTGGCATTTAAGAAATAGTTGCCTCATCTGAGAAACACATACAGCCATACAAAGTTTTTTTTTTTTTTTAATTGTTCTAATGAGCTAATATGGCGTTTTTCTTAGTCAGGTTTATAACATTGCCAAAGTAAAGCGGACAAGTCTTTTTGATGGTATAAAAGCCTGAGCCAGCACTAGCTAGCTTTAGTTTCTTTTCTTGTCAGAGCAAGAACTATGAAAGTTAATACTTTTTTTTGTTGTGCCTGTTTTCAAAATATATGTATTATATAACTGACAGCAGGAAAAAATGGATTTTAACTTCTAACATTTGGACTTAATTTTACGTCAACAACCATGTTTTGTTTTGTTTTGTTTTGTTTTGTTTTGTTTTCCGTCTGTGTTTTTGTGAGGGCAACGGTGACAAAGTGTGATCATATCCATAAAACCAGAAAGGGTCTGGATGCTCAATATATGTTATAAACAATACCATGAGTATGATATTGATTTTACAAATGTTAAATCAATGCATCATCTAAATTATGATTTTGTCAGGTGTCTTCCAAGGAGTAGATTTCATTTATATGGGTTTTATTTTACAATCTGTTAATACAGCGTGACAGTTGAGAATGTTACAATGTTACCTAAAATACCACCAGCAGAGTTAAAGTTTTTATGATGAGCCTGGAACAAAAGAAATCCGCTATAAATGGCTTCCAATTGGAATAATTATAAACTGGCCTGACACAATAGATTGTATTTGGATTTTGCATTTTCGCTGTCACTAGCAGTATTATTATTATTTTTATATATTAAAGATTGGTTAAAATCAATAACAACAATAATAAGCATCTTCATAAAAACAACCCAGAGAATAAGGAATGTCTACAAAAAGCGTCAAATCACATTTAATGTTCTATTGTTCATGACGGAATGAGACAGGGCTCCTCTGGGAGAAAAATGACGGAATGTTGAATGAAATCCATTCACGCTGGTCTTAATGTGATTGTGTGCGAGGCTAGACATGAAAAAAGGACGATTTTATGAGCTTATTGTCTCACTGCACATTTAACTGCGAGCCAGAGAATGCACATGGGAGCCGGGGAGGGTTAAAATATACTACACGAGATCCAAAAGCCAAGTGGCTTAATCCTGTATGGAAATGGTAATGAGAAGAAAGCGCTCTGTCTGTGTGCACTCTCCTACCCAAGATGGGATGGAGGCCTCTCTAGTGGGGTTTCTCCAGGATGCATAAGAAGAGCTTTTGTGGCCCAATGTAGTAAGCCAGAAATACAGCTTTTGAACCATGTGCATTGAAAGAGAGAAATGGAGAGGTTTGGGGGGAATGAATTGGATGATTGAAAGAAGAGTCGGGGGTTGGGAGGACTCGAAAGGTGTTAGTGTCAAATGCAGAGGGTGTCTTGCATTTGTGTGTGTGCTGGATTGCGCCTATACGTATCCGTGCACGTCCGATATCAAGTGCCTCTTTAAGCTCTCCTTACATCCCCAAAGATGCTTCACTCTTCAGTTCCCACTACCCTTCTTCATCACATGACTGCGAATGAGGGCTTGGGAAAAACACCCGTCAAGTCCGTGCAAATGTATACTTACTTTCTTTCGGATGGCTCCAACATTTGGATGGTCAAGGTATGATGGTATTTGATGGGTAAGAGGCTGGGCACACCCTGAACTGGTCACCAGCTAATCAAAGGGCACATATAGACAAACAAACATCTATACTAACATTCACATCAATGGAAAATTTGGAGCCTTCCTTTAATCTACCATAGACATTTTCGGAAACTTTATGGCGAACATGCAAACTCCACATGTGAAGGCTCGCACCTGGAATTGAACCCACCACACCTTCCTTTACTAAGAATACTAATGTTCATTTTTGATTTGTAATAATTATTTAACATGTTCATTATTGTAGTTTGCAGGGTTTTGCATTGTATTGACAGCGGTGTTTAATATTTTTTACTCTTTAGTGTCACTAACTGGAGTAACCAAAACATTAGGCATCGTTATACACTACCGCTAACATTAAAATAATAATACAGTGGTTCTCAACCTAGTGACGTACCCCCGAGAACAAAATCGAGTGCTGTGCTATTGTCTGATTTAAAACTTTTGAACTCTATTTGTATTTATGTGGTCCCTCGAACTATTTGGAAATAAAAATCTACACCTAAAATAAATAAATGAATGAATGAATGAATGAATAAATAAATAAATAAATAAATAAATAAATAAATAAATAAATAAATAAATAAATATTTTATTATAAATAAAGATTTGTGCACATACACATTTTTATCAACTATTTTCAACTATTTATTTGTATCTGAGACAGTACATAAACATTTCAGTAAATATGCCAGAATTTGCCAAAAGACGAGATTTTTCATCGGCATTCCAGAGATAGATCGTAACATAAAATATCATCTTTTGGGATCAGAGTAAAGCTCTGTTCTCAAAAAGAAATAATTACAGGTAACGGAATTTTAAATAGAGTTTTCAAGTCATTGACAGGCGATTCGAGGTGGCACATGGCAAGTTGGGTCGAACCATTCTGGTATGTGTAGATGTTGGGTTTTTACGACACTGAAAAGGAATAGAGGAATAGCCTACTGAATATAATATTGATTTTATGAACTTATATTTTTCTCAAATGTTTACATATAACTTTTGAAATATATTTTAAAATCTCATGTACCCCCTTGGAGTACCTTCATGTAATCCCAGGAATACATTTGAGAACCACTGTACTAATACATCTCTGTCAGTGTCAATCAAAACTGAGCATTTTATAAAGGCAGAATATTACACAATATTTATTAGGGATAGTCGTATACAAATACCTATTGATATCGGGCCGATACGAGGCCTTATTTCAAGGTATCGATACGTCTGCCGATACTGCCCTTTTGCGGCCATTTTATGATTAGGAACTTGAAATTAAAAATAAAAAGAATTGAAAATTGCATTTTTAAGGAAACATGCTGTATTGGGATATACTATATAGGTCTTTCTTTCAAATTATTTATCATTGTTTCTGGGGAAATTTTGTCAAAACTACTAGGGGTATTAGAATTTAATTTCAGTATTATTGACAACTTAAGAGTTAAATACTCGTACTGGTATGGGTCTGGGGAAAAAAAAGTGGTATTGAACATCCCTAATATTTATGTATTACGTATTACATTAAACAGTTGTCTGGTGTAGCTATATTGTTGCTGTCTGATGAAGACAAAGTATGTGAAGACTACTTCCCATTTAATTTAGCCACTTGGACTTAAACTTTAAATTTGCATTTGATTTAAACAGCCACTGAAAGCACATTTTATGTTGCCTTTTTGTTGCAACACTGTCAACACAATAATTAAACTTGGATACATTTATGAAAAATAGTTGTGTTTTTTTTCACTGGAAAAAAAAACAAACCTGACAAGGCCAAAGTGGGTTAATAATGAGCTTCTCTGATGTTAAGCATTTGAGCCGGTGTCCCAGTTTTAAAAACAGTCGGTGAATTTATTGTCAAGTAGGCCCAATTTGGTTTGCAGACGTATTAAATCTGAGATGAACAGATGTGTCTTGGGCCTTGACTGAATATGTTGACGATGTCCCCGTTGAGCGAAGTCCTTCTTCTTGACATTCCCCTGATGTGAACGCGGCCGTGCGAGCGCAGATTAGACACGGTGGCGATTAAGGCTGATGATGCAAATCAGTCTCTGTGATCCTCTCGGGTGTTCGCCCTTCTTCTTCCCAAACAGCTAATCCACTTAAGTGTCTCAGGCCTCTCGACTTTGTGGCCAAACTCATTTGGGCAGGTCTCAATAATTACTTCTCTCCCTCCTCGTGTGATAAAACAAAACAAAACAAAACAAAACAGTAATAGCCATTAGAACCTTCATTTACACCAGAATGCTTTGGAAATACATCATTATTATTATTATTATTATTATTATTATTATTATTATTATTATTATTATTATTATTATTATTATTATTATCCAATTCTGAAACCACATTGTTCCAAAATGTAAACAAAAAAAACAAAAAAAAATGAATATGCTCTACGCTTGAATTTTTCTTATTGTATATCTCAGTGTTTGGAAGGGTTAGAAGCATTGATGATAAGTTTGTTTTATTAGGGGCCCCTTTTTTTTTTTTTATTAAAAAAATAAATAAATTATTTTTTATTTATTTCTTTTTTTCACATTTCTTAATTTTATTAATTTATAACAGTTTCAAGGCAGGATGTTTAACTGCTGCACCAAGAGTTTATAGCTATTGCCTTTAAAGCAGTCCCAAGTTGGCCTTTTCTCTATATTTCTACTACTATAATAAACTGCAAATACTTGACAGTGTAGTGCAATAAAATACACGAGTCATGAAATGTTTATCACGAAACAAAATAATATTGTCTTTTTGACAATAACTTCCAAGATAAAGGATTTATACAATAGATGAATTGCAATTGATTGAAGCTACCAATGCATTCCCTAATAACAGATACACCATAGTCGGAATTTAGAGCACCTTTCAAACAAAAAGAATCAGGAAAAAATATATAAGGACAAATTTACGACATTGTGTAATGGCAGCAATGCTCAGTGGGTACTACCGAGCATGCACATGTTTCCTGACAGTTGTCAGCACAGCACACAAAGGGCAAGAAGGCCGTTCTGCCTGGGATAACCTCATTGTGTCACATCACTGGCAACATCGAGCAAGGCCAGTGGAATTTAAAAAAAAAAATATTATTCCAAAGTGTAGAGTCACCGTTAACAGGAAGACAATGGCAGCAGCACAACTGTGGAAAGTTCCAAAGTGATGCAGCTGATGGGCCCATTGTGAACATCATCCTGAAGTCAGAAAATTCTGTCATATGTTCCCTTTCTGCCCACATCACAGAGAATGACTGATTTGATCCCACTGGTGTTTGATGGAGTTCGGGTCAGGGTTTAACCACACACTGTTAACTCGAATATGTTAGCAGAACTCAAAAAAGGGAGGTAAGCGGTTGCCTCACTTTTTTTTTTTTTTTTTTTTTTAGTTGATCAACTCAAAAGTTAGAGTTTTCCAGAACTTTAATGGTTTGATTGCACCCACTGATTTTTTATTTTTTATTTTATGCATAGTTACTTAAAAGCTTACCCTTACAGCAATTCAATGATTGAACTTATAAATGTTAGCTTTAAAACTACTGGATTAAGTTAACGGAAGTCCAAACCATAAGTACACTGTGTCATCACAAAGGTTGTGGGAATGCTGGAGCCTATCCCAGGTGACTTTGAGACGTATGCAGGGTGCACCCTGAACTACACACAGACAAACAACCTAACAATTGTGTTCAATGAACCTACCATGCATATTTTTCAGACTGCGGGAGGAAATTGGAGCACCCAGAGAAAACCCACACAGGAACGTGGAGAACTTGAAACCTCCACCCAGGAAGACCGGTGGGCCAGATTCGATCTCACAACCTCTGTACCGGCAGGCAGACCCGCTAACCAGTCGGCCACCATGCCACTTATTCTGAGTATGTTTTTATAATTAACAAATTATTATTAATTTATTTAACCAGGTAAGAAAACTGAGAACAGATGATCATTTACAATGTCAAATGCAGAGTAAAATAATAACAATAATAAACAAAACATAAAATCATCACATACATTAAGTTTTATTTTTAGTATGTACTATATAAATTCATTTTATTTTTGTAAATATGACCTTTTTTGAAATAATAGAAACAAGATTTTAATCATGAAATAACTAAATTTGATAAAGTTACAGCTAATTTATGGTTTTAAGTTATCCATACCTAAAACCTAGTATAATTCAATTTAATCAAAAATTATTAGTACAAATTACTCATAAAAGCATACATACACCAACTTAAAGAAGTTAAGTTGTAGTAGTTTTTATAAACTTTGAGTAAAGTGTACTGAATCTGAATTTGATTATTTTGAACGAGGATTCAGGTTTACAGTGAAAGCATGCCACTGCGGATTTTGCTTATCATGTTGGAACAGACGAAAGCGCCACAAGATGAACAATTCAAGTCAAACGTCTAAATATATTTTCTCAAAACAGTATCCCTTTACAATGAAACCAAAATATCTCATTGTGCTCCCTGCAGTTTATTAGAAAGTTTGACATGTTTTACAGCCAGTAACAGCAGTGAGCCAAAGTTAATGGAGAACCCAGCTTAAATGTCACCGGTGACTTAACAGGTTGGTCCCTTTTGAGCATTTTGCATCAAGCATTGCAGGAAGAGTATATCAGCATCCTGTCAATTCACATGGACTCACATTTGAAGCATATCTGCAAAGTAGTATTTTGTTTTAAAACCCCCATATGAATTGAGTGACTGATGTTGCCTCCCAGCTTCAGGAACATCTGCAGTTTAGATTCAATTTGCAGGTGGCATCACTCCAAATGTTCAACCTTCATTACGACAACCATAATTGATTGGGTTTTTTTTTTCAGCGTCTGAACCATACATTTAGCAGGAGTTTCCTGCCAGCATACAATCCTCATTTTTAATATGCTTGTTTATTCCTCAAATTCAAATAACTTTTTTTTTTTCAACATTAAATGTGGACTATGCAATGCATCATTTATCTGTTACAGTACATACTGTAGAGTAACATTTCACAGTATTAACAGCCTACAGTACTGGCCAAATGTTTGGGCACACTTTATTTTCATGACTATTTACGTTGTAGAGTCTCATTGAAGGCATCAAAATTGCGAATGAACACATGTGGACTTATGTACTTAATAACTCAATAACTGAAAACATGTTTTAATCGTTGCTTCTTCAAAATAGCCACCCTTTACTCAGGCTGCTTATTAGCACACTCTTGGCATTCTCTGGATGAGCTTCAAGAGGTAGTCAGTCACCAGAAATGGTTTTCCAGCAGTCTTGAAGAAGTTCCCAGAGGTGAGAATGTCAAGAATGTGCTAAGAAGTAATCAGAGTAAAAGGTGGCCATTTTGAAGAATCATCTGCAAACATCTCAAAACATGTCAATAGAAAATAAGCTTGTTATTTCATATATACCTCTTGAACAGTGGCAATAAAAAAATGAGCAGTGGAGTCAGTGGAGTTATTTTATTTTTTCAATTTTGTCATGCAGGTGCAAGTTACATTTGTGCTGTTGTGGGCTGGAAACAGCGCACTTAATTTCTGGCCAATGACAGTGCTTGCTTTCATTCCATTTAAATTGAGCGCCAAAAGAGGCGTACGTGGTCATTAACATTGCAGAACTAGACTTGCTGGAATCCATGCAGAAGATTGAAGCGAACAAAGTACGTTTTTAAAGAACTGCAAACAGACCTAAACTTGCGGATGATTTAAATTTGGCTGTGAAGTGGGCGCTTGGAGACCGCCTTCCACAATAAACTAAACTTGCACCGGCACGAAAATGAAGATGTCATAAACACGTAAACCCATATTGACCGAGGCCGCATCGCCACGGTGCACCCAAAACTCCACTCGAGCGCTCGTGGTTGGTGCGGGAGGTGCCAGACGCATGCCGCGGTGAGCATTCAACCACCGGGACTGGCTCGAGGCTGACAGTCGTAATTTTAATTATGAAGATAGGATGCACGACATGTAAACCCATTTAAACCTAACAATGGGTGGGCCGCAGTCAACGGCTCCCCTCTTTGGTGGAGGTCCAGCATGCCAGGTCCATCACATCAGCATCTACTGAAATTCAAACAGAATTTGCTTCTCTCTCCCACTGCTCGCTGAATCAGTGGAGGCTGGTGTCTGTGGATCTCACTCTGATTCATCCTTCCTTCCTTCCTTCCTTCCTTCCTTCCTTCCTTCCTTCCTTCCTTCCTTCCTTTAGTTTTTCCTCTGGTCGTTCGAGATCGCCCTAATCTGTTCGAATTTAGAGGTTTTTCTGGGGTTGGTGTAAGATTCTGGTTTTGTAACCATGTGGGTGGCAGGTGGTGTTTAATTGGTGCTGGATTTCACTTTGATCCATCTTTCTTTTGTTTGATCTTTCTTCTGGTCTCTTGACCTTGTGAACTTCTGAAGACTCTGGCAAGACTCTGAAGTTACCGGTTAAGGTGAAGGATAATGGGATTTTTAGTAGGTTTCAGGTGAACTAATGAGCACAGATTCACATGAATTCATATGCACGCAGACGCGGGCGCCCACGCACACGTACACGCAAATGTGCACATACAAACATTTTACAAAAGAAAGATAGAGAGCAATGATGATGATATGCTGAATCGGTAAGACTGCCGAATGATCCATTCTGAGCTCTCTCTCTCTCTCTCTCTCTCAAAAAAAAAAAAGAAAAAAAAAGTAAACCCATTTTGACCAGTCGCTGCAAAAAAAGAAAAAAGCATGCTGTAAAAAAAAAAAATCCACGAAACAGAGTGGGTTCAAAAGATGAACCCACAATAAACGAGGGAACACTGTAAGCTAGTCAAAATGATATGATATGATAAGTGACCTAACCTATTGCTCTTGCAAGGAGACTAAAAATAAAAATCTGATTTCAGCATGGCTCTCGCTTTTTTTTTTTTTAAACACAGCTTTATTTCTGATGAATTAAATTTCATTGCTATCAGGCTGTTCAACTGGCAACCACATGTCAATACTTTTCATTACAGCCATCTATAATTCAATGGAAAAGGTCATACAAGTAAAAAAAAAAAAAAAAAAAAAAAACACACACACAAAAGCCGCAATGTTTCACACATTATTAAATATATTCCTTTGATAAACATAATATATTAGTACTACAAGACATTACACCACCTCATCAATGGCCACTGCTACTCACCGTATCAACAAAATAATTCAGATGTGTTTGTGGAGGGGAGCAAAAGTGTGGTAGGAGTACCTTTCTGCAAAACCACTTGGCATATGTTTTGACAGAGACATATATATATATATATATTTAGCATATTTTATTTCTAGATGCACAAAGCACTCAGGTGCGCCAGTGGGTTAATTTGCCAATATTAGTGTCTGCATTTTCAAAAAAGCATGGCATCATTGAAATTGTCAGCCTGGTGGAAAAATTGTATCTTAACTACGTATTTAACAAGCAAAGAAGTCCTACGTTTAAAAAAAAAAAAGAAAAAAAGAAAAGAAAAAAAAACAGCACCATGTATATGCTGCTTTGAGGTGATACACCGTGTGGAATACAATCTGTTACTTCATCACTCCACATATAACTGTCACCACAACATCAAATGCTGCATGTGTATTCATCACAATCAATGTAGCCAGCAGTAAGTCATTGTGATGTTAGTTTTAGTTTAATGGTTTGAGCATGACTTTTAGACAGTAGTGCCTTGAGATACGAGTGACCCCACTTACGAGTTCTTCGAGATACAACTCAATTTTTTGTATTGACTTGTGAGCAGAAATCTGTGATATGACCAATATGTAGCAACAGTTTGGCAGATAGCAAGCAGTTCTTCCAAAAAGAGGCTTCAAATTGTATAATGCCGTTCCATCATTCCAGGTTGAAGTTTACTGTCAAACTAAACATAAAACAAAGAGAATTACTTTTCATATTATTACTATTACTATTACTATTACTATTATATTATTACTTCAATTACTGAGTCACTTACGGTTGTTGTGAAAGATGTCTTTTGTGTGTTTGTGTCTGCATGACCTTATAATCCTACCCCAAGTCAAGTCAAGTCACAAAAATCACAGAGAGGTTCAATGAATTAATCCTGAGCCACAGACTGTTTAATTCTTGACATTGTTTTTAATAATTTTACTGTTGTATGTTTTTATAAACTACAATATGATAACTGCTATTTACCTTTTTAAATACACAACAAAATTGTTTGTTGATTTCTATGGGAGGCTGGAATTGCACCTATTGAGTTCCATGACAAATGATGATCTGAGTTCCAGTGTGGTCACAGAACAATTTAATCATGCATCTCAAGGCACCACTATATTTATATATATTGAAACGCCACGTTTGCCATTAACCATGCTTTCTTGTTACAAGTCCAGTTTTCAGCAGGTCGATGTTTTTTTTTTTTTTTTTTTTTTTTACTTCCATAGAAAAATAATACATCTTTTTTCATTTTATTGTGTAAAGAGTGTGGCAGTGCACAGTCACTGAGCAAATGGGAACAAATAACAAAAGTTAAAACACTTGCTGAGTAAAATATATACACAGATCTGAAGGACTTTTCTTACTCATAATTTAAAATGTCACCACTGTTACGGCAATGAGTGGTTATAGCGACAGCATAAAACAAAATAAACAAGTTAGGTATTATTAATAAAGTTAAATGGTTGTGTTGTCATCCGAAAAGTGATGCATATATTCATAAACAATTCATCAGGGAAAGAAGCATTATCATCTGTACAAGTGGCACTTTCCAATAGTTAATATCACATAACATGTAACGATATTTTTTTAATCAAATGGCACAATAGAGTATGTTTACCCTCTTGCATGCCACTTGAAAAAATATGAACATATCTCATATGTTCTAAAATAGTCAACTAGTTGTAGTAAGTGCAGAGTTGACGTGTCTATTCTACATCTAGTTGAGGCTATGTCATTTAGCTAGTGGGTATGTATGCACATAAAGTCACTTTACACTGCAGAGGTCACCACGACAACGCCCGTGTTAGCATCTGGATGTAACGTTTGCATTTGAGGAGCTGACCACAGCTATGAACACTTTCACAATTTCACTTCAGAAAAATTGGGCAACTTATTTTTTTTTTTACTTAAACTCATTCACTGACAGCCATTTTCATGGAAGCAAACCCTTTCACTCCCGGCTGTTTTACAGGATTTTGACTGATTTTGCAAGGCCCACAGAATATTGTGTTTTTTTGTTATAAAAACATGGAAAGAGTCTCTTCTTTCATCGGAAAAAAAGTATGTTTCTATCTGTTTCTGTTGTGCAGCAATTAGCATTAGAATATAGCTAAGTTTCATAATGATTCACAAATCTGTTTAGAATTGTGGGGGAACAGCTTGTTTTCAACATGGGCCTGGATGATCTTTTATACTTTGCTGCCCCCTGGCCGTTTTTACAATTACTACCATTTTTTTTCCACCAATTCACTGCAATGCAGAGGCTGCATCAAAGCCTTATGTATGCCCTAGCATAAAACAAACAAACAAACACTAAAACGTATAAATACGTCTTTGGGACACTTAATATGTTTAAAATAGAACATATTTATATGTTTTTGGGAGCAAATGAGTTATTGAAAAAGTCAATTCATGTTCAATTCAGGGAAATTCCTAAAAAAAAAAAAAAAAGGTTACAGATGATTAGGGGATTTTTAAGTATTGTGATGAAACTAATCTTTAACATTAGGTGCAAACTCTGCAAACAGACAAAAAGAAACAGAATGACCATATAATAAGCTCCTTCACAAAAAAAACAAACGTTTTTTTTTGTTTATTTAATGTTTTGTCCCAACTGAGAGCAGCAGCCCCTTCTACGTTGCACCTGGGTCGTTATGGGAATCATCTTTCCAGTTTTGTTTGTCATCCCTTCTTCCTTGCAAATCATTGGAGATTGACCTCCACTTTCCCTTCCTCCCTCCCTCCCTTTTTTCCCCTCTAGCACTTTCCCCTCTTGTCGCGCTGCTGGAATTTCCGAAGGCGGCGTCCCCACAGGTCCTTCCAAGGGATGAGCAGGCTGCCCTTGTCGGCCACCACCCCGCTCTGCCCCGGGGAGTCGTCGTCGTCCGAGCCCATGAGCAGGTACTTCCTGCCGGGTTTGATCTTGGGACATTTGCAGGCCACGTCCTTGGCGCGCACCCACAGTAGCTGGTCCCCGCGACGAATGCGCTGCTCGCCTTGTTTGTACACCGATATGATGTTGACGGTGAACTTCCACCACTCGCCTGCTTTGTCCCCTTTGAGCACGTGCACCTGGACAGCTGAGAGAGGACAACACAAGAAATCTTCAAGGGGATAGAATTTGAAATATGGACTTTTCAGGATCAAACATTTGTATTAGGAGGATTGGGATTTGAAGTTTCACTGAAAAAACGTTTCATTGGACTGAACTAAAAAAAAAAAATGCTGTAATTTGTTACAGCAAAATTTTTGAATTTTTCTCGTTATATTCATGATTTATTTGAAACCATCATTTTCTATGTAGTATAAATCAAATACATTTATTTATCCCAAGCCAAATAAAAAAGTTACATCCATGTAACTTTTTACTTTGTAATAAACTTATTAAAGTCAATTTTATTACTTTACCCCAAATCGAATATCTGATTCAGTATGAACAAAATTTGCAGGGTACAATGTGAGCTGGCTGCCAGACAAATTGTAGGACACCCATAGATGAACACACATACACAACCACTTCAAGGGACAATTTAGTGTTCAATTAACATACGTACTAGGCACAGGGAGAACATGGAAGCTCCACACAGGAAGGTTGGAGGGTGGATTTGAACCCTGTACTATTGCATTGTGAGGTGGATGTGCTTAGCAGTGGGCCACCAAGCTAGTTGAAATAAAACAAAAATATGTTTGCAGTCAAATAAACTGCCATTAATAACGGGTAAAGTAATAAAATTGACTTTAATAAGTTTATTCCAAAGTAAAAAGTTACTTGGATGTAATTTTTTCATTTGGCTTGGGAAAAATAATTGTATTTGATTTATATTAAATTGAAAATGATGCTTTCAACCAAATCATAAATATAATGAGAAAAACTTGAAAAATAAATAAATAAATAAATAAATAAATAAATAAATAAATAAATAAATAAATAAATAAATAAATAGCTGTAATGGAGGTTATGTTAGTTAACTAAAACTAACAAAAAAAACTAAAGCTAAAATTCAAAAAACAATTTCGTTAATAAAATAATAAATACAATAATAAATAAATAATAAAATTAATAATAATATGCTTTTTAAAAAATGAAAACTAACTGAAACTATATTTTATATTTACAAAACTAACTAAAACTAAATATAATTATTGCAAAAATGTCCTTCGTTTTAGTCTTTGGTAATTATGAAAAATGAGCCATTTGGGGTGATTTTAAGTAGATTTATTTTGATATTAACTGGAATAAGGACATTTGAAAGTGTGCCACATCTAGCAGCAGCCAATAGAAAAGCACCTTCAGATGACGTCGCTCCCATGGTGTTTTTTTAAAATATTGCACACAAGTAATACATTTTTTTTTAAACTAAAACTAATACTGAAACTATCCATCCATCCATCCATCCATCCATCCATCCATCCATCCATCCATCCATCCATCCATCCATCCATCCATCCATTTTCTTGACCGCTTATTCCTCACAAGGGTCGCCGGGGGTGCTGGAGCCTATCTCAGCTGGCTATAGCAAGTAGGCGGGGTACATCCTGGACTGTTTGCCAGCCAATCGCAGTAATTAAAACTTACTAAATTTAAAAAACAAAACTTAAAACAAAATAAAAACTAAAATGAAAAATTCCAAAACTATAATAACCCTGGCTGTAACAAATTACAGCCATTTTTTTTTTTTTTTTTAGTTTAGTCCAATGAAACAATTTTTTTCAGTGTTGGCTTGACTCTGGTGCTTGCGAGCGTTTTCTCTGGGTCACTTCCGTCCACATTTGAAAAATGCAGGTTCATTGATTTCATTGAAAAGTAAATCATGAGACAATGACTAGTCAGTCCGTGGTTTTGCACCAGTGAGCTGAAGGCATCTCGACAATAATGCCAATAATAATTCTTTTACGCCAAAGCTGGTTTCAGCAGACAAACTTCCCATAAGAGAAGAATTCAGCCCTCGCCGGTGGAGCCAAACAGATCATTTTCTTCACATCGCTTTGATTGCTGTAAGAACACATCTCTGGAGCTAATCTGGCCTTGATGTGCCTTACAATATGGCTTTCATTTCAACTGTGTTATTCATATTTATTTAAAATAGTGCACACGATTCTAATCTTCAGCACGTTGGTTGAGATGACAGGAAATTGCTCAAAAGAGTCACGCAAAGCAGCTGCATGTGTGCAGAATCATCTTATCTCTTGATCCATATTTCATGTAACGCTACAATTCCTGTGTTATTAAACACGTCGAGTCATAGGGGAACGTCGTAATGTATTTCAGAATAAAGCCAATAGCGTCTGCTATTATTCAATATCGTCATTCCTATCACCATTGAGTGAAAGACGTGAGATCATACAATATGAATGACCCAACCTATAAGGTTTTTGAGATACAAGCCATCATTTGGCAGATTATTTTTTTTTTTTTGCTTTCTCTTACGTACTTTATGGTGGCAAGTAACTTAAAAGGAACCCTGACTGTAATGACAAGCTTTCCCTGTATTATTTATTTGGTTGTAATTAACATGACTATGAGATTCATTTTTCAAAAGTCATTTCCAGTTTAATACATTTTGTAGATTTGCACGTACACTGCCATTGTTGTTTACGTTGCAACGCATTCACTGTGTGGTGATGTAAAATGGCGGCTGGCTCACTGCCAAGCAGTGTGAAACAGATATAAAGAAAGCGAGGTAAGCCTCGTAGAGTTCAGCTCTTCACCAGACGCATTCAAGAGACAATGGCGGCGTACGTACAAATAAAGTTTCCACAGAACGTATTAACCTGCAAATGATATTTGAAAAACAAATAGTTCTGTTAGTAACAACCAAATAAATCATAAGGAGCAAACTTGTCATGACAGTCAGGGGTCCTTTTAAGTCAAATCACAATTCACAATAAGCAGGTGCCTGCGAAATACTGAACAATTCATCAAAAGAGAGGCCTCAAGAAGACTTTTTGCCCTCACTCTTTTAGTTAATTGTAAAACTAATGTTAAAATAATTAGGATTACGTATTGTAACAACGCCCTGCGATTGGTTGGCAACCAGTCCAGGGTGTCCCCTGCCTACTGCCCAGAGCCAGCTGAGATAGGCGCCAGCAGCCCCCGCGACCCTTGTGAGGAATAAGCGGTCAAGAAAATGGATGGATATTGTAACAACCTAACTTTGCTTTAGGAACGGCGACTTAGCTTAAAGCTAGCAAACAATGCAAACCACGCTTGACATGCTAACTGCTAGCGTTGATAGTTGTTTGAGAAGCAACGGTGCCCCCCCTGGGGGTCAGTGCAACACAATGAATGGATTGCAATCAAAACACATAAACTGTGTAATTCATTACGTTCTATTTAATTATGTTATTATTACTCAATGGTTTTTTTTTTTAATTAATGATTTTTCCTTATTAAAAAATACAATTTGTTTATGGGGGAGGCTGGAACAGATTAATGACATTTCCATTTAGGAGGAGGAGGGGGAGTTATAGAGCATGACCACATAAAGAATTAAACTGGTGTCTCAAGGTACCTCTGTGCTCATTATAGACAGTGAAGTAATGCATTTTCTTTTAAAACAAGACAGGTGTTTTCTTCTGAGTTCTTTACATCTCTCACTGAACATAATCACATTTTGGGAATCCACTGGCAGTCCTCTCATTAGAGCCGAGAATGAGTTGAACTGGAAAGGGCGGGGCATTTCGCCGCGTATGTGTGTGCGTCTGCACAAAATACACACAATATCGAAAGAAAGAAGATTTGTTGAGCAGAGTAGAGTGAGCTCTCACAGGCCTGCCATTCAATCGCAGCCCTCTCCTTCATCCACACACATAAAGGGTGCGTGAGAGGGGGGGGTGGCGAGAGGAGAGGCCACTGTTTGTCTTCCCAGCCACAGAATAAGTCGCAGGAGAATCGCAATATGGTCCGACCTCATGAGCTATCCGGGTTCTGCTCCCAGAGCCCCATCCAACTTCCCAGCGTGAGAATCCAGCGGAGACAGCGCCCTCTTCTCTGCAGCATCCAGGCAGCCAGCCTCGCTTCCTCTTAGTATCTTTCACCCTTCCTCTCTCAAGTATATTCTCACTTTGTGTTGAAACACACACAAATCCCCACACGTCCGGCCACTTGCTTGAACCTAAATAGCCGCCAGGCAAAAGAGGCGCACTCAGCAGCGGGTCAAAGAGTGTGTCGCCAAATAAGCGACAGTGTGGTGAGACACAGATTGGGGAGAGGAAAAACAGAGGTTTTGTGAGAGGAAGCGATAAGTGTGAAATAGCGCTGCGCTCACACAATGGCTGCCAAATGAGACCAGCTCACGGCCAAAACCTCCCACTGGGTTAAACCGCTTTGGGCAGCGTGCTGCAGCTTGACATTGCGCGCCGTCAACAGGCACGGGCTAATGACATTAGAGCTCACTTCATGACGGCGGGGGCCCCCCCCCCCGTCCCATCTGCTTATCAGCTGAGGGAATGATGGGAGACCTCAACTGAATTGCGGAGGGGGCTTCCGTGCCTTTGACCGCCATCCTGGAGCGTCGGTAAACACACGAGGCTTTGATTCATTGTCCTCCCGGTGGCGCAAGGAGGGAGTGTGTGCCGAGGAGGATGTCAGGCGAGAAAATAATCCCTTTGTGGCGGCCGTCTCCGTAGCGACCACAGTGATGAAAAACAAAAATTGAATAAACAAAACATATTTCTTTCTCTCCGAGGTGGCAATCCGTCACCGTCTGCCTAATTTAACACCTGTTTGTGCCCCGAGGAATGCTCGGTGACGGCAGAGTGCACAACTGTGTTTAAACAGAGGGCCCCTTCCCGTGACCCCTGGGGGGCCAACGGCACCCCCAAGGAGAACAGGGAGGGAGCAATAAAAGCGAGGCGACAGGCCTGAGAAATGAATTAAAGCCAAAAGAAAGGGAATCCATGCTAAGCAAAGATGTTCAGACGGAATCTTCTCCTTCCAGAAGAACTTCAGAGAGAAAATCCACAGGAATTGTCTGACTTATTCCAAAACTCAGAGCAGCACTGAACAGTCCTCAGTCATTTTCATGGCAAATCCTTGAAATGATCAAAATGATTCGCTGCAAATTAGATGGCGCAGGCAAAAAGATTTCCTAATTTTGTCGCCCATATGTCCAGTCAAGTGTTTCCCAACTGATATTAAAGCCAAGGCACATAACACCTTCTTAAAATAATCGCCTATGTCATTTTTTCAGATCTTCAGGAAAAACAAAAAAATTAACCATTTGCATCATGAGGAGATGATTTAGGCAAAAAATTAATTTTGCATTAAAAAAAAAAGACTGCGGCAATTATTTTAACCCCTTCAGACCCATAGGTGATTGCAGTGGAAATGACATATTTGCGTGTCTAAACCAATAAAAAACATAATTTGGATGATGTCAACACTTTCTGGTTCATGATTGGATCCTAGCTAACCAATCCCAATCGCAAGTTCATTTGAATGACGTTTATGTTTAAAAATGTTACATATAAGCTTGGTTACTTTACAACACGTTCCAGCCATAACATCCTGGCGTCCACTATAACAAATAAAAGCATGAGATAACCCTCCAAAACATTTTCTATGTTGTTCTTATGTGTAAAAAGAGTCAAAATCAGCAACAACATTGTGTTCATAAGTTGAGGACTACCTTTAGTTTGTTTCATTCTTCTTTCATATTTACACCATCTCGAACAAAATAAATGTGCCTCCATCTAGTGTTAATTTCGTCAACGAAATGTAAATAAAAATAATTTCGTCAACGCACATTTTTCACTGCACGAAAAACTAGACTAGACTGGACAAAAACTCTTGATTAATAAACAATAAGTGGGACTAAATCAGCCTGAATTTTCATCAACTATTAAAGACGAGACGAAAATGTACTTCACTTTATAAAAACTGGACTAAAATCTACAGACATTTTAGCTCATGAACAAAAACGAGGCGAAAATGATATGATTTTGTAAAATCTTATATCTGCTAATCTGCAACTGTGACACTGTCATGTGACATACAGTGACACACCCCCTTGCGAATCTGCAGCTAGGTAAAAAAGTAAAAAAAAAAAAAAAAAAAGTAAATTAGAGCTTTAACATAACATTAATCCAACAGCTATAACGTTCCAACAATAGTTTTAATCCAACCGCTAACTAATGCTAGTTAACTTTCTAGCTCATAGCATGGAGCTATGGTCGCCACTTGTTGATATACTGTAATTGTGTGTTAAGTTGTTTTTCATCAAAAAGATGAGAGTAAATTTAAAGTGAAATAGAAAATAAAAAGAGGATGAGGTTGACTAACTATAATAAAAACTATCAAGCATGATTGAAACATGACTAAAACTGAGACTAAATTTCAAAATGGTGTCACGCCGCCATCTGCGTGACAGGCCATGCTTTTATTTTGTTATCCATGTTTCCTGTATTATTGTGAAAATCCTTACTCTCCTATCACTCCAGGTCACTTACCCTTCCTGCCGCTCCATAATCACCGGTCCCCGCCCATGATTACGAACACCTGCCACCAATCAGACTGACAATAAAAGCCACCCACATTCTACCCTCAGTGCCGAAGTGTCACAGTCAGTGCATGGAAGCGTCCCACAGTCCTCGAGTCCTTGTTCCTGTTGCCTTGTTGTTTTGCCTTATTTTTGTGCCTTATTCTCCACAGCGGAGCGCCCTTAGTTACCCCTTGTGCCTTGAGCCTTGTTTCCTCCCTAGCGGAGCGCCTTTTGTTGTCCCCTGTACCTTTTGCCTGTTTTTTCCTCCCCCAGTGGAGCGTTTTTAGTTCTCCACTTTTTGATTCCCCTTTCTACTCTCAAGTTGAGAGTAGACGGCTGTTGGCCGGAAATAAACCTGCTGCCTTTGTGGCCTACCTTTATCCTGCGTCTGAGTCCTACCTCTCCTCGTCGTGTCAGTACACTTCGGCCAGCATGGACCCAGCAGGAAAGGTCGAGGCTGCGCTGCAGAGCCTTGAGCTCCGGCTTGCCAACCAGGAAAAGGTTCAGCAAGCCGTGATTTCGGAGCTGAAGGAGCTGTCGAGCCAGGTCCAAGGACTGGTGAGCCAATCGCGGCGTCGAGCTCCAGCCTCCACCGGACAGCTACCCCTCCCCGAACTCTCTGTCCCGACCACGTCATTCACCGGGGTAGGATTGAGACTGGCCTCCCCAGAACGATACTCCGGTGAACCTGGACAATGTCAGACTTTTCTCACGGAGTGTGACATCCATTTTGAACACTCACCACAGGCATTTTCCACAGCTCGGTCCCGGGTAGCCTTCATGGTGTCCCACCTGACTGGACGAGCCAAGACCTGGGCAACCGCGGAATGGGCCAGGGGCTCCCCGGTCTGCCAAAATGTACAGGATTTTCAAGCCGCCTTGCGCCAGGTCTTTGATCCCGACAACAATGACCGAGAGAAGGCACGAGCATTGAGCCGGCTCCAACAAGGCAAAGAACCCGTCAGCGATTACGCAATCCGCTTTCGCACCTTGGCCACAAACAGTGGCTGGAACTCCACAGCGTTACAGGACCACTTTCTGAAAGGACTCTCACCCGCCATACAAGAACTCCTGATTCCCGTGGACCTTCCAACCAACTTGGATGCTCTGATCTCCCTAGCGATTCGTGCTGATCATCGCCGACGAGAGTTGACCAAGTCCAGCGGGCACCATAGAAGGGTGGAACCAACCCCCTTTTCACCGCCAATGGAAACAGAAATGCCACAGCTCATCATGCCTCCCCGACCAGCGCCAAGGGAAGTGCCTAACGTCGAGGAGGAACCCATGCAGCTTGGTCGGGCCCAGTTAACCACCGAGGAGCGACAGCGTCGCCGCCAAGAAGGCCGCTGCTTCTACTGTGGTGAACTTGGTCATCTGGTGGGAACTTGCACCATGAAAAGAGGTGCACCGGTGAGTTCCTCGTCACCCCGACCTGCTAAGACACAAAGAATCACGCAAGCCCAGATACGCCACCATGCTATGACCATTGACATGCCAGCACTCATCGACTCCGGTTCCGACGAGAGCCTCATGGACTGGGGGCTCGTTAAGCAAGTACGAGCCACCACCGAACCCCTTCCCCGGATCATCCAGGCCAGAGCCCTGAATGGCAAGGAGCTCTTCAGCATCACCCACATCACCGAACCCCTGGAAGTACGAATTGGACAACATATCGAAAATCTCCGTTTCCACGTAATCCAAGCTTCGTCACCCACTTTGGTTCTGGGACACCCTTGGCTACGTCAACACAACCCCCGAATTGACTGGAACTCCGGGAATATACTGGATTGGGGAAAAGATTGTAGGGATCACGTTTTGGACCAATCAGCGACCAGTGCATCCTCAGCCGCAGTCAACCTGGTCACCCTTGAGTCTCTCGCTCCTGAACCTCGCCAGTCACCGCCTCAAGCCGCCGAGTCTCGCCGGGCGCATCTCCAAGACCCTGAGCCACACCGAGTCTCTGCATCATGTCACGCCAAGTCTCTGCATCAGGTCACGCCAAGTCTCTGCATCACGCCGACCAAGCCAAAGCCGACCAAGCCAAAGCCGTCCACGCCAAAGCCGTCCACGCCAAAGCCGTCCACGCCAAAGCCGTCCACGCCAAAGCCGGCCACGCCAAGCCTGCCACGCCTCGTCATGTCTGCCACGCCTGCCACGCCAAGTCAGCCAAGCCTGCCACACCTGCCAAGCCTACCACGTTTCGCCAAGTCTGCCAAGCCTGTCACGCCAATTCTGCCACGTTTCGCCAAGTCTGCCAAGCCTGTCACGCCAATTCTGCCACGTTTCGCCAAGTCTGCCAAGCCTGTCACGCCAATTCTGCCACGTTTGCCAAGCCTGCCACGCCTCGTCAAGTCTGCCAAGCTTGCCACGCCACGTCTGCTACGCCTCGCCAAGTCACGTCAAGTCCGCCCGCGGACTCTTCTATCGGGAACATCCTGAACGGCCCCTTGTCTGGCTTCATGGTCGCCCTCCTGGACTGCCCTTTTGTCTGGGACGGAGGGGTGGGCCGTGTTCCCACCTCCGGGCCCCCTTCCGCCCGCCCTTGTTTTTGGACTCTATGGGTCGGATGGCCGTCAGGAGCCGGCCATTGAGGGGGGGGTACTGTCACGCCGCCATCTGCGTGACAGGCCATGCTTTTATTTTGTTATCCATGTTTCCTGTATTATTGTGAAAATCCTTACTCTCCTATCACTCCAGGTCACTTACCCTTCCTGCCGCTCCATAATCACCGGTCCCCGCCCATGATTACGAACACCTGCCACCAATCAGACTGACAATAAAAGCCACCCACATTCTACCCTCAGTGCCGAAGTGTCACAGTCAGTGCATGGAAGCGTCCCACAGTCCTCGAGTCCTTGTTCCTGTTGCCTTGTTGTTTTGCCTTATTTTTGTGCCTTATTCT
Organism: Festucalex cinctus; assembly: GCF_051991245.1. NCBI lineage: Eukaryota > Metazoa > Chordata > Actinopteri > Syngnathiformes > Syngnathidae > Festucalex > Festucalex cinctus. Next base: position 62,882,259 of record NC_135411.1, on the reverse strand, counting down.
CCACAGCGGAGCGCCCTTAGTTACCCCTTGTGCCTTGAGCCTTGTTTCCTCCCTAGCGGAGCGCCTTTTGTTGTCCCCTGTACCTTTTTGCCTGTTTTTTCCTCCCCCAGTGGAGCGTTTTTAGTTCTCCACTTTTTGATTCCCCTTTCTACTCTCAAGTTGAGAGTAGACAGCTGTTGGCCGGAAATAAACCTGCTGCCTTTGTGGCCTACCTTTATCCTGCGTCTGAGTCCTACCTCTCCTCGTCGTGTCAAATGGTGGATAAAATGAACACTACCACCATTTAGTGGTCAAAAGTGGAATTACACCCAATATAACTGAGCGTAAGTCAAAAATAGACTTATCAGCCATTCAAAGGAAAAAGTGCAAATTGAAAATAGTTGTACTGCTGTAACCACAGATGGAGGATGGTTTACTTACAGTGTAACGTAATCAAATGCCCCGAGTCACAAAATTCAATAGAAGATCAACATATTTGAAGCTACAACTGAATATTGCCATTATCAATGTTTCCTAATCAGAAAAGGAAATTGGACAGCAACCAACAGTTTGTGTTTGACTTAAGAGATTTTACTTTACTGTAATGCGTGTCCTTGGGTGAGAGTGAACACCCTAGACTGGTCGTCAGCCAATTACTGGACAGACAAACAACCATTCATCTTCACAATCCTACCTATGGGAAATTTAAAGTCTGAAATGAACCTTTCATGGATGTTTTTGAAATGTGGAAGCTAAAGTACCAGCATAAAACCCACACAAGCACAGGAAGATCATGCACACGACACAGAAAAAACAATTTCAAATTCAGAACAACACAACTGAGAGGCAGACATGCTTCCCAAATCAAAACTGCAAGTCAAGACAGCACTTGCGAGTGTGTGAACCATGTGAGACGGCTGTTTGTTTACTGTTTTTGCCTGACTGATGAGGTTTTGGATTATGACTGTGACAACCAAGAAATAATACATCCCTCTCCTTAAATTCCAAACAATAACTCTTTTGAGGAATGATTGTCATCATATCAAATCAAATACTTAACAATAGGAGCAAAACAACAATTGCGTGCAACGACTACACGCTCCACGAAAAACTTCTGGTTGAGGATGTTGATCATAAAACTGACTCTTTTCACAACATCTGGTAAAAATTGAAGGAGACCTACATATCATTTTGGATGGATTCTTGATTTGGTCCCAGATTTTTTTTTATTTTTTTTTTAGACATCTCCATTTGTTTGTTTGTAGTCCAAATCCTGATAAGTCGAGCAAGGAAACTATGTTGTTATTTAAATGAGGATTGTGCATTTATTTTGAAACCTGAATTATCTCAAAACATTTGAAGCGTATTTTCCTGGACATGTCCACTTTTCGGACCCACAAAAAGCATCTGTCGAAATGTTAAAACCATCTGGGATTTCTCCATTTCAGTCCGTATGAATTATTCCACTCCACTGTGGCTTGTGTTTCACTAGTTGGCATACATCACTGGTTCTGCATGGTAGGCATTATGAACGGCACCGCTGCTTGATCATGATGTCACTAAGTTATAAGCGTTATTATAAGATGCATCCTGGTCACTTACCTGTTGACATGTTCACACAAGCATTGACATTGACGGGACAACGTCACCAGGCTCTAAAAATAAGCATTGGTCGATTTCAATTGCGGTTTTACTACTTTTGAGGGCGTACTTGCGTATTACACAAGTGGCTTTGCTGGACTCATTTTGGTCAAATATTTCCACATGCTTGTAGCATAGTACTGTATATACTGTACTGTAAATGTGTAGCAAAACACAAGCATTGTGATTGTGGCGCGTGGCGCGATATGAGTAAAGTGCTAGCACTGTTATCTGTGTATTATTGTACTTTTTGGCGACAAGGATGGAGCTTCACTCGTGCTGCTGCCCTCATTCCTTGCCATCAGTTTTGTGGTTACAGTGTTCCCTCGTTTTCCGCTGGGGTTAGGTTCCAAAAAATACCCGCAATAAATGAAATCCGCGAAGTAGTTAGCTTTATGTTTTACAACTCTTATAAATGTTTTAAGGCTCTAAAATCCCCGACCGCACAATTTATACACTTTTCTCATTGAGGCATTTACATGTTCTCACATTTCTCTCTTGTTCAAACATTGACAATGTTCAAACCTTCATAAATTTTATAAAATGGGTATATTACTGTAAAAAAATATGCAAAATTGCACTTAAAAAAAAAATCCGTGATACAGCGAGACCCCGAAAAGTGAACCGCGTTATAGCGAGGGAAGACTGTATACAAGTATGAATCTTTAATTAAAGACTAGCAACGATTGGAATAGCTGAAGCTAGCGAGGCTAACCCCGGGTTTACACCGGTTGCGTGTGCGGTGCGGCTGCGGTGCGGTGCGTCTTGACTGCGTGCTCCGGACGCGTCAATTTTTTGGCCAATCCACACCGGCTCCGCACAGCTGCGGTCCGGCAGCTCCGTCGCCGACCACTTCCCGCCGTGTCTCGCGTGACCGCGCGCGATCATGTGGCATTAAAAACAACGACAAACACACAGAAAGTCTGTGCTTAACAGAGAAGCAGAAAGAGAGGTGGACTTTTATTATTTTGTGGCTTTCTACCTCCAATATAAACCTCTCCTCGTCCATGTTCGTTGGTGTCTAAACCGTGAATGAGCACCTCGCACGTTAACTCCAGGCCCGTCTACGCCCACATCACGTTTTGCTAGCATGCTTGCGAAATAGGAGCTGGCGAGTGTTTTATCTTGAAAGGTAACCGGAAATTTATTTTGAAACTGCGTCGGTCTTCCTGTCCCGCTTGATGTGTTTTGTGCTAGCTTGCCATTTGCCGGAGGCCTACCGCTGCGGCGTCCGGCAAAAATAGAAAATAGGCTATCCTTGCGGAAGGGCTGCGGCACGCCGCAGCTGAGACGCAGTCGACACGCAACGCACCTGCAAGCGGTGTAAACTGCACCATTCGAATGAATGGAATCTAATTGCTTTCGTCGCTGGAACGCACCGCAACCGCACCGCAACCGCACCGCAACCGCACCGCAACCGCACCGCAACCGCATCCGGTGTAAACCCGGGGTAACTACAATTCTAATTCACAGCTAGCCAAGGTTATTATAGTCAATGAAATAACAGACACTAAAATTAATTAAAATAATAATAATAATAATGATAAATTAAATTAAATACAAAAATACTTTTGAAAAAATCAAGTACTAACTGAAATTCCATATCACATTTATAAAATCGACTAAAACTAACTATAATTATCACAAAAATATCCTTCGTTTTCATCTTTGTCAATTAATATCATACATGAGTATTCTGGGATTATTGCTGTCAAAGTTAAAGCGTTAACTCTTTGAATAATCACAAAAAACATCGCATTAATCATGTATTAATGCAGATTAATCACACTAATAATTTTGACCGCAGATGATCCTTTAGCTTGACAGCGGATGGTTACGTTAAAGATAGTACAGGTTGTGTTTCAGCAATAAACATAACTACATGCATTAAAACAAATCATTTAATACATATTTGCATATAACATTCAGAATATTTGTTCATGTTAAACTATTGGGGTCTTTTTTTTTTCATTTTAAATTCTGCAAGTAATTAACTGAGAAAAGAGGATAAGAGTGTGCATTTGTTAAAAACGTTTTGAAGGCATCCTCATAATAATATGAAGAAAGAATTAACACATAAATGTAGTCGTTTGACAGCTCTAATTTAAATGTATATATTGTGGTATTGCAACAAAAGCACCTGTTCTGTTTGATAAGTGTGAATAAGGGCATACAGAACATACATCAATTGATTTAGTTGATTCATCCATTGATTTCCCAAAGCCTAGCTAGCTAGCTAGCTAGCTCTCTGTCTCTGTCTCTGTCTCTGTCTATGTCTCTGTCTCTGTCTCTGTCTCTCTCTCTCTGCAAGAGATCTCCATGATGTCACTGTGTAAAGTGACATTTGTCCTCATAAAGTGCTGAAAATACGAACACACACCAGATTATTCCATCATAGAGAGAGAAGACGTGAGTGGAGATGAACGTGCATCACGAACTGCGACTGTTTAAATCATCAGTCGCGGACAGGGCAGCAACAGGGTGTCGATGTTGTGCGGCTCTAATTAATTGAGACATTTCGCATCCACAGCAGCACATTTTTACGTAGTGGACTCACTCACCGTAGTCTTTTTTACAGTATTTCTTCATGGTGATCTTCATTTTTCCTTTGGAAGCTTTACAGTGGGATTCACAATCTGGAAATAGGGGAAACATACATCTTGAGTTTTGGATTCACACAATACAGTATATTAAATCACATCTTAATTTATGGTAGTGATTCTCCTTTGGTGGGTTGTTGACAGCTCATAAAAAAGTTTTGGGGATGCGGGGTGATAGGCTTGATTTTTTATTTTTTATTTTTATCACATTTTTATACATAAAATTATTATGTTCCACCTCAATCCAGTTTTAAATGCATGTTGCACATGTAACTATCCAATTGAGAGTTCCTGTTCGAAAGTGTCATGATTTAAAAACTCTCCTGACCTTTATTATTGTGGATTACATCGTCCTCGGGATGGTGTTCTTGTGTGGACACCATTAGGTCACACTGTGAAACATTAATTAATAAAATCCTCTTCTGCTTGTTATTAACACTTTGCTCACATGTCCGCTGTTGCCCTTACAGTGTATCCCTAAATATTTGTGGTTTGGCATTCACACGTCACCATTTGAAGATTGTTTTTTTTTTTTTTTTGGGGGGGGGACCTCTCCACTGTTGTTAACCTATTTGTGATTTTCTGTAATGTATTTTTTTGTTTTTGTTTTTGCAGCAAGATAATATAGTTATTTAATTGTAGCGTCTCTCAATTGAGCCAAGCAATGGCTACTGTTGGCTGTAAGCATGAGACACAGAGAGATTGTTTTGTTTGTTAAGGCAGAAGTTGTGCTTACATAAATATGAATCTTAACTCTAACAGCAGCTGGGTTGGATTTGTCAGCCAGCGGGAGAGGGCAAGGCTCAAAGTTAGCAGTTTGAGTCAAAAGTTGCATTTTGCGCCTCGAACAAACACAGTGAAATGCAAAACTGAGAATGAGGAGAGCTGCTTCGATTGACCGGGGATCAAGTTGGCTGTGTTCACTCCCACAATGGCACAAATGCACTATTTTAATCCTGAGATACATAAAATCATTAATTAAACTGCTTCTTGATGATTATTTTCTAACAAGTGAGCCATCTAAATTGATGAGAACATTAATCAACATTTAATATAGTTTAACATTTCAACTGTTCCCTTTTGAGGTCTCTTCATTTTAAAACTTTTCACATTTCCAAAACTCCTACTAATATATAGAATATTTGTCTTTTTCCTAGTTCCAAGTCCAAGATCATAAACGTAAACGTTAGCTTGCTCAAGTGAAGTTAAAGTGGTTAAATCTGTGTTGCATTTAATACCTTGTGTTTTTAATCCAAGCATTGTTAAATTTAATCTTAAATTTATATTTGTTTGATATTTGCCCCACTTGAACTGTTTCTAGACAATAAAATACAATTTGCTGCTATGCACAATGACAATTTAAGAAATAAAAACTGCTCATTATAAAAAGGCAAACCAATTGGTTACTCATAAAGTGAATGCATTAAGTTAAAATAAAATTTATAGACGTTTACATAATTAGTCTATTGAATTTTTAGTAGGCTATTCGAATACTAAAATATTCGATTGCTGCAGCTTTACATTCAACCTCTCCATCCATCCATCAATTTTCTTGACCACTTATTCCTCATATGGGTCGTGGGGGGTGCTGGAGCCTATCTCAGCTGGCTTTTGGTTGTCACAATGTGGTATATTTATGGTTTAATCTGTCACTTTGCAATCATAAACACTTTAAGAGGTGTCAGTTCTTCACAGAAATTTGCTACTCATTGTCATGCCCACACGGTTCACAATCTCTTATTTTCTAGCATGCTTTGTCTTCATATAATCTCATCTTCATGAAGGAGGACGACAGCTGTGGCAAAATGTTCGATCCTGCTGCACAAACTGTAAGTCATTTCTGAAGAGTTGCCAGTTTATGCGTACTTGACATTTAGCAGCAGGCTTTAAAGACGACTGCTGCTTTTGTCTCCTTGCCAGGTAATGCTCATAATGAGGGAGCTGGCGGTGGGACCAGAGGGCAAAAAAAATTAAAATAAAATTGAAATCATTTGTTCTTTCCACTTTCCATTGAATGACACAAATTGGAAGCAGATCGTTAACTAGTGTTGCCGTAGCTCGTGCTCTCTCTGAGTAGGAAGACTTGTGCTCCCTTTTCTGGGGGGTGGGAAAGCTGGGCTGGGCCGTTTAAAAGAGGAAGGAGGGAGCAGTTGAGAGAGGGGACCTTTCAGCTCGTCTGAATATGGACAAACTTCATTGTTTCTTCCAGCTCTCCGTCCAGTCGTCCCCTTTCTTCTCCATTATAGTCTGTGTGAATGAGGTTGCCCGGGTAATGATGGAGGGAGAAAAAACGCCCCTCTCCTCCCTCTTAAAAAAGAAAAAGTTGTTTGGTTTGTGGGATGAGGATAGAAGTCGTGTATGTTGAGGAAGCGTTTTGGAGTGAAATGCCTTGCCACTTTCTCAGGTGGTGGGATCATAAAAAAAAAAAAAAGGAAAAAGAAAGGAAAAAACGGAAATCCCAAAGTAAATGACTTTGACTAGTCCATATCAAGCAATGCCTAATTTCCATCTGAATGTAGGAAAGAGGCTGGTTGGGGCCTCGATCTGCCTTTCGGGGGCCTCCATCACACCTCCCCTTTGATAGGCGACACTGACGTCGCGCCCCCTCGGAGAAATTGCCGCACACTCAGAGCCATTACACCCGCAGTGCTCATTAAGGTCCAATCTCCTGCTGGGAAGACAAACGCCCCCATTGTGTGGCTCCGCGGCAGCGCCACGCTCATTCTGCGGGGGTCGCTGGGGGACCACGCGGCTTCTAATTTGGAGGGTGGCGTCTACACACCAATCCAAGCTTCACACTATCTCAGCCGTACCGCTTTCACTGTCGCCGGGAGTCAGAAATGACTCACACCATTCTCAGAAGTGCCGCAACAGGGCGGGCAACCCAGCCAATCACCTCAGACCCTGAGATACAGCTGACAATGGCCCACGTCAATGAGAAAACGATGGAACTGCTTCCGATCCTGCAGCGGGGGAATGTGTCGGGAATTCTAGTTTCGACTGACTGGTGGCTAACGAGATGTCGGATATCAACGCCACAACTGTAAACATTCGTAGACACAATTGAAAATTTTCCTAATGGCGTCCACTAGTGGTAGTCCTGTTGTCAAACATGGTGACAAAACTAAATTTGATAACATTTAAATTTTCAGTTAACTTCAAGAGATGGCGTTTACCCTGGGAAGTCTGTACCGTTTGTTTTTGTTTGAAACAAAACAAAGAGAAGTGAAAGTTTTAAGACATGCTGATGACGTTGGAAGTTTCCTGAACCTTTTGCTTGAATTTGAAGATGCCTATTGTCTAAAATAATGTGCTTCAAGACATTTCAACAAAGTCAAAGGGGAAGTCAACCCAAAACATTTCTTTACAATAATATGAAGACTTGTGTTGACTTCGCCTTTAAGAGCTGGAGTTTGTATTTTATTTTTATTTTGGTGGCAATATTTCCCTTTTACTGCAAATGAATATCAGCTCCAAATATCCTCTCTGACTACTAATAATCGATATCGTCTTAAAATAAAACATATCGGCCTATCTCTCAACAAAACAAATTAAACTCATCACTTAGGTGCACAAAAAGACAACAAGAACAAGAAGATCTTAAGTACTGTACATGTTATGTGAGAAAAGTAAAAGTGCTAGCTTAAAAAAAAATTAGCATGCGAGCTTGTGCCAGTTCCAACAAACATCAAAAAAGTTGACTTCACATTATTAGCTAACAGTAAAACAGCTGACCTAACAAATCAATTGAGACACCACAATATGTACTTTTCATTCTTTTTTTTTCTTTTTTTTTTTAAACCTCACAAGTCACAATTTGGTAAATTTCACATTTTTTTACGTATAGTGTTGGTCAGTCCACATGTGTGGGTGTTATTTAATTTTATTTTATTTATTTTTTTACAAATTATTGATCAATCTAAAGTGGTGAAAATGGCTTGTTCTCTGACTATGCAATGTTAATGGTTGAACAAACAAGCCATTTTTGGGGTCTCCTGAAAAGTGATTATTTTTTAGGTAAGGTTTCGGCCCGATGGCGGAGATATGTAAAAAAGTGTTGGTAGTTAAGTTGTTTATTATTAATTTCAGATCTGGTCTTTTTTTCCTCCCGCTCCCTCATGTCTTCCCTTCTTACTTTTTCATGTTTCTTGGAGCCTGTTAAGAGAAATTTTGTTGCTGTGCACTTGTGCATGAGCAATGACAATAATCCTAAATTGCAGTCAAACTAATTAAGGCAACACTATAAACAACTAAGACAACAGGTTCGGGGAAGGTCTGAATCTAATGAGCCATGAACGGAACACACTCCCCAAAAAATGACACTAAAGCGATGGGTAAACACTGCCGCGGCACATCGTCTTATGTCACCGCATGGTGACTCTTGTTAGAGTAAACCAACAATAGCTTCAGCCTGGGCTTTGCTGCCAGCACAGTCAGCCTTGATTGAAATACAAACTGGTGCAAATGAAGCATGTAATCAGATTAAGGTTGAAACCCCAGGGGGGGTGCTGTGCCGGCTGGGAATACGGGCAATGACGCCGCAGGGAGTCATGGGAAAAAAAAACAAAAAACTGTTTAATGCAGAAGGAATGAGACCAAGTTGATGTGGATGTGACGATGGAATATAAAACATAAATGAAACTGTATGAATAACTGAACTAAACAAAAAATGTACAAACTGTTTAATGTTACAGGGGCTTAAGATAAATCCGCTAAAGTACATTTTAAAGTACAGTTGAACAGTACTTAAAGGGATAATTGATACATTTAAGCCATTTTCAGCAGTAAAATGTTCATATTTTGTCCAGAATTCATTTGATAACTTAATTATTACCTTTTAAAACACGTTTTTTCCACTTTCTGTCCTCTGAAAATGACATCAAAGTTGCTCAGGAAACAAATAACAAGAAATCACAGCTCATCTGTATTCTGGGTTTGGTCACATTAACTGAGCCATGCTTCAGTCGAGAGCAAGTGGCAAAATTAGTTTTCTTTTTAAAGATATTAATTGTGCAAGAAAAATAATTAAGTTATGATATTAATTATAGACAAAAGCGTATTTTCTTCCTGCTGAAAATGGCTAAATTAGTCAAGTTAAGTATCAATTTAACTTTGTTGTGCAATACATTTAAACTTCTTTTTTTTTTTATCATTTATTCAGGTTACATTTTTTTTTATCTAACTTTTAAGTGCAAGGGTTTAAATAGGTTGAATAATCATTTAATCACAGTTTAATTCTTTATATACTAATACCAATTTCCTAGATTTAAGCATATCGTTAATTTTCAGACGATGCACAATGTTACAGTGGCTTACAATAAAATAAATAAATAAATAAATAAATAAATAAATAAATAAATAAATAAATGTATTACATTTTCATGAATAAAATCTATTCCTCATTTTTGATGACAAATTATTCCACTAGAATTTAATGGTGGCCTTAATGATGATACTTTCAATTTCAATTCAAAATTTTTATTTTATTTTAAAAAAGGAAATGAAAGGGGACAGAAAGAAGTGAAACTTATATTTGCCCTTGATCAACACACACACACGCACTCGCACACCCATGAACACACACACAAAGGTCAACACAAAATAAATGACAGCAAGCAGTCAAGATTCTTTTCAAGGTAACAATTAAACAAAAATGATTCAACAGCATGACCTTGTGCTATATATATTTTTCCAGTAATTGAGCTATTATATTTAAAAAAAAAATACAAATGGACTGAAATGATTTTGTTTTATAATCCAGATTGTTCCACAAACGGACACCTTGAGTTGAAATACATTATTCTTTTTGTTTAGATCTGTATTTAGGTTTGAAAACCCCCCAAAAAACATCCTATTAATTTCTAGTCACTTTTTTTTTTTTTTTTTTTTTTTGATTTGCATGTTAATTGGTACGATTTCATGATGGGCTTTATACATCATTTTAAGGTGGTTAAACTCCATGTATTCATTAAATTTCAAAGTTTTTAGTTTAATAAATATTGGATTAGTGTTGTCTCTGTATCAACATCCGAAAATTAGACAAAAAACACGTTTCTGTAAAAGAAAGATGGTTTCAGAGTAGGTTTTGCTTTGAGGTGGTACATTGTATAAAACATTTCAGAGCAACTTTATTTCCAACTTTATTTAATAAAACTATTCAAATTTTAATGTACTTAAATAAAATATTGAGTGGTTAAAAACAAAGATTAAATAGCACAAACTAGCATGAAAAATGTGTAATTTTAAGTTTTTTTTAGTCTTAGGGATGTAAAAAGCATGTCACTGCTTTGCAGAAACTGACAAGAGTAACTTAGACTTAGTTGGCTCACTGGCTTACATCTCATAAATTCCATTTGATGATTAAAGAGTAGCCTAAATGCAGTGTTGCCGGTAACGCGTAACGCGTTACTCAAAAAAGTTGCTTTCTAAAGTAACTAATAGTCTAACGCGTTACTTTATTCTACAAAGTAGTCTGATTAAAGTTACTGTCCAGAGAATCAATGCGTTACTCCACATTTTCATGAAGAAGGCAAACTATCTCACTGTTGTAACAGTCACAAACAACTACTGCTAACTACGAAGATGAGGCAGAAGTCATTGATCACCACACTGAATTCAGCCATGGTCTGGTCATGAATGGTTTGCACATTCAAAACAAAAGTGATGATACTTTTACTACTAGTTTTATTAATCAACAGGCACACAACGCAACAAAAAAAGTGTGCATTATGGACCATAAAAGCGGTAAAAAAAATAATTTATTTCCATCCTCAACTGGTCCGTGAAGCATTATGGGATGAGGTCGTCTCCGCCCTCTCGCCAGGGGGAGTGACGTCAGACAAGTTACGTTTTCAGTAGGGGTGGAACAAAAAAACGATTCGACCGAACCATCGTTCGTCAAGGGGAGCTAAACGACCGTATCGGTTGCGAGTGAGGCTTTATGGTTTTCATAACAATAGCAAGAGTTCTGCGCCGTGCTCTACTTGTTTTGTTTACATTTCAGTAGCATCACCATTCAAGCTACTTCCGTGTTTCCGTGCTCGCGACACGGCGCGCGCGCGCGCGCGCAACGAGTGACAACATACAAATGGAGACAGTTAGCAGAAGCCGGTGCCGTACATCTCGGTATTTCCCATGGCTATCGAGTCCTCTCGGTGCACTTGTATGTCTCGGGCCGGCGTTGGTACTGCGCGCGAGCCAAAAAGAATAACTCCCGTGACGATCCAATGCATGGATTCAAACGACACAGCTATGTCCCACAGCCAACACACCAGCTAAGCTAAAAGCACACTGCAAGTATCTCATTTCTCAGTTTGTGGCTCCCTGTCAATGTCTACAACTAGCATGAGCAGCAGATAGGAGAACTGAGACGTGCCCGCGATTACGACAGCCCAAAAAACAAAATATAAACAGTAGTGATTCTGTGGTCATCATCGTGTCTCAGATTAAAAAAACAAAAAAAGATGTCATACATTAACCAAAAATGAAAGTGATGACAAAAGAAAAAACAATTGTTAAATACAAAAATTGTTGATTAAAAAGGGAAATGAACTTTTGGAAATATTTTTGCATATATTAAGTGGTTAAAATGTGTTTGATAGATTTATTGTTCCATAAGGTGGCTTCATATTTCTTTTGGCTGGACGGTAGGTTTATTTCATGTCTTAAATTTATGTTTCTGAAATACTTCACAATGTGCAAATATTCTGTTTAATTGTGTTGGTGTCTGTCTAAAGGTTAAATATTTATATTTAACATTAAATTATCAACCTTTTGTTTTCCTGATCCTTATTTTGAAGAGAAAAAACAAACAAACCAAAAAACAATTATAACTGTCAATAACTACTAATAAATATTTAAACTGATACATGTGTACACACTGGAATAGCGGAACAAACAAACAATAGAGGAATTTAGGGGATTTTCATTTTCAACCTGGATAGATATTTATTTTTTGTTTTATAAAAAGTATTTACGTTACAAGAAGTCAAGAGAGACTGCCTATTTTGTTTTTCATAAAAAAACACCTTTATTTTCATGTTAAAAATGCACTTTCAATAAAGTATTTGGAACTCCGTTTCTACTGCATTATTTTTATGTTGAGATGGTGTTATCGGCAGCTGCTGAAAGTAACTAAAAAAGTAACTTTTAATCTAACTTAGTTACTTTTAAAATCAAGTAATCAGTAACGCAATTTAGTTACTTTTAAAACCAAGTAATCAGTAAAGTAACTAAGTTACTTTTTCAAGGTAACTGTGGCAACACTGCCTAAATGTGACCATTTTTGACATTATTAAGGACGTTCAAAGCATGTACTGTGTCACCCTTGTGATACACAACAGACAAATGAAAAGTAAATGTTAGGACTAGAGAGGTGAAATTGGTGTCCCATGAGCTCCATAAACAAGAGAGAAATATCAAAAAATGTGAGTCAATTATAAGAAACGCTGCAAATAAGTGAGAAGTAGAGCGCTTGCTTTGTTACTGACCTGATGTCTCATCGTAGCTGCTGTAAGTCGCCGTAGGGGATGCAACTGGAATCTCTGTGGTGCAGACAGGAAGCGGGTCATTAATTGCCATTTAAAGACAATTGTCAACATGTGTTTTGTCCACTAGAGCCCACTTTCTCCTGCCTTGGACCATATGTAACCTATTTCGGATCATACATGAAATACACCTTTGGGAATGAACGGGATGTCTTCTTAATGACTAATCATCTGTTGTAAGATGAGTTTAGTTTAAAAAATGCTGTGATTGTGGTACGCTGTAGGTGCTGAGAGCCAAACTGGAACTGACGGCGCTATGGGCGAAGCAAATATATTCTATTTTTCCATTTCGTGATAAGAATATAAAGCACTTTGGGGACCATTTTCAGCAGCTACTGACATGACTTATCTATTAATACCAGTCAGATGCTGTTTGATAAAAACATCTACCAGTGATCTCCATCTCAGTGTGGGGCTGGTGTATATTACTGAAGGCCTGGAGTCTGCAGCCAATAAATATACGGTATCAGCCATCATTTCTTTGGACGCATTCTGGGGATTTACCCGGAGATGGGCCGTTAGCGATGCAGAAGGCACACAAGGCCATGTTAGGTGAGTGGAAACGCTCTGTTTATCCAGGCTATGGTTAAAAAGCAAAAATGTCTATCCAGAATAATGGAAGAGGATATAAGAATAACAAAATGTGACTGTAAGGCTAACAAGCATGCACAAGCATAAGCATTTGAAGTCGTCTTCAGAGATAGATTGAGCATACAGTGTGGTTTCAAATTCAAGAAAAATGTAAGCAGTTTGGATTTGTCAAACTATTGTAAGAATAATAACGCCAAGCAAATGGTCATGCTTTTATTCAGCTGAAAAATATTTACAATTGGATGAAGCACTGTGGCTTATTTACTATATAACATTTATTTATGAAGACCAGATGTCTTCTCGAGGGTGATATATCGTCGATGTGGGTGATTTATTTACAATAGCACCATTGAATCACATTCTACAGTGGTGCCGTGAGCAGGACTGGACTGGCACACAAAAAAAAATGCCTAACACATAGCTCTGCCACTGATATTGATTGATGTTACTCCAGTTTGTTAACTATATTCCAAATGGATTAACAGACTAGTCCCTCTAAATTGGGGACCCGTCTCTTGGTTGTAAAATGGAGGAAATTAATAATTAAAAACCACTGCATCGGCGCCAAAAGATGCTAGCCCACTGGGCATCTGCCCTGTATGCCAGATGGCCAGTCCAGCCCTGGCCATGAGACATGAGTTTAACTTGTTCCATGTCCATGCTTATATCACAAAACACTCCTTTCCTGATCTAAATTAAGGGAAATGCCATTAATCTATTCATTAACACCCCCCCCCCCCCTACACACACACACACATGCTACCCCACCCCACCACCAAAAAAACGAAGTATTTGAAAACATAGAGTAGTTAACATAATTGTGTCAGTTTCCCCATCATAATTTAATGCTGCAATTCAATACATTGTCCTGCTCCTTCTGGACTTCCCACCTTGGCCACTAGTGGGCAGTGTAATGCAGTCATGCAGACAAACCAGGAGAATAGTACTTTGTCAACCAATAATGCAATGCATTTTTCGTTTCTTCAGTGCTCCTGCAAACTCCGCACAGGAGGGTCTGAGTTAAGATCCAAGCTCAATTTTGCCAACCACAAAGTGTGACTTCTCATTATTAATCATTAAAGTTAATCATATGTCATGAATAAGGTTGGCAACTTGGCACCTATTAAATTAATCCCCACGGAACATCTGTCAATAATAATAATTTAATCCTAAATGGTACTGGACTTTTTGATTCCAAAATTGGATAATATCATCATTAATCACGTTATTTAAGGCAGGGATCCCCAGCCACAGGCCCATATACCAGTAACAGACCACACTGAAAGTTATTATATATATTTGAATCTGCAGACAGTATATTTCCATTTTGAAAAATGACCAATTAATACTGTGCCTCATTCCTGCACGTCTCATACAACAGTGATCTCACAAAATAACAAAATTACCTTAAAAAAAACAACAACAAAAAAACACTGACTCGATGTGATCGGACGTTCTTTTTTTAGTCTGACATGTTAACTGTTTGCGTCTGGCTGATGTAAAAAAAATAATAATAACTACATGCCATAATTCTACAAGTATACGTTCACTGTAACGTCTCTTGCTATATGTCTGACTCTACTGTAAAAATACTTTGTCATTGAACTTAAGCAGATTTGTCAGAGATTTTCTTTACTTGAGTATGTATTTTTCTGCAGCTTTGTTGCAGTCTGAGTTTCTTTACTTCTGTAATGCTACGGCAGCGTGTGGCTACGTTGCTGCCCCTGGCAATCTTTGGGTGGTCTTCACATCAATCATTTAAGCTGCTCCACTGATATCTTGCGAGGCCACAGATACTTGGACAGCACAAGTTGTCCAATTCAAGCTAGTCGTAGCTTGACCACATGCCACTTACTGACTGATATTTCAACCTTGTGTTTCCATGACTCTTCGTATGTAAGTTTACATTTGATTAAGAAATGATCTTTTTTTTTTCTTTTTTTTTTACTGTACTTTTTCTGTCAATTGGAAAAAGTGAAAAGCTTACTGATGCAGGGGGCGATAGGGGAGCGACTCTGCTGGTACCCCTTGGCACATCGGTTGCAGGTGATTCCTGCAACTCCGTCCTTGCAAGGACATTGGCCTGTTGTCTGATTACACGTCTTCCCTGCTGCTCCAACGGGATGGCAGTCACATGCTGGAGAGAGGAAATGACATGAAAGGACAGAGATGTGTCACCAAGTAAACATGAAAACAAAAGTCATGTAGTTTATACAGATAGTAATGCAAATGTTGGGCCAGTGGGCTGAGGGCATTTTCTTTTACACTCCCTTGGAACATCTAACAATTTGGTGACAGAATGTAGACTAACTTAGACCAGTTAAAAGCAGGTCTAAGTTGTGGCACAGACGGTGTTACGTGATTCTGGTGGATTTGATTAAAGCACAGGCAGACAGATCCTGATCTCTGCTGATGTGTGTTGGATGTCAGTGTTTTTCATTCATAAATATGAGAACGCCGTGCATCGAACCTTCTTAACTTATTCACTCGCAGCCATTTTCACAGAAGCAACCCCCTTGGCTCCCGACTATTTTGCTGGAACTTTGACTGATTTTGCAAGGCCCACGGAATATTGTGTCTTTTGTTACAGAAACGTGGAACCTACCAAAAGAAAGTATCTTCATTCATCAGGAAAAAAAAGTATATTTCTCTCTGTTTCCGTTTTACAGCAATTAGCATTCGAATCTAGCTAGGTTTCATCATTATTCACAAATCTATTTAGAATTGTGAGTAATTGAGTTTTTTTCCATCATGGCCCTGGTTGATCTCCTTTGTTCTGCTGCCCCCTTCTGGCCATTTATGTAATAACTGCCATTTCTTCAACCTTTCTTTGCAGTTGAGAGGCTGCATCAAAGCCTTCTGTATGCTCTAGCATAACCCCCCCCCCCCCCCCCCCCCCAAAAAAAAACCATTAATAACGTATAAATACGTCTTTGGGACACTTCAAACATTTAAAATAGAACATATTTATATGTTTTTGGAAGTAAATGAGTTAATCATCGTAGAAATGAATTACACAACCATAATCTTAATGCTCAAACATAATGAGAAATCATTCCCTTGCGAGTTGACTTAATTTTGTTGAATAACATCAGAGACGAGCCAATGGGCTTCGCACCAGCATAAATCCACATATTACACGGCTTCCCTCCACCTTTGATGAGGGGAAAGAAAAAAAAAAACTTGATTGCGATTTGCATTTCACACACTTAACATTTCTTTCATCTTGTGTTGCAGAATCGAAATGTAAGCAGGTATGAGTCACAGACATTTGTGATCAGGCAGGCTTGTGTGCTCCTTGGATTGAGTTTCCACAATGCAAAACTTTTTGGCAAAGACATCCTCGCAAATATCGGCTGAATAATGTTTCCCGGTAACGGTTGAGTGGAACACACTTCAAAGTCTGCTTAAAGCGGTTAACTGGAAAGACTGAACATTTAATGTGAGAAATTTGCTCTGTGAGTGTGCACAATTAGAGTACCGAAAGATGCAGTGTTTGAAGTGGAGCCTTCTACTGGAGTACTGAAAGTGTTGCACTGTATGTACTACTAGAGGCATTGACAGTTTTACTTCAACTCTTATCAGATAATTTTAAGAGCTCACTACCTAAATTTTATGGCTCAGTATTACTGTAACTACAAGAAAAGTCATATTGATTTGTTTGTACTACAACTACTACTACTACTACAAACAAAACGATGCCGAAAGATCTATGATTTTGAGATCTGGGGAATCTGCCAAATGACATTCCAGTGAGTGGACTGAACAATACAATAGGATGAAAATTAATACATAAACGAGTAAATAAATGAGAAAAATAAGCATAACAATTAAATGAATAGAAAAATTAATTAATAGAGAAATAATGATAAAAAAATAAGAGATAAATGATGAAATAAGTCAGGAGAACAATAAATATCTTCATAGTTAATAAAGAAATCAGCTCAAATTTAAACCAAATGAGTTTTGAGCCTCCTTTTAAAGGGGTAGTCAACCCAAAAATTGTCTTTGCAATAATATGAACATATTATTGCAAAGAAAATTTTTGCCACATGAGTTTAAACTGGACATTCTGATTAATAGTGTGTTTGTGAAATATGAATTAAGCAGCAAAATCCACCAGTATTTATCCATCTCACAGTTGCTCAGGGCTCAGGTAGTGAACCAATTACAGCTCACCTGTTTTCTGATGCTGACCAATCACGGCTCACCTGTTTTCTGAAGCTGAGCCGTGATTGGTCATTACCTAATCCCTGAGAAACTGATGTCATTTTCAGTCAACATCAACAGCAGCAGTGACAAAATGGCCGCCCCCCGAGATGGATAAAAATGGATGGATTTTGCTGTTTAACTCATATTCCAAGTGTAATATTAATTAGAATGCTGTATGTAGACTAGTCGGGCCACATACAAAATATTGTAAAGATAAGTTTCGTGTTGACTTCACCTCTGAAAATATAAAAGATGATTGCACCAATAATTTGTATTTTATGGACATGAAATGAATGAACAAATGACGTTATTGTCATTGTCATCCTCTGCTCACTACAGCTTAATGGCGCTAAATGAGGAAAACACATTTGATGGAAACCTTGCTTTCTGATAATGTCATCTTTCTCGCAACTGTCATTAAACTGCCGTGTTCTTGCCGCAAATTAATTGGCATGTGTGGTAAATCAGGCGCAAATTTTCTGTCTAACTGTTGCCGTGTTTGCACTGGTATATCATTACAGCAATATACTTAGTGATTAGGACGTTAACAGGTAGCAAGCTGCAGGGTGCGGTTGTGGAACAATATTTAGCACTTTTAGTGGACGCAGTGTATTCTTAGTGGATTTGTCCCTCTGTGAGCTGTTAAAGTCTTCAACCTCTAGAATTTTTTTTGGGGAAAAACAAACAAACAGGTATATCTAATGTGATTCTCCAAGAGTCTTGTCTACTCGTCCATGTTGCCAGTGGAGATTCCCACGTCAAGTTTTCTCAGTCCACAAGGCACATTGATGCAATACTTTTAACTTCCTCCAGACTTCCTCCAGTCTGTGTTGGCACTCCACTATATTTCCTGTCCAACAACAGCACAGTGGGATGGTTGGCTGAATTGAACAATAAATATACATTGTTTAACTGATGTCCGGTTGGCCCATTTTGGCCACCTGAAGAGAAAAGGTAGAAATCAGGCTGTTTGGCTTTGATTCCCAGGCAAGCAGCTGGAAGAAGGGTTTAGAAAGACTTTGCAACCATCAATGGATGTCGCTGCATTATTAACCTGACGCCAGATCCAACACTGATTCGAACTCCTCTCCAAATGTGTGAAAATGTTTACACTGGCAAGCTTAAAACATGCTGCAAAGGACCATTTCCAAGTGTGGGTGATCTATCAAGCTTTTCTTCAACACAGCATTACCACATGCAGTAAACTGATCCTAGTGCTGTGTTTATAAGACAGCTTTGACTTAAGAGTTTTTTTTTTTAATCCCGGTTTCAGAGGCCTTGGCTTTCATTTGATTTCAGTCAGAATATATCAAGATGAGACAGAAACATTAGCAACAATAGAGCATTAGAGATCATTATCATTGGCTAAATATGAATAAATTCAACATGTCTGACATTATTCCTCTTTTTTAACCATGTCTCTTCAATCTGTGATGATTAGAACATAATTTTAAATGTTCTGTTCAAGGCTGAACTAATGTCACATTAAGACTTCTCAAATAGTGGGGCGGGCCCCCCCAGGCGAGGCTCCATCAAGGGGGGGGCGTTTGACCTCGGGGAACATGCTTTTTTATTTTGTTATTTTTATTTTATTTAAAAAAATTTTTACTGTCCTAGAATAAAGTGCAATTGCACCTCCACTACATTAGAGGGCAGTGGTGCTCTCATTATTGGCAGCGTGTGCGCAGGGAGCATTCGCTTGGTGGTGTAGGGGTTTTGTTTGCACTGAGCATGCGCGCTTTGCACACAGCAAAAAAATCAGCACAAATTATTTTATATATTTTTGTTTTGCAGAGTAAAGGTTTTATATATATATATATATATATATATATATATATATATATATATATACACATATATATTGTGCTCCTGAGTTAATGTTGGTGATCAGTTTGAACGCGTTATTATTTATTGATTTTATGTGATTTTATTTTTCCGTATCATATGGTTTGACATGGTCAGTCAAAAATGTTTATAGTTTAATTCAGGATTTAATTTTATTTTGGAATTTTAGATGCACTTTCTTTAATAAAGCTATTCTTTGTTGTAAGTTGGTCCATGTTTCTTTCTTTCTTTTTTATTCTCTTATACGTTAATACGGATACAGTGTTATGCAGAGGTGTGCTTATAACAATTTTTTAGACAAATGATATTATTTATAGTCGCGTGGCAGTGTGTGGGGGGGGTTTCTTCTTACTGGGGGGGGCATGACAGAAAATAATTGAGAAGCACTGCATTAAGAGGAAGTGTCCTGTTCATTGAAATGCTTTTTGTCTCTCCTGCTGATAATCCTGTGCAGTTTGTCTTTGGACAAGATGGAGGTATGTGCTTGCACCTGTGTCAGTGTGTTGTGTGGGTTCATGTGTGTGCACGATTTGGAGGTATGAATAGATTAGCGAGCTGGTTCCTCAATCCGCTCACACCTCAGCTTCTGTTTGTTATCTTTGCCTTGTCAGTCATTCACAGGGGACCCCAAATAGCTTTATGGTTGTACGGGTCACTTCACCAGTGCTGAGACAGGTGGCTCTTTTATTCCAAACTTTCCAAAGAATTCCTTTAATACCTCAAGCATGACGGTATAGTATTGGCTGGTAACAGTGTGTGAATAAAGGGATTATTTTACTGGAATTTTACAGGAATTTTTGAATGTCTAATGTGCGATGACAACCTCACAAGACTTCGTTATGACAATGTTGACTTTTCAACACAGGAACCAAGCTGTTCTGCATGTACAGAAAAAGGAGAAGTTAAATGAACAAAATTCCTTACACGAATGTTTTATGTTCCCCACTGGTCTAAACACTGCATTCTGATTAATATTGTGTTTGTGGAACATGAGTTAAGCAGCAAAATCCACCTGTTTTTATCCATCTCAGGGGACCGCCATTTTGTCACTTGCTGCCAATTGAAAATGACATCACAGTTGCCCAGGATTCTGGTAACGTCCAATCATGGATCAGCTTCACAAAACAGGTGATAGAACCAAACAACCAGTGGAAATACAGTCTGTAGTTTATTTAATAATGCTTTAGCCTATATTGGTCAGGTGAGGGACATTCTGGAATGATGGCAATCAACTGCAATTTGGCCAACTTTAAAGAAAATTAGCAAAATTCGCCACATTAAGTTAACAAAGGAGTGACTTTCCACGCGAATGAATAATAATGAATGAATAACAACCCGGAAATTCCATTAACATTAGTGTTGTTCCGATACTGTTTTTTGGCTCCCGATACCGATACCGATACCCAGCTTTGCAGTATCGGCCGATACCGATACCATACCGATACTTAAGTTTTTTTTTCCTCAACATGAAAAAGCTGTCCTGCCATTGGTTCAGATCATTCAAGGGCCAATAGGATATCTTAGATCGGCATGCAGTGAACATGTCACATACCTGTGAATGTCATGCGCCAGCAAGACACAAGATGCTGCATCCAAAATCCTATATTAGCGTTGGAATTAATGGTATCGGCATGTTACTTGTGAGTAGTCACCGATACCGATACCACTGTTCTAATGCCGTATCGGCACCTCTGCCGATACCAGTATCGGTATCGGAACAACACCAATTAACATACAAACACATTAATAAACATTTAGTTTTGTCAAAAGTGGACATGCTTGCAAAGAATAGACAGTACTGTAAATTATTCTCAAATATTTATTTTTAAGCTTCAGAATGTTTTGTGATCTATTGGTTGATATTTTGTGTCGCTCCAGGATTTGAGGTCATCTGTCCCCGGCTGCAGGAAATGATTTTGTGCACCTAACATTTGGACTGTGTTCTATTTTTTAACAATGTTTCAGATATCAAGATTGCCCTAAAATGTTTTTTTTATTTCTTCAATTTGATCAGGGTATCAATTTTATCCTCATATATTTAATTTGCTTTTAAAAAAATTATAAACACTTCAAATGTTTTGTAACTTTGGTTTTGGAACAAAACAAAACAAAACAACCAAAAAAAAAACACTATAATATATTATATTTGTATTAGTTCCTGTAATTTGTATTCCCATTTCTTGTTCTTTTTTAAAAAAAATAAATAAATAACAGCACAATTTGCTGTTCTCTTACAAGAAAATAAATGGCCAAATTTCCAACTGGTGTTTGATCCATGAATTCATCAGATTAAATCTCCAAGAGTATCCAGTAGTATGCCTTTCTGTAACTCTTCCAGTCTCTCTCTTTGTTGCAGTCTGCTGATGACTTGCGTGTGATAGTCTGAAATGTGAATTTTGTAGTTCAGCTCCATGTTAAAGAGGAAGTCAAATCCCCCAAGAAATGTTCTTGAACACAATATGATCTATGCAACCCCACTTGTCTAAATGGAGTATTCAGAATGATATTATGTTAGTGAAATAGGAATTAAGCAGCAAAGTCCAGCAGTTTGTTTTGTTTTGTTTTTTTAAATTAAAATCACGTGACCATTTTGCTAAGTGAAAATGACATCACAGTTGCTCAGGTCTCAGGTAACAACCAATCGTAGCTCAGCTTCAGAAAACAGGTGAGCTGTAATTGGCTTTTCCCTGAGCCCTGAGAAACTGTGATGTCATCTTCAGTCGACAGCAAGTGGCATAATGGCCGCCCCCTGAGATGGATAAAAACATCTGGATTTTGCTGCATAACTCATATTCCACAAATGTAATGTCATGTTTAGACTAGTGAGGTCACATATAACATTATTGTCAAGAACAACTTGTTTAAGGTTGACGTGCCCTTTAAAGAGCAATTTGTGTATTTATTGATTTCTTTCTTGATTGTTTACCTTTGCAAGCTCTCCGGTGTGAGATGGACTTGGTCATGTCCCTGTAGAAGCCTTCCTTGCAGTAGTGGCAATGACGGCCGGCCGTGTTGTGACGACAGTTGAGGCACACCCCTCCGCTCCTGCGGCCTGACAGCTTGTACAGCTCCATGTTGAAGCGGCAGCGACGAGCGTGGAGGTTGCAGTGGCAGGCTGATGGGCGAGAGACGGGGAGACAAGAAATCAACACTTCCGACAAGAAGCTTAATCTTGAGTGCTTGCAGACAAGCTCGGCGCCCTCAGGCGGTTCATGAACACAACGGCAAGCTGTAAAAAGATCTCGTTTTGTGACTTTGTCACGCAGCGTATGTAAAAATGTGATTCGATTCTATCACAGTGAGGCAGAAGGCTGTTTTTACGAAACAGATGGACTGACTTGGGAATAGTGCAGCCTAGAAAGGGAAAGTCCTCGTTCAGGCTCACTAAGCCTCTGCCACCTGCTTGTGAATTTAACCTTTGAACTCTGGCAGGAAAAGGCGCTTCCAGACTCACAAAAATATCTTAATCATTACTATTATTCCAGTCATTTAAATTCCTCTTGCACTGATGCACTTCCTTATTAAAAATTAAATTATGGATATTGTTATCCTGTTCAACAATTACTGTGAGATTGTTGTCAAGGTGAGCAAGTGATTCAAAGACAGTCATTATATTAATATTGTATCCTTAATTCCTAATTCCACCATCAAAATAAAATCAGTCACCACATTTTGTCATGATTTTCACTCTGTCCAGTGTTTTAATGTTCATATGAGCCCACGTTGCCTCGCATTTGAGTAATCTTCCCCATCAGCGTGCCTCACGTCTTTTAATGTTATTGCATGGAGATGCTGACTGCTGATAATGCTGTCACATATGCTCCAATATCATCAGGGCTCTCAATCACATACAAAACGGACTCACACCTGCCAGAAGGGACTCAAGCCGGCAGGTGGCGGGGATTCATGGGGGGGCATTACTAATGCACACTCACACTCTCACACAGAGGTGTTTGGCAGCTGTCACAAGCTTATCGCCGATGGTTCCCTCTCTGGGGCTGATCGAACACACGTTTTTAAGAATTCACACACACACATGCTCCCTCCTCCCTTTCCCTCTTTGCTCTTTACCGCTTTCTTATCCAAGATGTTATCTCCACTTAAGGCAAGTGTGTCAGAGGGAAATGGAAGTGGGGAGGGTGAAGTGGGCGTCTATTTTTCATGGAGAAGAATCGGAATACTCCTGGTTCACTACTGAAGAAAGGAAGTATTATACTTTAATCTAAATTAATATTCAGACGGCACATCAAAGCAGAAAAATATCGGTACTATTTAAAAAAGATTGACATTATTTCCTATGGGAGTTTAACTTGGAAGTTACCACTCTTTTTTTTTTTTTTTTTTTTAATTGGGAAGACTTTGTTACACAAAAATGGTTTTATAAATGTGTGAGAGCGTCAGGGGATTAATAAATACCGTACTATCCTTACAGCTGTCTCCAGGCCCTTGTAGTGAGCGCTGGGCTATCTCACTCACACAGTCACCACAATAGTTGTCCAGCAGCGACGTGAATGCCAAATTGCTGATAAGCCCGATGCCACCTCAGAGCACGTGCCCTCTAAATATAGATACAGTCGAACATCGTTTTTTGTTTGCCCTATGATTCAGTTTTAGTTTTTTGGGGTCAAAATTTTGTCCCGGTTTTAGAACATTTGTTCCGTTTTCTGGGGGGCAAAACAAAACAAAAACAAAACAAAAAAACTGCGATGATACACTTCCATTTGAAAAATTCATAGAAAAGGTTAAACAGACAGCAGGACATATTCCACAATACAAGCTTTTGTATGTAGGCTATGGTTTGACTGAACATTTTGGTGTTTAAATACATAATATTTAATTCATTTTTGTTGAATGTGATGCTTCTCCGTGTGTGTCAAGGTAGCAGTTTGTTGAACAGTTATACTTACCGTAGCATCAATGCTAGTATTTGTTAACCTGGTATTTTGCATTTTATTTTAGCCTTAAGATAGCAGAATTTAGTTGCTATAATATGAATCGGCTAACCTTTAGGTGTTCAAATTTACAATTTTCGTTTGCGTGACAATTTTACAGTAAACTTCAATTGGAGTGACAAATAATAGTAATTTATACATTTCATGATTACAATATCCATCCATCCATTATCTGAACCGCTTATCCTCATGTTATGTTAAAAAAAAAAAAGTTTGTTTTAATAAGTTAGTGTAATTAAAGCAACCGTCGGGAAGTCGAATTTTGGATTCAAGAGGAGCAGTGTGGTTCTTGTCCCAGCTGAGTTCGTCCAACCGGTCTACATGTGCTTTGTGGATTTGGAGAAGGCTGTGTCCCCCGGGGAGTCCTGTGGGGGGTGCTTCGGGAGTACAGGGTACCGAGCCCCCTGATACGGGCTGTTTGGTCCCTGTACGACCGGTGTCAGAGTTTGGTCCGCATTGCCGGTAGTAAGTCGGATTCGTTTCCAGTGAGGGTTGGACTCCGCCAAGGCTGCCCTTTGTCACCGATTCTGTTCATAGCCTTTATGGACAGAATTTCTAGGCGCAGCCGAGGCGTCAAGGGGGGTTATAGGTGGCCTCAACATTGCATCTCTGCTTTTTGCAGATGATGTGGTGCTGATGGCTTCTTCAAGCCGGGATCTCCAACACTCACTCACAGCCGAGTGTGAAGCTGTTGGGATGAAGATCAGCACCGCCGCCGAAACCATGGTCCTCAGTCGGAAAAGGGTTGAGTGTCGAGGATGAGATCCTGCTCCAAGTGGAGGAGTTTAAGTATCTTGGGGTCTTGTTCTTGGGGAGATTGAAAGGTGGTTCGGTGCAGTATCTGGAGTGATGCGTACTCTGTATCGGTCCGTTATGGTGAAGAAGGAGCTGAGCCAAAACGCGAAGCTCTCGATTTACCGGTCGATCTACGTTCCAACCCTCACCTATGGTCACAAGTTGTGGGTCGTGACCGAAAGAACGAGATCCCGGATACAAGCGGCCGAAATGAGTTTCCTCCGCAGGGTGTCCGGGCTCTCCCTTAGAGATAGGGTGAGAAGCTCGGTCATCCGGGAGGGACTCAGAGTTGAGCCGCTGCTCCTCCGCGTTGAGAGGAGCCAGCTGAGGTGGCTCGGGCATCTGGTTCGGATGCCTCCTGGACGCCTCCCTGTAGAGGAGTTCTGGGAATGTCCTACCAGCGGGATGCCCCAGGGACAGAGATTATGTCTGCCGGTTGGTCAGGGAACACCTTGGCATACCACCAAACGAGCTGGTTGAAGTGGCTGGGAAGAGGCAAGTTTGGGAATCCCTGCTAAAGCTACTGACCCCGGATAAGCAGTAGTAAATGGATGGCTGGATGGATGGATGGCTGGATGGATGGATGGATGGATGGGAAATGTAAAACAGTTTTTAA
The DNA here is from genome assembly GCF_051991245.1 of Festucalex cinctus. NCBI lineage: Eukaryota > Metazoa > Chordata > Actinopteri > Syngnathiformes > Syngnathidae > Festucalex > Festucalex cinctus. Next base: position 62,856,482 of record NC_135411.1, on the reverse strand, counting down.
AAACTATTTTTTTAAAGCTATTTTGATATGGTCTCTCGGCATTGCAGATTTTCACCCGTCGTATGTGGGTCCAGAATTATATCCCCACAATAAAAAGGGTTCATTTTAAGCAGTTGTAGCTTAAAATTGCAGCTTTCATCAGTTGTGCATGTGATGATAAATTTAAACTACAGCACAAATGTGTTGTGGTTCTGCTTTGATTTGGTATGAAGGACCTGCTTGGAGCAATGCTATTCCATTCTATTAATGTTCAAGGGTCATCTATCAGGCTTAGTGAAGGAGCCACTCGGGGTGGGTGTACATATTAGATGGAAATTACAAATCCCACATTTTGGTGGAGGCGTTTTTTTGTTTTTTTTCCCTTCCACTCCATCCAGAGATGAGAGAACAATTATGGGAAAAATGTCTCTACATGATGATCTGTGACCTGTGCAGTGTGTTTGTACAAACATATTAACTCTGAATGGAATTCTGTTTTTACTGTCACAATTACAGTTCTTTCTTTCACCACGCACAATCGGATGAAGTCAATCTTATTGTGGGTTTGATGAGATGTTGAAATCAACTTTTCTGCCTTTTGAAGATTACAATTACTGATGACAACACTGGCATACATTGATTGGTTCATACATTAAAAGGACCCATGCAATGTGTGTCTGTCTGAAGGCTTGATTTGTGCAATTTGTATATCCTAACCTCACCTTATAGAGAAATTGGATCACATGTACTTTACGTTAAAAGGATTTCAATGACCATCTCATAGAGATTACACAATGCTCACATAACACTATTCAGGTATATGTGGGTGGCCTTTTAAATTTGTTCTCTCTGGAGTGAGATGAGTTCATTCTAATGTAGAAACAAGTAACGTTTGTCTTCTTTTTTTTCATTTGAGTGATGTATGCTAAATTCATGTGATGCTTTCCATGACGATCTGCAACATTTTGAATTAAACACTATATTTTTTTAATTGTAATGATTCCATTCTCACAGCTGTAAATGCCATGATTACTGGTTGCATGGATCAATTATGAACATTGGACAAACTTCTCAGTAATAGCATAGAACAATACATTATGTTTTTCTGTTTTTTATTTTATTTTATTATGCTTATGGTTGGGGTGAAGGCACGTCTCATTCAGGATATTACAAGTTACAAGTTACAAGTTATTACATGAAGTCACTCTCAAAATTATTTGTTTACAATACAATATTATCATGATATGAAGCCCACGATACGATAATTATCACGATATTGTGGTGTGGTTGGCAATATTTAAAAAAAGGTCACAATATTGTAAAAAATAAAATAAAATAAAAAAATTAAAAAAATAAGAAAATAATAATAATAATAATAAGAAGAAGAATATTGTGCTTTTGTACATGACATCAATGTTATGTTATTATTATTATTATTATGTTTTATTATTATTATGTTGTCAATGCACACACACATTGAGTTCCTCCACATATTGATTTGCTTCACAGGCAAATTATGTTCCCCTTCATCAGACTATTAGCGTGGATTTTAAACATAGAAGGGACAAAACATCCCGAATGAAAATTAAACTACACTAAAAAACTAGCCACCAGAGGGTGCTAGAACTGCACAACCTAACTTTTTGAACTGATGTGTTGCATTTAAATATGGTGATCATGACAACGACGATATTGTGGCAGTTTTAATATCACGATATCACGACATTGTGCTTATCGTTACATCCCTACAGGTAATAGTGATGTTATGATTCCATGGCATTACCTCAAAACTGCTACTAAGCATCTTATCACTGGCGTCAACCATGTACTGCGCACAGTTTTTCTGTGACATATTTGCATAATGACTCTCAGGCTTGTTGGTATATATTAGCAAACTATATAATCCTCAATTATTAAGAATAATACTGTACAGTAAATAATTCCTTTGATTGAACTAATAATAAAATAAAATAAAATATATGGAAGCGTTGGTGTTTACACTAGCATAATCATATGAAGCACACACCTTTATTTACTGTATTTTTAATAAACTCATGTATTTGAGACATGATCTTAACACTAATGTTTAAATCTTCAGCATGGTCTCTCACTCCGGAGACATTTTGACCTGCTGCCACTATATGGCAGGTTTCTCATAAGAATTTCAACCATGCATGTCTGCAGCTGCTTAGATATTGTGATGTACGGTAGGTGAGTTTGAGGACAACAACAAAGGAGCAACACGCTCTCCAGATGATGAATCATGTTACAAGAGACTGGACCGATTTTGATGATTTCACTGCAGGCAAAAAATGTAAACAGTGAAGGAAAAGAAAAAAATGTTTGATTGCAATCTAGGCGAGAAATGTAGGTTTACGTAATGACTTCAGAGAACTGCTTCATCAAGAATGAATGCCGTCGCCTTGGTATCTCGGAAACAAAGCCGAAATAAATGTGCCAATCCAAAGCTTATAAGATCATCTTTGACCAAAATAAGAGAGAACTACATCAACAAATATCTTAATTTCAAAGAAAGATTGAAACATCTTATTGTGTAGGTATACTCTTTTTGACAAAAGGGCATGTGATTACTCCAACACAGATGTGAAAATGGAAGAAAATATAGTTGGCCTTTTCCAATTGTACTAGTTTCCAATTTTCTGGACCTGTCCTTTGTGCCCAGGGAACAGAAAAGAATATGACGTCAAACTTTTCTGAAGACGTTGTAAGCATTGCCCAAAATGTATCGGAGACAGGTGTGTACTGTTGGTAGGCCAGTCTAGCAATCACCCTCTTTTATTGTACTACAAAACCTAGTTAATCAGGTGCATCCCTGAAAAAGACATTGCTTGGATGGCCACGTGTTGCTCCAAAACATTCAAAATATTCACTTGTGGGATGTTCCACACAGGTGTTTGTTTGTTTGTTTTTCTTTCTCAGCATTCCTCAACTCTCCCAGTCTTTTGCTGCCCCTGTCTTAGCTTTTTTTTGGTATGTGTTGCAGGTATCAAATTCAAAATGAGAGAATATTTGCGAAACAAGGTTCATCGGTTTGAGCATTAATTACCTTACACATCCAACATTCCAACTTCTTTGGAACTGTTGACCCTGGCCGTTTCCCGAGAAGATCAGGGAGGCAAAATCCCTCTCAAGACACCCCCTCAACACAGGCTAATCATTCAGAGAGAATTGGATCTTTGGTCACTTTGAACTACAGTTGTGGCATAATGCCAAAATGACTGATTATGGATGTGTTTACTTCACTCTCGAGATTCAAGGCGAAATAGAAGGGCCAAAACAAAAGAAGTTCAATTCCTGATTGATTTGTTAAGCAATAACTCGGGGTGGGCGATAATCATAGTCATCGATATTATCGTCAACTTGGCTTTCACGATGTCCAGTTTTACATTATCACGTTTTTAATACTATCTAGAAATGGGGGGGGGGGAAACGTCTCACTTGATTGGCTGCAAAATAGGAGGAAGTGATGAAAGTTCTCATTTGGCTAATCAGCGTGCATAGACGACAGAGGAGGAAGTAATACATTTTCCTTCTGCAAATCAGCGGGCGGGATTCAGTCACGTGACTTGGCGGCGCCCGCCACAAAGAAAACGGGGGGGAAGTGTTTACGAGTGCGAACATGGAATCAAAGTCTCGTTTTAGTGACTAATTTAATAGAAACTTAGCAAGACTTAAGTCCACGTTCCTAGCCTGGAAATTATTTGAGGTTGACAAGATCAAAATAACATCGTAACGTGTGCGGGTAACGCTCACAGTGAAAAGCACTTCTGCTCTGCCACGGACCATATGGAGGATTACGTGACTTTGCAACTCCACAAGTATGACTACCACTCAAGAAAAGATAAGTAAAGCTGCCGAATACAATCAGAAAAGCCTTACTGCATTGAGCTAAGACACACTTTCATGATGGACAAAGCAAGTAAACGTTAGCGATGCCTCATGAACACCACCGTTATGCAAGCGTGAAAAGTTGACCGAATGTTCCATATTGGCTTAATATTCAGTTTTTACACTCTTGTACTCTGCATCATAGCTACATTTGCGACTATATCACGAGTATTATGTGCAGGACAACTTCGGAAATGGTCTCTTTGCACAGCTTGACTACTTCCTGAACTGAATACCACGTTTTTGTTTCCTGTCTTTCATGAGTGGACAAACTGATTAATCCAGGTGTGTCCTGCCAATGTAGTTGTAGTTACTGAGATCAGGCACACCTGGATTAATCAGCTTGTCCACTCATTAAAGACAGGAACTGAAGGCGTGGTGTTGAGTTCAGGAAGTAGTGGATTTGTGCAAAGAGCCCATTGCCTGTCAAAAGGCAGCGGCCGCATTTGTTGTCATTACAAATACATGCAGGATGCTGGCTCTTTCTCTCACAGCATATTCGTTCTATCACCATATTATATATATATATATATATATATATATATATATATATATATATATATATATATATATATATATATATATATATATATATTGGTGTTGTTCCGATACCGTTTTTTGGCCCCCGATACCGATACCGAGCTTTGCAGTATCGGCCGATACCGATACCATACCGATACCCAAGGTTGTTTTTTTTCCTCAACATGAAAAGGCTGTCCTGCCATTGGTTCACAGCATTCAACGGCCAATAGGATATCTTAGATTGGCATGCAGTGATCATGTCACAGATCAGTGAATGTCGTGCGAGACCAAGACAAGATGCTGCATCCAAAATCCTATATTAGCTTTGGAATTAATGGTATCGGCATGTTACTTGTGAGTAGTCACCGATACTTTAATGCAGTATCGGCACCTCTGCCGATACTATCGGTATCGGAACAACACTAATATGTATATATATATATATATATATATATATATATATATATATATATATATATATATATATATATATATATATATATACATATGTATTCCCCCTATTCTGACTGCTGTAGTAAACAACTTTTGTCATTGTGATTTCTGTAGTATTTGGCAGTGGTGCACCAGTACTTACTGCAGATTAAAATGTGATGATGTGAATAGGTGAATGTGAGGCATTGTAAAGCGCTTTGGTCACCATATGGTGTAGTTAAAAGCAGTCAATTTACCATTTATTATGGAATAATAAAAGGCATTTAATTTACAAATATTCAGAAAAATACATGAAAGCACCCCCCGTAGCCTGGAAATAATACTAAATCTTTCAGTGTTAAATGTTGCCATAGAGTATTGTTGTAAAATGTTTTGCAGAAAATGCATTAAGCAAATCAAAATATAAAAAGCTGTTGTTCAAAAACACTGTCTAAAATTATTCTGTGAAGCGAGTGCAGATTGCAGACAAAATTTTTTTTGTAGAATAACATCAAAATATCGCTACCGAGTTTATTGAAAAAAATATTGACTTTTTTTGTTTTTTTTTTGTTTTTTGTTTTTTTAGCCCATATCACCCACCCCTATTCAATGACTATCCAATCAATATCCCCATCCAGATATAGAGAAGTCAGAGTTTGCTTACTGAGCACACCATAACTGGCACAAAGGGCAAAGGTCAACCTGGAGTTTGAAGAGCATCTGTTTTTACTCTTTAACAAGGAAGGATAATATCAGTCTAATGATGTCACCATTGCCAACCACACAGCAACACCTCTCTTCCCTGTGGGGAGTAGTCGTGTCTGCTTTGCTACCACAAGAGTACACAGAGAAATGTAATGAGCCATCACTAAGCTCACCTTTCACCTCTGAGAAACTGCCAAGATGTGTGTTTGTTTGTTTTTTGTTTTTTATTTGCCCTGGGACCACATAATGAAAAGGTCTAAGCTCATATAAAAGAATAATCTGATATTGGGTTGTATCACCCCTATGCCCCATAAAAGACCAAATATCCTGTAGCTTTGCTTGACTTTTCACCTCCAATAGAATTTCCCTGTGGTAGTAACAAATGGTGCTTGAAAACATCCTTTGAGATGGTCAGCGTCAGGCTACCAGCTCAAGCCTGGTAGTTGAACGTTGGCAAATGAAAGCTTTCCATTGACTGGCAATGTGACGGGAGGCGTTCCCCATCTTTCCAGGCAAAGCACTGTGATCCCTGGTGGAGATCAATTAGCAGAGCAATCAAGCAGCCTCGTGCTTTTGTGCACTTGTAAAATGGCCCCGTTGCCGGGCAAATGCGGAATGCATGCCTGGACATAAACAGCCAGTGGCTGTTATTTGGCCACATAAAATGACACGAGTGCTCACAATGCACCATTAGGCAATACCATTTAAGATCAGCTGGTGTTAATGTTTGTGGGGCATGGTAACGACGTGCTTGTGGCCACACGAGGAGACAGCTGACTTGAATTGGAACATGTTTATAAATTAATGGATAGATGCAACCAACATCCTCCCTATGACTAACATTAATATTTGGAAAGATTCATCTATGAAATGTGACTACCGCTCTCTGTGTCACCACTCAAGAAAACAATTTATTTTAACGTTGTCATCAATTAGTCAGAGATTTTGGGGTGTGTTCCAATATATTTTTTCATATACCTGTGAATTTTTGTTGAAGGTTTCCAATATACAGTATTTATGAATGAGCCTTTACCCCATGTAGTTTAGATGTGGAAACAGACTGACAGGACTGCTCTCTTTTCCTTCCTCAGTTTTGTTTCCTTTAATTAATGGGAAAGGTGATGAAAAGTCCGATCCCTCTGCTTCTACAGGATTTTATTTTCTATACTGTGCATCAATGTATCTGTAAAATATCACTGGGTTGTTATAGCCAAATTTCCATTTGTCCTCTCTTTATGATTTAATTTTATTTCCAATTCAAACAATTGAACCGGATTTCAATCTGTCTTTCCAGTGCACAGACAGAAAGCACATGAAGTGGCATCTTTAATAAAGGTAGGCTGAGGTGAACTGCAGATAACAGTAGTACTTTGCAAATGTTCTTTTAAATAGCCTTTTAAATTCTTTGTCACAAATGTTAGGTGCTCTGGCAGTGCATTGCTACTTGTTGCTTCCTTTCCTGCAAACAAAGCGGGTTTTATTCCTGGTCTATGTCCCAATACTAAATCGTGTCCCATCTCAAGCCTGGGTAAAAAAAAAATAAAAAAATGTGTGAGTTGCATCAGTTAGGACATCTGGCATAACATCTGCCGAGCAAATCATGCCAATGATTTGCTCTGGAAAGCCAAAAGTTGTAAAAAAAAAATAAAAAATGCATTCAAGTAGTGTTTAGTGACATTACAGCCATACACGGATGACATTGTTAAAAAATAATTAAATAAAAAAAAATGCAAAAGGGTGAAGTTATAGCGGCACGGTAGTCGAGTGGTTAGCACGTCCGCTTCCCAGTTCTGAGGTCGCCGGTTCGAGTCCAGGCTCGGACCTTCCTGGGTGGAGTTTGCATGTTCTCCCCGTGCCCGCGTGGGTCTTCTCCGGGTACTCCGGTCTCCTCCCACATTCCAAAGTCATGCATGGCAGGTTAATTGAGCACTCCGAATTGTCCCTAGGTGTGTTTGTGAGTGTGGATGGTTGTTCGTTTCTGCGATTGGCTGGCAACCAGTCCAGGGTGTCCCCTGCCTACTGCCCAGAGCTGAGGTAGGCACCAGCACCCCCCCCCCCCCCCCCCCCCCGCGACCCTTGTGAGGAATAAGCGGTCAAGGAAATGGATGGATAACCGCTAACTATTGCGGGCTAACTTACTAGCTTGTGGCATGGAGCCATAGTAGCCACTTGTTGATATACTGTAATTGTGTGTCAAGTTGTTTTTCATCAAAAAGATGAATAACATGATGTTTTCTCTGACTAAAATAAAGACTAAAATGCTAGATTTATAGTTGACTAAAAATTGACTAAATAGAAATTGGATGAGTTTGACTAACTATGATTAAAATCTAACAAGCATGATTGAAACTGGACTAAAAGTAAGACTAAATTTAAAAAGGGCGGATAAAATTAACACTAGTGGTCAGGAGGGGTCGTCTCTATGGGCTAAACCTGCCCCAAGCATCTGTGAGACTTTTCTGCTCAATGTTCGGCGCAGGTCCAAATGTTTCCCACTGAGCAAGGGAGGTTATTATAACACTCCGGCACGCGCTGTGCTCCCCTGTGTAGAAGAAAAGGGGGAAAGGCGGTAGGAAGCCACTGGGCTGTTCATCATAATGCTGAGATGAAAATCTACATTGTGGCGGCATGTTTATTATACTTTTCTGCTCTTTGCTCCATGGATCTATTTCAAACAAGCCAGATCCCTATGTCAAAAATGTCTCCTATATGTGCATTAACCCTACACGCCGAGTTTTAGCATTTCTTTTCCATTTTATATTCACTTGGAGGCCAATGGAAAGAGACAGTGAGCACCGAGGTTGATTAGATACATACAAAGATGTGATTTGGGATGATGGTATGTGGGCTTTCTCTGAGCTCATACATTCTACTGTGTTCACCACAAAAAAAAAAGAAAAAAAAAAAAAAGAAAAGAGAGAGTTGAAATGTGACTTAAAAGAGGATGACAGACCGAACACGGCGGCCACATGGTCTCCAGATAGGAAGGAAAAAGTCAGGGAACTAATGGTGGCCGATTGTTTTTATGGAAACACTGAGTTGACATCACGGAGGTGCTCCATTCACTTTGGTCCCAGAGTTTGTGCTGGTTGCTAGGTGGCCTCCAGGACGTTGCTACAAGCTGAAGAGGAAAAGGCTTGGTTCTTCCTGAATCACAGCAGCTTCTGGCAACCTTTGCAGTGACCCGTCAACATTATTAAAGAGAAAAGAAAAGGCTACCTACCCCATTGAGGTCGTTGGCAGCATGAGGCCCCCCTGAGCGTCACTACACTTATTTTCCACATACGGTTTTGTTAGGGGAGCATTCCAAAATTGAAACAGTAAGTAAATATCCTCTGATGATGTCATTATAATAAGAAAAACAGGTGTATTTACTCATAAAGTATACGCTAACAATGAAGACAGGATTTTCATTGTGGAAATTAGATGAGCGAGTTAAGCCTACGCGAAGTGTGTGCCTGGTCCTAAATTGAGCTTAATTCCATTACATGTCTGTCGCAGTTTCCAGAATGATTACTGAAACATTCCTGGATCTGCAACAAAACTTCATGGTTTCTGTCACGGTCCTTCAGCATTGTTTCTGGAAATTAGTTGTGTAGTTTATTTATTTATTTATTTATTTATTTTTATTTTTTTTATTAACCCTAGTAAGACATACACATCCAAAAAACAATCTTTTTGAACACAAACATGATCTCCATTCATTATCTCCATCAGGTATTGTTTTGAATGTCATATTGGTTTATCAGTTAGCAGGATCACACAACAACCAATTCACAAACTTTGTGGAAGTATGTGCCAAAGAAGAGCAAATGACATTTTGATGATGGTGGGGACACAAGTTTTAGTTTGTTTTGTTCTCTCGCTTTGAGTCACTGTTCTAACCTGGCAATAGCCAGATTGATATTCACTCAAGGGACTTCTCCACAATATCCATATGGGACTGCTCCATGGTAATTTGGTCGGGGAAAGGCGGGACATTCTGTACAATAATTCGAGCTGATTGAACGATGTGGCATTGTACGTTTGTTTTAGCCCAGGGGTGTCAAACATACGGCCCGCGGGCCAGATCAGGCCCGCAAAGTGGTTAAATCTGGCCCGCGAGATGATTTTGTAAAGTAAAAAAAAATAAAATAAATAAAAATGTAATGTTGGAACTATTAATCAGCTGGTCACAATCAAATCATACATTTGTAATTTCACAAGCAGGCATCAGGTGAGCAATGCAACTTGTATGCGGAATCGTCCTGGATGTCATTATTTTACACACAACTTAAAGTTACATTTTGTTTAAAAACGTTTTCTTTTTTTTTTAATCATAGTCATAAGCGACATAAACGTGTTAAATATGACACAAATTCAATTTTGATAACACAAATACATATGGCAAGGATTAACGCCCATTAACTGCGCCACACAATGCATTCTGGGAACAATATATATGCAAAACAACTAGATTTAACACGTCTGGAACATATCCAGGCAAAGTGTTTCCGCGTTCCATTTTTTGGAACAAATGCTTACAGTCGAACTCCGTAATTTAGGGATGGCCCACAAATATCGAAAATCTGAATATCTCATTCACTCCCAGCCATTTTCAAAGAAGCAATTGCTTCACTCCTGGCAGTTTTACTGGATTTTGACTGATTTTGCAAAGCCCACACAATATTGTGGTCTATTGCTACAAAAACATGGAAGCTGCCAAAAGAAAGATTAAGTAAAGAAAGTATTTTCTTTCATTAGGAACAAAAAGTATATTTCTATCCGTTTCCGTTTTGCAGCAATTAGCATTAGAATAAAGCTAAGTTTCATCAATTTTCACAAATCTATTTAAAATTGTGAGTAATTGAGGTTTTGTTTTAACATGGCCCTGTTTGATCTCCTTTGCTCTGCTGCCACCTGCAGGCCGTTTATGTAATAACTACCATCTCTTCAACCGTTGCAGTTGAGAGGCTGGATCAAAGCCTTCTGTATGCTCTAGCATAAAACAGAAAACGTATAAATACGTCTTTGGGACACTTAAAACATTTAAAATAGAATGTATTTATATGTTTTGGGGAGCAAATGAGCAATAGTTTTTAAGTTATATACCATTATTTTACAGATCCGGCCCACTTAGTAGTATATTTTCCTCCATGTGGCCCCTGAGCTAATATGAGTTTGACACCCCTGTTTTAGCCAAACACGGCCACAGGTGAAAATTTCGTCGGGGGGGGGCACGGACATCTTACCAGCTGGAAATGCACGAAGCGCCTCTCGATGTTCAACAAGGAAACGGTGAGTAATTCTGCAAAAACAGAATTAAATGCAGCGTCCATTCGCCCATGTTAGGTTTGATTGTTAACCCCGTCGCCACATAATGGGCTGCCATAATAGGGAGAATAGTTCTGACTGCAATGACTAGAAATTATTTTATTTGCTGTTTTAAAGTGTTGGGAAATAAAATATTTTACCACCAAATCCCTTATGGCAGTGGTCCCACGGGGCCATGGGGCCACACAGTTGAAACAAAAAAAAAAAAAAAAAAAAAAAAAAAAACTTACTGTACTTCCGGTTAATTGATTAGCAGAGGCTTAAAAAATATTTATTTTGAAAAGTAACCGGATTCTGTGTTTGACTTGACTCTTCTTGATGCATGTCAAGATGCTAATTATCGCAGTTGCTGATGCTAATCGACAAGTTAGCAAAATGAGTTGTTGGCGCATTTAAGGAGGGCGCTGCTCATATAGGTACATAAAAATGTAACTTAGTTCACATTATTGTTATATCTGCAAAATACCCGAGATTTTGTGTTGCTTCTAACATTCATAAGCATTACTTGGTTTCGCCACTGACTGCTGGACTGATAACACAAATTTACTACTGATTTTTATCTTACTATTGTTTCAGTAACCACTCCCCACAACGCAAAGTCAGAAATGGTATAGTCCTGTCGTGTTATACATTCGCATCTTAAATAAAGCAGAAAATGTTCTACAAATAATTTGCTTTCGAAGCAGTTCAACCTTGGCGAGCTCTGCGCTGATTGCTACTTTGCTACTGATTCTACTTATATTAAGTATTAATAGTTAACCTACCATCGCGGTCACGTCTTCATCCATTATAGCATCCTCAGCATGATGGGTGGTGGATGCCATGTTTATTTTTTTCAGATGTAATCCTGACACTCCACAACATAAAAACCTTGTGACACAGAGCACAGACCCTCCATGTATTGTCTCCGTGCTCCGTCTGAGGTCATTATTTTTCCCAGTGGTGGGCTGAAGTGGGAACCAGACACCCTGCATTATCACCAACTCTCTATCATGAGCAATTGGGCCTCGATGTCTGTGTAAATAAGTGCAAACGCAACCAAAACGTTCTATGATGTCCTCGTCGGCGTTTACGTCAGCAGTTAAGGTTTTCCTGAAAGAGGAAACCGTCTCCGATAGAGGCACTTTCTGCAGTCTGGTTCTGTGAGAGTGAAGCTGGGCTGATCTGCTTGGTAGCTGTGGTGAGCAAGACGAACACTGTTAAACACTGGATGTGATCACTGATGAGAAGAATGACCATCTCAAGAGAGGTTGATTAATTTGGGTAAGTCTTCACTGAAGGTCCAGGTACCAAACAAACGACCAAAAATGTTCTCTCCCAAAGAAAAGCTGGTAAGTGGAGTGGTTGAGAGACGCACACATAAAACAAGCTGATGTAGAAATCTATAAAGGAGCAACAGGTTTTGCGAGAGAATCAAATCCAGAAGACACTTTCTTTTCTTTTTTGGCCGCCTCTCGTGTGCTAAACGCGGCCGCACAATCGGGGTTACAAAGTGGTCTCAAAGTGCTAAAGTCACATGCACTACATCATGACGGGATCGGTTTTGATTGATCGGCTGTGTTCCATCCCACAATTAGCAAATTTAGAACAAAATGCAAAAGGAAGGAAACACTCGAGCCATGTGCACAGTTAGATTGTCCTTTGCGCTAACATTGTCTCCAACTTGGTTTCATCAGTGTTGCTCCTCGTGTCAGCCAATCAGCTCATTTTTCTAGTCATGTTCTTCTCATCTGTTTGACATTCATGTTTATTAAATTCATTTCAAATTCTGCTCATTGTTGAATGTCATGTCATGTTGATTGTGGCACATGTGGGGAGTCTGTAGTTTTCCTCATGCAATTAGTTTCTGGGATTGTTTTGGACTTTGCCTTTTATTTGTTAACACTTATGTTTAAGCATGAAGTGACATTCTCAAGGGCTCCAGGTGGAGGAGTGGAACCGTCACTTGCCTTTGGTGCCAGTTGGCGTGGGTTCGATCCTCCGCCTGGGAGAGGCCCATGTATGTGGCCTACAAGAAGTAGGCCGCGTGTGCTAGTGTGTATATAAAAAAAATAAAAATAAAATAAAAAAATAAAAAAAATAAAAAAATCAATTAAAAAAAAAAGTGACATTCTCAACAAATTTAAATAGAGCAATGGTGTGCAAACTACAGCCCAGAGGCCATAAGTGGCCTGCCATCCATTTTTCTGCAGACCATGTCATACAAATGGGAGGGTGTCACAAAATAGGGACCACGAGTACTAATAAATCCTTTTATATAATGTAGAGCTTTTTTTTTTTTTTACATATGCAAAGATACAAACAAACTATGACTAAAATAATAAGACCGTTTCCATTCAAAACACTGTGGTAAATAAAGATAATTCCGTTTTTGTCATATTTGGGTTATGTTGGGTTTGGGTTTTTTTGTTTTTTGTTTTGGGTCTTCTTGTTGTCTTTTGTCCATGTGATCAGTGTTTTGTTGTGTTCCTCGTCTCTCCCCTTGTCTCGTCATGAGTAACCACCTCCACCTGTTTGTGTCTGTCTTCCCTTCACCGTGTGTTGACCAATCAGTGTCCTCAGCCTCTTGCGTCTCACCCAGGTGTGTCTTGTTGAGTCAGTGTGGGTGTATTTAGTCTGCTGTCTTGGCCCACTCCATGTGGGTGCATTGTTGGGTGTCTCGTTCTGTAGACTAGACATATTTTGCAGCCGCAGTAAGTCCCGTTAGTAAATCTTAAGTAACTGCTTTAAAAATTGTCATTTTGGTTCTGAATGTGGAGATGGGATTTGGGTGCTGTTAAGGGCAGGGGTGGATCTAGTCAAGTTGGATACAGGGCCGTTGGCCACCACAAAAATCTTTAAAAATCCTTAAATATTTGCCTTATCACCTTTAACAGAAAGTCATTATCTAGCAGTTGACCAAATAAATTAGAACATGTAAACAATTATTTATTTCTTACTTGATTGATTTTAATGTGTTTAATAAATTCAAGTCAATTTGAAAATGGTCCTTATGTTCTTCCATTTCATCTATATTACAGCTGTCAAAATTAATCGATTAATCAATAAGTTTCCATTCAAAACACTGTGGTAAATAAAGATAATTCCGTTTTTGTCATATTTGGGTTATGTTGGGTTTGGGTTTTTTTGTTTTTTGTTTTGGGTCTTCTTGTTGTCTTTTGTCCATGTGATCAGTGTTTTGTTGTGTTCCTCGTCTCTCCCCTTGTCTCGTCATGAGTAACCACCTCCACCTGTTTGTGTCTGTCTTCCCTTCACCGTGTGTTGACCAATCAGTGTCCTCAGCCTCTTGCGTCTCACCCAGGTGTGTCTTGTTGAGTCAGTGTGGGTGTATTTAGTCTGCTGTCTTGGCCCACTCCATGTGGGTGCATTGTTGGGTGTCTCGTTCTGTAGACTAGACATATTTTGCAGCCGCAGTAAGTCCCGTTAGTAAATCTTAAGTAACTGCTTTAAAAATTGTCATTTTGGTTCTGAATGTGGAGATGGGATTTGGGTGCTGTTAAGGGCAGGGGTGGATCTAGTCAAGTTGGATACAGGGCCGTTGGCCACCACAAAAATCTTTAAAAATCCTTAAATATTTGCCTTATCACCTTTAACAGAAAGTCATTATCTAGCAGTTGACCAAATAAATTAGAACATGTAAACAATTATTTATTTCTTACTTGATTGATTTTAATGTGTTTAATAAATTCAAGTCAATTTGAAAATGGTCCTTATGTTCTTCCATTTCATCTATATTACAGCTGTCAAAATTAATCGATTAATCAATAAGTAATATATGACCAAATTAATCAACTATTTTAATAATCGAGTAATCGTTTGAAGCCATTTTTTAATTTCAAATTCCAGCTTAACGTAATTGTTCACTGATTTCTGCAGTCCTTTGTGAAAAAAAGACTTATCTTCTGTGTTCAATCAAAATAAGAAATATCTGTTTTTACTTTTGTTACGTACGGGGTATGGATGGACCCAAAATGGGAGGAAACAGACAGGAAAACCAAGTGGAAGAATGATGTAAGGAACTTTATTAACTATGAAGGGGAAGGACTGGACGAGACGGAAAGGGAGCAGACTGGACTGGACGTGGAAACAGATCATGGCGGAGACTTGGCGGGGCGTGATGCAGAGACTTGGCGTGGCGTGAGGCAGAGACTTGGCGTGGCGTGAGGCAGAGACTTGGCGTGGCATGAGGCAGAGACTTGGCGTGGATGACTTTGAAGACTAGGCGTGGATGACTTTGAAGACTAGGCGTGGCTGACTTTGAAGACTTGGCGTGGAAGACTTGGCGTGGAAGACTTGGCGTGGAAGACTTGGCGTGGAAGACTTGGCGTGGAAGACGTGGCGTGGAAGACTTGGCGTGGAAGACTTGGCGTAGAAGACTTGGCGTAGAAGACTTGGCGTAGAAGACATGGCGTAGAAGACTTAGCAGACTAGGCGTGGAAGACTTAGCAGACTAGGCGTGGAAGACTTATCAGACTTGGCATGGAAGACTTAGACTTGGCGTGGAAGACTTAGACTTGGCGTGGAAGACTTAGACTTGGCGTGGAAGACTTAGACTTGGCGATAACAGACTTGGCAATGTAGACTTGGCAATAAAGACACCACTGTGACCAGACATGCAGACATTCACACAGCAAACATCAAACAATGCTCCCACACCCGCGTGAGACAAACACCACTCCCTTATACAAACACTAATGACAATAACAGGACACACCTGGGAGACACAGCAGGGAGGGGGAACCAATCAGCAATACACACCAGGAAGGGAAGACACAAGCAGGTGGACAAGGTTAACCATAACGAGACTGGGGAAGAAGACAGGAACACCAGACAACCAACACTCACCAAAATAAAACAAAAATCCAAACAAACTGAAACGTGACAATACCCCTCCACCAAGGGACGGCTCCCAGACCTCCCAAACACAAAACAAGCCAAAAAAGGGGAGGGCGGGGACGGGAATGGGAGCTAAACTCTGCCCCTAATCAGGGTACGAATACGAGTCTACCAAGGGGCGAATAAACTGCCTTACAAAACTCCATGAAATCTGGATCGGGGGGCGGCCCAGGAGGTGGCATTATTGCGGGCTCAAGGGACAAAAACAGGGGTGGCGCCGCCAAGGGCCGTTTCCCGCGGTGGGCCCTTCTCTTGCGCCGCCTGGCGCTGGGTCCCGGGTCGGCCGCCATTACCGCGCTGCCCGGGGCGGACCCCAAGACCGGAGACTTTGGCTGGGGCGGAAACAAGGAAGCTGGGGACTTTGGCTGGGGCAGAGACGAGGAAGCTGGGGACTTTGGCTGGGGCAGAGATGAGGAAGCTGGGGACTTTGGCTGGGGCAGAGACGAGGAAGCTGGGGACTTTGGCTGGGGCAGAGACGAGGAAGCTGGGGACTTTGGCTGCGGCAGAGACGAGGAAGCTGGGGACTTTGGCTGGGGCAGAGACGAGGAAGCTGGGGACTTTGGCTGGGGCAGAGACGAGGAAGCTGGGGACTTTGGCTGGGGCAGAGACGAGGAAGCTGGGGACTTTGGCTGGGGCAAAGACGAGGAAACTGGAGAAGGCGGCAACTCTGCCGTGACGAGGGGACCTGAGATGCCAATTGGCCGTGACAAGGGGACCTGAGACGCCAGGGGCTTAGGCGGCACAGGCGTTGCGGCCAGGGACTGCGGCGGCTGCGGCACAGGCGAAGCGGCCAGGGGCTGCGGCGGCAGCGGCACAGGAACGAAATCGCGAACTTCAGCTTGGGAGACTTTTCCGATTTACTGCCTGAGCCATGCAGCTCCTGCTGTGTGGTTAGTATATCGCTCATGTCAGCTGGAATCTTCTGGAATCTTCTCTGTAAGACGAGGCCAAAATGTTTTTGGTCTCCTCTTGGATATAAGCAAACAGTAGGAGGGGCATAGCTCAGATGGTAATGGGGCAGTCTCCCAAGATGAAGATCGTGAGTTCGTTCCTCAACCCTTGAGTGACTTTTTTTTTATTATTATTCTTTATTTTACTCTCTTCCAAGTGTATATATTACTCTAAACCTGAGGGGCCTATTTGGTCCCACTCTAAATAGAGTCAAATTAACTCTACAGAATTTACTTACGAATACAAAGTACAAAAATAACCAACAATCACTGGCTAATAAACAGTAATTAGGGGGCTTTTGTAATACATTTTAATGCAAATTAAAATGAATCCAATTAGTCGATAAATCGATTGAATAATCAATAGATTAATCTACCGGTATTCTTAAAATATTCCATAGTGACCGCACTAGTATGTATATGGCCCTCAAAAAAATAAGTTTGGATACCCCTGGAGTAGAGTATTAAAAATGTGCTTTAGGTTTTCACAAACAAACCCAATAATGTTCATGTGTACCCAGAAATGGAGGAACAGCAGTTAAATGTCACTACATGTTTTTATTGTGCAAACAGCAATGACACTGAGCTGGTTGTGTCGGGTGGCAGTGTAGCGGAAGAGCAAGCTTGAGCTCTGAAGCTGAGCCACGAAGCGTGTCCCTCCTCTGGCCAATTAATCATTCCTAGCCTGCCCTTCTTCACACTTTCCAAAAGGTTCAATCTGTGCACACCCTAGGTGGTCCTGATGCCACGCCGGATTTTCCCTGTTAACCTCCATCCAGACAGACTTTGTACAAAGCTCCAGCATCCACACGTACACAAAGTCGTGTCTATTTCAGCTATAAAGTAAAATGTAGCTTGTAGACAAGCAAACAGTGTGAACTGTCACTGGTACAAAAAAAAAAGATTCATATTCCTTTTATTTGTGAGTTGACAATAGTCTTGATACAATTTAAAATGTTGTATGCACTGTTGTATGCAGCAAAACCTATAGATGAGGACTACAAATGGACAAATAATATGAAGTGGTTTCAATCTGTAAAAGGCCATCATTGCACATGACATTTTTTAAGATATCAAAACTCTTGCCCTTTCCAAATGGCTTCTTTCTGTCTTGAATTATGTGCTCAGAGAAACAACCAAATCTAGAAAGCATGCCATTACCCAGAGGACACTGGGCTGTAACACACTGACTATAAAAAAATAAAATAAAATAAATAAATATCCACAAAATGCATTTCTTTGTTTGGTAGTCATTTGTATACAGAAAAACTTTTTACCCTAGTCAGACATGCTTATGTTGAAGAGCGACTGGAGGCGACAGAGTGAATGCCAGTTTTTGGAAGCATTGTTCTCGTTGGTTGTTATGTTGACTTAAGACATGGTTTGCATCATGTACAGCAAATACTGAATAGTCATATTATTTTATTTTTTAGCTGAGACTCTCAGCCTTCATTGTGGACCAAGGGGTCTCACAAGAATGTATGCTGACCTTTAACGTGTTTGATATTTACATAGCTGTTCATAAATATACAGTACATTCAGTAATTTATTGCTAATTTTCTGCCATATTCATTTATGCCACAAACAGCCAAGCTACAAACACACAATATAGACTCCATGAAACAATATTGTGTAAATGTAAGGGTGAGGGTTTCTTTTCTTTGACTTTTTTATACACTGAAGTGGTTAAAATGTTATTTTGAACCGAGTGGGGGGAAAAAAGAAAAAAGCTCACTTTAAAAGTTCTGTTTTCTCATTCCATATTTCTTTTCATTTGAATCGTTATTATGATATAAGTGGTCAAATGGTTTCTTTGTATTCAAAATGTTTATTAAAGATGACAGCAATTGTGCCTCTGGTTTTCCTCCTTCTTTTAGTATATTTAATGGATCTTTTTTTTCATGCAGAGTGCCCTTCAAAAGCTTTGGAACAGTCAGCCCAATTTCTTCATTTTTGCCCTAGACTGAAAACATTCGGGTGAGATCAACATTGAAGCACCCCCAAGGTATTTACTGCATTGGGAAACCATAACTTAGACCAGGGTTGGCCAAGTTCGCCCCTCGAGAGCCCCTATCCAGCCTGTGTTCCATGTTTCTCTCCACCAACACACCTGATTCATGATCAAGATCGTTATCAGGCTTCCGCAAAGCTTGCTGATGAGCTTAGTCATTAGATTCAGCTGCGTTGAAGGAGGGAGGCATGGAAAAGAGGCTGGATGGGGGCTCTTGAGGACTGAACTTGGGCACTTCTGATTTAGACCATAGGATTATGTTATGTCTATGATATGGGTGATGCTCACTAGCAGATAAAAGGCATGCTATGGTGTTCAAATCCATAGTTTGGCGTGACAAATCTCAAACATTCCACTTTTTCCACTATTCAAATTCCCTTGTTGATTCACAATTATATCTTGGGTCCCTATCTTGCAACACAATGAAGGAAATTGGTTGCTACTTGCTTTAAGATGGACAATATTTTTGTAGGTTTCAGCTTCTGTTAACATCATGATTATGAATGAAGATTTGTGATCACAAGCAGCTTGCTCAGAATCGGACAAAAGGCTGCCATGAATTTGACATCAGCTTATTCACTGGCAGATTGTGGGGGTAGCAGCTTTAGCAAAGAAGCCCAGACTGTCCTCTCCCCAGCCACTTCGTCCAACTCTTCCAGGACAATTCCAAGTTATTCCCAGGCCAGCTGAGTCTCTCCAGTGCCTCCTGGGTCATCCTGAGGTCTCTCACAGTGGGACGTGCCTGGGACACCTCAACCAGGGATGTGCCCAGGAAGCATCCTGCTCAGATGCCCGAGCCACCTCATCCGGCTTCTCCCAATGTGGAGAAGTAGCAGTTCGATTCTGAGCCCCTCCCAGATGACGGCCAATCTGAACCTGTCTCTACGGGAAAGAACCGACAGAGTGCAGAGGAAAATCATTTCGGCCGGTCCCTCACACGTGAACAGGACCCCAAAATTCTTCAACTCTTCCACTTGGAGCAGGATCTCATCACCGTCCTGGAAAAGGAAATCAATCCTTTCCTGACTGAGGACCATGTTCCCTAACCCCGGGTTTTCACCGGATGCGGTTGCGGTGCGGTTGCGGTTGCGGTGCGGTGCGTCTTGACTGCGTGCTCCGGACGGGTCAATTTTTTTGTCAATCCACACCGGCTCCGCACAGCTGCGGTCCGGCAGCTCCGTCGCCGCCCACTTCCCAACGTGTCTCGCGGGACCGCGCGCGCGCGATCATGTGGCATTTCACAACGACAAACATACAGAAAGTCTGTGCTCAACAGAGAAGCAGAAAGAGAGGTGGACTTCTTTTGATTTAACCTTTTCTTCTTCTTCTGCTATGAGATTCCATGCAGCATCCTTTTTTTGTTGTCCTTGTAAAGTATATTAATAACGAGAGTCGGGTCAGTGCGGGTCCACTCTTTATTTCTGTCTTCCCCGTCCGGCTGCCGCTCAGTACGGCAAGCGAGACGGGCACAACAAGCAATCGCGAACATCAAACTCACAATACATTACAGTCCTTATAAAAAGGATGTGCCGTGTCATATATTATTTTGTGGTTTTCCACCTCCAATATAAAACTCTCCTCGTCCATGTTCGCTGGTGTCTAAACCGTGAATGAGCACATGGCCCGGCGACGCCCACGTCACGTTTTGCTGAAAAACTTGCGAAATAGGAGCTGGCGAGTGTTTTATTCTGAAAGGTAACCGGAAATTTATTTTGAAACTGCCTCGGTCTTCCTGTCCCGCTCGATGTGTTTTGTGCTAGCTTGCCATTTGCCGGAGGCCTACCGCTGCGGCGTCCGGCAAAAATAGAAAATAGGTCTATCCTTGCGGAAGGCTTGCGGCACGCCGCAGGCCTTCCGCAGTCGACACGCAACGCACCCGCAAGCGGTGTAAACTGCACCATTCGAATGAATGGAATCTAATTGCTTGCGTCGCCGGACCGCACCGCAACCGCACCGCAACCGCAACCGGTGTAAACCCGGGGTAATTTCGAGGTGCTGATTCTCATGCCAACCCCTTCACACTTGGCTGCAACCTGCTCCAGCCAACAGTTGAAGAACGCAGCCTGATGAAGCCAAAGGAACCACATGCTCTTCACAAAGCAGATATGTAATTCTGAGGTCACGAAAGCAGACCCCTTCAACGCCTCAGTAGCACCTAGAAATTCAGTCCATAAAGGATTTTTAACAGAAAGTACCTTCCGCCTCGATGTTGTAAATCACATAAACAGACATAAAGCAGAAAAGAAAGCAAAGATGCTTGACATTGACAGTTCGTCTCGTGATGTGAAGGTCACTGCTGGGTGCATTTCCACTCACTAAGCGGCTGCCGGCCACATTGTTTGACTTTTCCACTGCGGCACCCCCGAGCTGCAGTCAAGCTTCGGCATGTTCTAGATGACTGAGACTCGGCAGTCCATCTAACTGGCACTCTGCTGCTGATGGGATTTTCAAGGGTGTGTGACTTTCAACCCTATTGGGAGGCCAAGAAATGTTTCCCAACCTGCTTCACACCTGTTTTCTATCAACCAGTGCAGGTTTTCGGTTTGCTTTCACCTGGAATCAATATTTTCCACATACTTACTCTCGTTTTTTTTTCTCAACTACAACTACTCCTATTCTCATGTAATCTTTATGATTAAATCCAATTTGTTGTTTTGGGTCGGACTATTTACACAGCACATCTGAAAGTTGTAATGTTCAAACCCAAAGGGGAAACAACTATTGTAGTCATCATTAATGGAGATCCAAACAAACAAACCGCCACAATAGCAACACATGCAGTTGTTGTTCTCTTCTTCGCTGCGTGTTAACTCCAGGCTTTGAGTGAATGTTATGTTCTTACATTAAATTTAATAGTAGTGGTTGCCTATGCCATGGTACTGGCACACAGTAATGGGCAAGAGAGAAAAAGGGAAGAACAAAGAGACGGGTGCGAATGGAGAATCATCTGTAAAGATCTATGACATCATCCTTTGCTCCAATCATGACATGAGCCAATGGTAAGAATTTCAAATGAGAGACAGATGGTGAGTGGGCCGGGCGGGGCCAGACCTGTCGACCCAAAGAGGAGGCGGGCAGCACAATCAGCGTGACAGTGGTCAGTCCCATGGACAAAGACGAGCAGAGAGACCGCTAAATCCTTGTGGTTGGATGTTGAACCAAATTAGGAAATTCTCTTTCAAAAGCAGACTGGTTCTGTGTTGTATGGCGTCTTGGGGCCCCAAGAGGCTCCTTGCTTCATGTCCGAACTGGTGTTTCTTCTTTCTGTGAGTTGCTGTCATGCAACAAGCTTGTCGAGGAAAGAAAGAATGCACTGTTTTTAAAAGGCGCTCTTGTTGTTTTGACTTTCAGGACTCACCGCGTGACTTGTAATCTGCAACGCTGTTGATTTTAAAAACTCTTCCTCTGGTTTATGAGCAAGCATGCTCCACATTCATCTCCAGAATGCTCCACGTTGTTAAATGTTTTCTCAGCATGTGTTTTAGTTCACCCTTTTGTAGAGCTATTGGAGCTCCCGGGATGAGAGCCAACCGGTAATTGACACAATCATGTCCTTATTAATCTACTTTGTATGCAACTCTGCAACTCTTGTATGGACATATGAACATTTTAGAATGTGTCTGTGGGGATTTTTTTTTTTTTGGTCCATTCAGCTAGAAGAACTTTTTGAAGGCTAAAAATCATTGTTCTAGTTCTGTTATGGTTTGGGTTTTGGTTTTTGCCACTTTTGTTGGATTTTTGAGTTTGTCATGTTGTTTCGGCTTTCTGGTTTGTTTCCCCTAGTCTCATTATTGTTAACCTTGTCCACCTGCGTGTGTCTTCCCTTCCCAGTGTATCTACCAATCAGCTTCCCCTGCCACTTGTGTCTTGCCCAGCTGTGTCTAGCCATTGTCAATTAGTCTGTGTGTATTTAGTCACCTGTTTTCCGTTCAGTTCTTGTTGGTTCATTGTTGCTGTTGTTATTTTCGTCACGCCTTGCTGCCAGGTTTTGTCCTGATTCTTGCCCTGTTTCCCATGCATCCGAGTCCTGCCTTTTGTGTTTACTGTTAGTAATTTTATTCCCTGCTTTGTTTTGTACTTTGTATCTTATGTTGCACTTTGTTTTGGTTAAATTAAAACTTATTTAAGAGCACCCCTGCCATGCCTCGTTTGCCTCCCTGCACTTGGTTCTATCTCCACCACACCAGACCTGACAAGTTCATCCCAAAGAATTTTGATGGGGTTGAGGTCAGGGCTCTCAATTTCTTTCACGCCAATATTATCTAAGCATCCCATAATATAATTTATTTTGTGGACCTGAAAGAAAAATCCACCCAAAACTGTTGCAAAGATGGAATCATACATTTGTCCACAATTATATGATAATAATCGTTGTCTTGGCCTCCACAAAGTCAAATATTTAGATGTCTTTTTTTTTTTTTTTTTTTTTTTTTGGGGGGGGGGGGGTGAGCAAACCCTGCTGTCTGTGGAAATTTGTACATTGGAAGATTATCAGTGTTTTTTGTAGAGTTTTTGTGTCATTATTATTATTATTTCTCAATGTGTTGGGTGTCAATTATATGTGGATTTTTATTATTTGCAGGACAGCCTGGGTTCTTACGCCCAATGAAGAGTTGTGAGCTGCATAGTTTTAAGTTGTAATATAACAATTTACCACTAGATCGAAGACACACAGTAGCTTGGTTGCACTTGCACTAAGTCTTATACTTCCCAATACGACAACGCAGGACCATCATAGTACCTCCTTGAGATACAAATATCCAAACATTCATAGATACAAACGCTGACTGATGTCCATAAACGTCATTCACAAGTTTGTATTTTTAAATGCGCACCACAACATATTGTACAGTACTATGGTTTCCTTTTCTGCCGCAAACCACGTTGAGCAGCACCGCTCCATATACACATTTCCAACACACATCTACATTCAGAAGAAGAGGAAGACCACTCAGTTTTCCAGACGCAGAAGAAGACAACAAAGAAGGAAGGCTACCAAATCCTCTGCAATGCTTTTGTGAACCTGTTCCAGGAGATACCACACTATTTTGGACTGTGGACACTATCTGTGTCCAAAAAAATGATTAAATCTTTTCCACTTTGATAATCAGTCCTGAATATAAAAATGTGTCAGTCATGCAAACTGACATTTGGAGGTTGTGTGAACACAATCCATACAAAGTTTCACTCACAGAAAATGAAAGCCATTTTACAACTAACTGACAACTAACTGACTACAACTAACATAAAGCTTTGGTAGCTCTTTCAAGATGGTCACCAAGAATTTGGCTTCAGAAGTCCAAGGAGAAACAAGTGTTCTCTGTGACTTTGGAAAGAGGGACTTCGGGACACAAAATAGAGGAATATAAGAGGCTGAACGTTAAGTCCTGAACCTGAAAATGTCCGTAACAACCTAAGGTAATGTTCTTGGCTTTCATCAATAAGTAATTGCATTTAGGCTCATTGTTCCCTTGTTCATGCTTCAATCTTTGAATGTTAGCTACAGACAGAAGAAACAGAGCTGAACTATTGAAATGGAGATAAGCGCCGATTGACAAGTGGAATTAGGTCATAGTTCTTTGTGTTTATAAAAAGAAATGGTATGCTTAACTGTATTTCGTCCTGGTCATGGAACTGATATTGTGTTCATTTGACCTTAGTTTATACAGTTTTTGATGACTGCACTGACTAGTGCCAAGTTGCAAATAAAGTGAAACACTAATTTGAAACCTGAAGAACAGCTAGAATGAAAACTGAAACCCAAGTCTACGAGGCAAACCGGCAATTGGAAGTTTGATCGGCATGAGTAAAGTTCTATTGGAACACAAACTCTTGACAACTGTCACTGTCACATAGGCAGGGTCTATATTTGCTACATCTTGTGAAATTGAAATTAGAAGTTTCAAAATGCTGCAATGCAACATTTTAATTTTGTACTTTGATGTCAGAGAGGATATCTGGAACTTTTATGCTGTATTAAGAGATCATCACAGACAAAGAAGGCCTAAATTGTGATTGTAGACATTCAGTTATACTGCTAAAATGTTGTCAACTGCCGTCAACGTTACTTATAGAAATCCCAACCATCAACATGTTTTTTTGTTTGTTTCTTTGTTTGTTTGTTTTTGTAACATTGGGCAATGCAAACAAAAAAACAAAAACAAAAAACTACAAACTATGGCCAGCAAATGGCAGCTTGTATCTCTTTTCATTTGGATCCGTGGATGATGGATCAAAGCAATTGATATAAAATGTCAACATGGCCGATCTTAGGAATATGTTTTCAAGGATGTCGTGAATGATCATAGTGTTTGTCACATTAAATTTAATTCACAGAGCGTCACTAAACAAAAAAATATTAATGTAAAAGTCACTGTTGTGCAGAAAATGTATCTTTTCACAAAAGCTTTTCTCCTTTTTTTTTTTCCATTTCTGCTTGGTATCAATCAAACTACCTAATTTCAAATGGTGATTACTAAAGAACGGAATTAGATAGAATATAATGAGAGAATGGAATCCAGTCATTCATATGTTATGTTTACAGTCATAGCACACAATATTCTGTTTGCCTTGAAAGATGAGTGAAAATGCTTGAAATGGGCTGCCATTCTAGGAGTTGTCTTTTTGGATAACGTTTGGCAGTAAAAAAAAAAAAGTTCAAAATGAAATATCCCATTCAGAAGAGGCAAAACAGTCATCTCATTTGAAATAGAAACTTCTAGAATTGAAGCGATGTCCAGTGAGATACAAGAAAGTGATGACACCCTGGTGCACCCATTTTGGGGGGCAATGATGGTGAACATGGTCACTAGTTAAACCAGTACACTGCTGAACGAGTGTCTGCTGCTTATGTATGTTATAGCAATGTAGTACATTCTTCAAATTGCATTTGCTTTGTCGATTGTCCATCTCTCCTGTAAAATCTGCTTGAAGTTTGCCGGTATGTAAATTCCTCTTGACTTAGCCACCCTCAATGCATGCAAGTTTGTTGTGCTACACCGCTTAGCTACTAGTCTCGTGAGACAATTCCTCCCTTGGAAAATGGAGTCAGTCTGACCCACTAGCTAACAGCTCCGACCGTAGAGAGAAAATAATAGACATGAGACACTATATACGTCTTCATTCTAGCAGAACAAGGTAACTCTACTTTGTGTTTACCTTGAGAGTGATATTGTGTTGGTTTGGACACGTGTGATGGTAACCAAGCTGAACGGGATGCACCCGCCTGAAAACATCTCACCTGTTCATTGAGCTGAGGTACAACTAGAATTACAAAGTATTACGATGGCAATGATACACGTGTGAGTGATGAAAGCTACCGTTTCCAACTCTCAGTATCCACTTGGCAAGCAAGAGTTTCCCACACAGTTTGCCTTTGCAGCCCATCAGTCAAGGCAGACAGTGGGTGGGGGAGGGGTGGACTGGCCTGGCAGCACAGGTTCATTGCTACACTGCACATGGCGAGAATATGAAGCAGCTACCTGGGACATGACCCGTGTCATCAGATGTGTTTTCTCTCAACTACATGCAATCATCTTCATCTGGATAACGGCTTCTGATATTACTAGCCATTCAAGTTAAAAGTGAGTGTGCAAATTATTACGTTTTTTTCTGAATCAGAAAGAATACTGTAATAAATAGCTATGCTCATTCATTCATTTTCAACTGCTATTTGTGTTCAGGGACGAAGTGGAGCCCATCCCAGGTGACTTTGGCAAACAGTTCATAAACTGTACAATATGCAATAGAAGACATTCTCCAGTCAATCACGGGATACGTTATAAAATATTATTTGTTATTTTATGTACTGTTTCCTGCCAAAAATAATGTACAGACACTGACCAGCTTTTACATTCACACTATGAGTGGGAACTGACTGCTGTATTACATCCTTCCCTTTTCTATAGCGCTTATCTGCACTCGGGTCAGGGGTGAGCATGCAGCAGCTTGTTCAAGCTGACGCTCGGAAAGAAACAGGGTACACCCTGGACTGGTCGCCACACCATTGCAGTGCAGGTACAGACAAACAGCCACTCACACTCCCATGCATGTTTTTGGAATGTGATTGGAAACCGGAGGGAACGCTCACATAAAGAACGTTGTATGAATATTACGCTAGCGATATTACTGCAACATGTAGCTAAAGAAATGACATTTTTATTATCTATAAATATATGAAATATATATAATATATAATATATATATGTATATGAAAGAATTTTTTTTTTTCATGCAACAAAATAAGCAGGATCACTGTTTGATGTTAGTAATGCCCCTATATATATATATATATATATATATATATATATATATATATATATTAGGGATGTAACGATAACAGCAATATTGTGATATCATAATATTAAAACTGCCACAATATATCGTCATGTCACGTTATTAAAAGCAGCACATCTGTTAAAATAGTCGGGTTGATTTCCATTTGTGCCGTTCTAGCACCCTCTGGTGGCTATTTTTTTTTAGTGCAGTTTAATTTTTATATGGCATGTTTTGGCCCTTCTGTGTTTAAAATCCACGCTAATGGTCAGATGAAGGGGAACATAATTTGCTTGTGAACTGAGTCAAATTGTGTAGGAACTGAACATGCGTGTGTATTAGCAAGTGCCTCAATATATATATTTATTTATTTAATATTTTTATAATATTTTTCATTGCAGTCATTTACAAAAGCACAATATTGTTTTGTTTTTTAGTCTGAGCTCATTTTTTTTTTTTTTTTTTTTTTACAATATTGTGACCTTTCTGTATCGCTACCCTCCCCACACTATTGTGATAATTATTGTATTGTGACCTTCATATCGTGATATTGTATCGTGATGTTTGTATATCGTAACATCCCTAATATATATATATATATATATATATATATATATATTTCTTCGCTATAATGTGCACTTCACCTGCTTTTACATAAATGAGGAAGCTGAGGACTGATAAACTATTTTTCATCGCAGCCCATTGAAGCAGGCCCGTGTCTTTTTCCATGCTTTATGTGTCACACCCACCTTATTATGTCCTCTTAGAGGTGATGGTGAAAGCGGGCCTCCCACACACAGCGAGATGGATGGTGCAAGTGACAAGCTTTTTGTTTTAGTCAAATACACTCACATGCCGCCTTTGCAAGGGGCCAAAGGCGGAGACTAAGCTGAACAACTTGTTCACTTGTCCTGTTTGGTTGAGCGAACCAACGCATTGTCACAACTTGTTACTTTTCCAGCTTTGCTCCACGGTGCTCAGGGCAGTGAATTGTTGATATAGCCCCCCTGAAGGCACCCCCTTGCGCCGCTTGAAAAAATAAACATTACAGCAATACCTTCACTTGCACTGAACTCTTAAATCAGGATTTAAATGGCCTCCCACTGTGTTCGTTCTGAATTGCTAGCCGGCTTTTTAAGGCAGCTCTGTGGGTGCCATAAAATGTCAGTAAAAGCAGCCTAATTGTTAGTCCAATCTGTAAGGGCAACTTGTGAAGGAAACACAAACATACACCCCTGAAGTCTATCACTGCAGCTGCAAAATGTCCTTCCCTCTGCAGTATTGGGGAAAATGCTCAAAGTAGC
Organism: Festucalex cinctus; assembly: GCF_051991245.1. Taxonomy (NCBI): domain Eukaryota; kingdom Metazoa; phylum Chordata; class Actinopteri; order Syngnathiformes; family Syngnathidae; genus Festucalex; species Festucalex cinctus. The sequence continues at coordinate 62,828,187 of NC_135411.1, read as the reverse complement.
ATTACATATTTTCTCCTCTGGAATTTTCTTTTGATGCAAGTCGAAATCAGAAGTTAACAAAGTGCATCCTCATCAGTTAAATGAGCGGATATTGATTGATATACTGTAGAACAACTTAGCAACATAAATAAAAAAATAAGAAGAAGAATCTTAACCACCTTTAAATCTCAATTGGTCTAAATAAATTGTGTTTCTTTGTGACTACTTATTTTTAAATGGCAATATCCACCCATCCATTTTCTAGAGAGTATATCTTAATTTATCCACCATTGCTTGTGACCTGGGGGAAAGGCGGGCACACCCTCGATTGGTCGCCAACCAATCACAGTACACATGTAGAAAAACAATTAGTTAACCCCTTATCTTATATTCACACATATGATCGATTAAGATTCTTCATTTTACACCCTGAAAACTACTGCGTAAAAATTGGACCGACCCTATAAGTCAATTTGTCAAAAATAAATAAATAACAACAAATATGAAATGTACAAAAAACAAAAAAAAATGGTAAGGTCAAATTGCACCGGTCCAATTTTTGGCTTAGTTTTTTTTTTTTTTTTTTTTTTTTTTTTAAAATTCCATAATTGGGTTGTTTTTGACCCATCAGTTTTAAAAGTGTACTGAACAGACATATTTTGGGGATAAGAAACACCCCAGAATTGTGTATTATCAGCATCATCATTTATTATTATTATTATTATTATTATTATTATTATTATTATTATTATTATTATTATTATTATTATTATTAGAGGACTTGCAAATTCCTCACAGCATGGCCAGAGGTGAGATTCGAACCCCTGCAACCTCAGAAATGTTAGGTGGACATGCCCCTACATAACATGTCAAAGGTTTTAAAACGTGATATCATTATTAAAAAATACAATAAAATATGATGTTGCAATTGGAAATGTGAGCATAAACGACGGGTTTTGTTTCTTTTGGAAGAAACGACATGTTTATTTCAATGCGTTGGTGCGTAATTCCCGTGCGTAAAAGCAGATTTTGACCATAATTACGCAATATTTTTCATCCCAAAGTATTGTAAGAAAGCCCCTAAATGAGGATTGTGGCTTACCGACACATTCGTTGGCCTCCCTCGCCGTGGCGCGCTGCCAGGGTCGGTCATAGTGGAAAGGTTTGCACCTGTCGCACTCGGGTCCCGCCGTGTTGTGCTTGCACTCGCACACCAGTTGGCCTTCTCTGTCCTTGACGCACTTGGACGCGTGGCCGTTACACTTGCACCGTCCGCCCACCTGTAGGTCCGACACGGCGTAGTAGTACGAGTCCCGGGCCAACTCCGAGTCGTCCTCGTTCTCGTCCCCGAACGTGTGCAGCCGGCTAAAGATCACTTTAATGTCGGTGGCCGTCACCCAGTCCTGGAGCACCGGCGAGTTGTCGAAGTCGTGCGCCGACGGTCTTCCGTCCAGGGTGCTGAAGGCGATGAGACCCCCAGTCAGCGGGTGCATGTCCGTGTGGGAGTCCGTGCAGATGGCCTCCTGCTCGTTCTGCTTGGTGATCGCCGCCTTGTTCTGCCGGTTGTACATCTTCTTGCACTGGGTCGAGTAATACTGGAATGGCACCCAGGACTTGCCGTAGTCCATGGACTTGTAGATGGCCATGGATTCTGGTCTGGGTGAGCAAAACTGCAAGCTGACGTAGGTGACCTCGAACTTCTTGCCCAGGGACAAGGTGAGGGTGACGTTTTGGGGAAATTGCGCGTAGTTCTCCGACTGCCAGCAGGTGAGGTTGTGAGGGTTGTTCAGGTCAGTCAAATAAGCGGCCGGGTGGCACTTCTTGGGGTCCCCCGCGTCGCAGGTGTGGCAGTCCCGCGTCCTGTCGTCTCCCTTCTCGGACACCACGCAGTACCTGGCCGCGGGGGAGCCACACGTGCTGGACACTCGCACGTCCTTGCCGAAGGCTGAGTTGACGAAGTCGGGGATGCACCTTCGGGGGTTGCCGTTCTCGTCGTAGCACGGGTCTGGAGGGGAGGACTGGGCAGCAAACATGCTCAGCCCGTAGCCCCCAAAGACCCTCTCGGCCAGGGCGCAGAGTGTCACTAAGGTCAACCAAACCTCCAAAATCGTTTGCATTGTAGTCCGTGCGCCGCGGCGACTTCTCCTGACATGAGAGAAGAAAATCAGCACAGTTGCACATAAGACAAATTTTAGTCGATTCATGAGTATGACATTCTTACCTAGAAAATAACCCTCACTCAAATAAAAACCTACTCAACTAATCTGCGTGCTGCAAAACACCTAAAAATATGAACCATAACCTTTTCAGTTTATGCACACAAAAAAACACTTGGATTGTATTTTTCCTCTGATGGAATGAGGTGATGTGAAGGGCCGTCTGGCTGTGAGTGTCTCTGCCTGCGTGTGTCCACACTCAGTCACACCTCTGGCCACCCTCGGCTCTGTCTGCCCCATTCCATCTGTGGTGGGCTGCAGAAAAAGGGGGTCCTCGCTGCTCGAAAGAGGAGAGGCAGCCACCTCGGTGAGTCATTGGTGGGGGACAGCGTCATCTTGTGGTCAAGATAAGACTTCAATACAGATCATTTTAAGAATTCAACTTTGTTTGTCTATCAAGAAAATAACCAAGAGATGTCCACACTATGGGTTGCACAATATGGCGTGTTTTCCAACATTAATTAAGCCCAGGTACACACCCATTTTACTTAAAGGTACACTCAGTATTATACAGTGGCATCTAGTGGTGAAATAATAAATCATTCGGGAAAAAAAAACAATTGTTTGTGTTAGTAGTATGTAAAAAGATATGTTGTATCGCATAAACGTACTTTTTTAAAATATAACGGTTAGTCTAGAAATCGCAAATTATCTTACATGTCCGCGCCTCGCCTGCTAGTGTCTGCCATGTTTCGCCGCCATCTTTCTGCTACGGGTGCCGTCAAAGACAAATTTCAGCGCTCCATTTCTTAACGCGTTTTTGGAACGCACTTCCGGTTTGTATGGCGACCGCATGTCCACGAAGAAGAAGAGTTTCCGGTCCCCGAAGAGAGCATTATCAAGCATCACACTTACTTTGGGAATTTATTTTATTTCAGCGCGACAAAACAAGAGTTTATATTGTATCCGCATTTGCCAGATGGAGAGAAATGAGGAACAGACTAGGTTTGGGACGTGCCGGTGCCTTCGACTGCTTTCTACTTGACCGGTAAGTAAGAGTACATTTGTGTTTACGTTTTGAGAGCGAGAGAAAAAGTATACTCCGTACTAATTAATACGATGTTCGTACCTTTGTTTTACGATCACTGTATCTGTTGATTAGCAACTCCGCACCACTCGAACGATTTCGTTATGTAGCTACTTGCTTTGAAAAAAAAAAAAAGATTCCCGCTGGCACGTTATATTTAGAGTAAATGCGCAAGTTATTGTGTAATGTAATGTAACTGTGATTTCGGAGGTATATTTGCCCATAACTGCAATAGAGAATCTAAAGCATACTGTATTAGTGGAGGAGTTGAAAATTATTTTCGTTGTGGTTGGTGAAAATAGGGTTCTCGAAATTAATTTTCGGCAGGGAATAACTTTCTGGACTTAAATGCTGGCTGTACCGTAAGCACTGCTAGAGTCTGAACTCTCCCACTCAAGTGTGTACTGGTCCATTGTGTAATTGGGTGCACAAGAATTTACAGGCTGCCACGTTTTCCACGGAAATTCGACAAGCAAGCAGCCTTTGCATATTCTATGCAGTATGCAGTCAAGTTACTTTTATCTAGCTAATACAATGTTTTGGGCCCAAAAACTAAAGATCTTACCTCTATTTTGGGGGCTTTGTTGGAAAGTTGGTGACATATAGTAGTATCATCAATTATTCTATTTTATTTTATAATTGTGTTTTTGTTTGTGTCACACTAGATCAACAGCCAAACTTGAGGGGTTCCAGAACCATATTCTGATGTATACAAGCATTCATGCACCGTTTAAATACATCACCGACCTGCAAGAAAAAAAAATATCAAGGGGAGAGTCAGCAGCCATATTGGAATGCCCCGAATGAGGACACTTGAATGGAGGACCCCAGAAGGCTTCGGTGTTGTACCACCAGTATCTCCACCTACCATATCTGAGCTACAACAAACTGAAGTCAGCCGACGTCTTGGTATGTCATTTACATATGGACGGCATTGCACACTACATGAACTTTTTGTGTGAAGCAATACGGAATGGTCACATGTACAAGCACCACTTGTTTTACACAGGACCTGCTGACCAGGTGTCTGAAGCCATGGAGTGACTCCTCCCTCACTTTCCTCAGCAGCCAAATTGGAATGCCCCGAATGAGGACACTTGAATGGAGGACCCCAGAAGGCTTCGGTGTTGTACCACCAGTATCTCTACCTACCATATCTGAGCTGCAACAAACTGAAGTCAGCCGACGTCTTGGTATGTCATTTACATATGGACGGCATTGCACACTACATTAACTTTTTGTGTGAAGCAATACGGAATGGTCACATGTACAAGCACCACTTGTTTTACACAGGACCTGCTGACCAGGTGTCTGAAGCCATGGAGTGACTCCTCCCTCACTTTCCTCAGCAAGCCTTTGAAGAATATGATATCATCGTTGGTGGGAACATGCCCTCACTCCATAACATGTACTTGTGCAGTCAAGGAGCATGTCAAACTTAATAAAACCAGCAAACATTGAAGTGACTTCATTTTTACTGCAGTCTGTTCACACAATCAATGGACAAGCCTTCCTTAATTTTGCCCCAATAACATCATAGAGTAGGCGAAAAGTAGTGTTACAGATCATACTGTGTTCGGGAGAGTTTGAGGAATGTTGCAATGTTAATGGGGGGCAATGTCAGCACACACACACAAAAAAAAAAACCACATCATGGTATTGAGTTAATCAGATATTTTAGCTGTGTACAACACATACCTGCTCTGTAACACTACTTTTGGCCCAAACCTGTATGTCTATTTTCCATATTTTGAAATGCACAGCGTATTGGTAAAATTCTGGAACAACTGCAATTCATGTAGCTCATTATATTCTAACAGCATTTTTTTTTTTTTTTTTAGTTAATATGTTCATTTCATGTAGACTTTTATTTTACTTTATTTTATTCATTCATTTTCATGTACTGTACCTTACATTCATTGGCCAATGAAGAATTCCTTGTCATTGCAAGCATTTATAATAATTCTCCAGGCTTTTGATGTTTTACATTTCTGGTCATGTAAAATAGTGTGAGGTTAGGTGTCGAATGAACACTGCATGTTGACGCCAAAGGAAATAGTATTTTTTTAGTTATTCAAAATGTACAAATTAACACACAACAACAATATACAAGTTATACAAACTACAACAACAAGTGTCAGACATGGACTAATTATATGCCAGGTAAAAAACCTTTGTATTGTCCTCAAGGATCTGGGAAAGTGTCACTTATTTGCTACAAGTCCACCAAGGTGCCGCAGTCTGGGATCCAGGTACAGGAAATCATGGTGGTGCTGATGTGGGATCCAGGTACAGGAAATCATGGTGGTGCTGATGTGGGATCCAGGTACAGGAAATCATGGTGGTGCTGATGTGTCAAAAAGTATTTCTTGGTGTCAGTCTATCAGCTGGACTTGGATATCTTCATGTTCCTCCATGGTCATTTCCTGTACGAGTCTCTGCAAGAAGGTAACAATTGTATGTCAGATGAGGTACCAAACAATGAACTGAAAGTCACTGAGCCAATGAAGTACATTATTACATGAGCAAGACTATTTGTGAAAGCCATGTAAATTCCTGCACATCGAAGTACAAGGAAGCTGTTGTATCTTCAATCAAAACTAATTAAGTTGCTTAGTGATATTTATTAGGTAAAATTGTTCAACATGGTGACAAATCGATATCTGAGTAAAGGGTTTCAAATGTTTTTGTAAGCAGCACTTTTCTGAGTGGTTAGTAGCAACAAGACACGGGGGGGTTTACGAGTCTGAGTTGCATCTGTGTAGTTCAGTTAACACCATTATTTTTGCACGATATACTAAACATATCAGCAAACGATGTAATCTAAATACCACATATTCCAAGCAAAGGTATGTTTTGAGCCATTCACATGCATGCTCGAATGGAATTATTTTTCCATGATGACATAATTGTACGTTACGAGGCACCGCGTTCTCTTCCTCGTCGTCTCTCTCGCCCCCTTTGAGAGGGTCCACATGTCTATAAAACGTATAACATAACTGTGTGTTCTCTGTTGCATGGTTTAGTTACACTAACAAATATGAACATAGATAGCCATTATCATTAGCTGACGTACAGTATTTCCAAACAATGCCGACAAAAATATTAATTCTGAAATTAAATGACTAAATCACAATTATTAGGGATCTGTACAGTATGTCTAACAAATGCAATTCACTTACGTCATCACTCGAGGGAATACCAGAAGTTGTTTGCGTTCTGTTCCGGTGAAATTGGTGGTAGGCTGTTGAAGTAGGGTCTCTCTGGGACGCCGTAGTTCGTGTGCTTAAAATCATTGCATTATCTTGTTTGACCGATAGATGGCGGTCGTGAGCTACACACTGGGGCTTTAAGAAATATTTCACAGAACACCAACAAATAAGATTTGATTTGACTTTGATTTGATTTTATTGAACATACAGCATAAACACACAGAGAGACAGCAGAAAAGAACATTTTAACATAAAAGAAACATAAAATCAGTCAATAACAATCTGCATGTTCAAAAGGGAGTAGGAAGAAGTTGAAAACTTATCTAGTCCTACCCTATTCCTTATATATCTTTTAACTTATTTCATTTATAATACAATAGGTTATATTTCATCCATCCATCCATTTTTCTTTGACCGCTTATTCCTCACAAGTGTCGCGGGGGCTGCTGGCACCCATCTCAGCTGGCTCTGGGCAGTAGGCGGGGGACACCCTGGACTGGTTGCCAACCAATCGCAGGGCACACAGAGACAAACAACCATCCACACTCACACGCACACCTAGGGACAATTCGGACCGCCCAAATAACCTGCCATGCATGTCTTTGGAATGTGGGAGGAGACCGGAATACCCGGAGAAGACCCACGCGGGCATGGGGAGAACATGCAAACTCCACCCAGGAAGGTCCGAGCCTGGACTCGAACCAGAGACCTCAGAACTGGGAAGCTGACGTGCTAACCACTCCCCTACCGTGCCGCAGGGTTATATTTCAATAAAAGAAAATATATGATCCTGCTCATATAGCATATATACATAAAATTAATAGAAATAAACGATAATAATACATCCACATACTCACATATACAATTTTCATTACACTCATTCTGGTACATCGGAATTTTTTTTTTACATTACTACAGATTATTGGAATAATGATGATATTGACTTGATTTATTTACATTGACATTTTTTACATTTGACATTTTTATTATTGCGTCATGCATACAACAATTTTCCCAGCCCACATGGGCTTACAAGACACCAAACAATCAAAGTGGCCTGGCACCAGACTAAAGCAACAATCTGGATCTGTTTGATTGAACACTAGACTAATACATACACTCACAGTTCCAAACATGTTCTATTGCATCTACTGCCATCTAATGCCGGAAGTGCATTTCATTGTTCTGCCTCACATGCTGGCATAGATATGAACAAAGATATGTTCCATCCATCCATCCATCCATTTTCTTGACCGCTTATTCCTCACAAGGGTCGCGGGGGCTGCTGGCGCCTATCTCAGCTGGCTCTGGGCAGTAGGCAGGGGACACCCTGGACTGGTTGCCAACCAATCGCAGGGCACACAGAGACGAACAACCATCCATACGCACAAGCACACCTAGGGACAATTTGAAGCGCCCAATTAACCTGCCATGCATGTCTTTGGAATGTGGGAGGAGACCGAAGTACCCAGAGAAGACCCATGCGGGCACGGGGAGAACATGCAAACTCCACCCAGGAAGGTCCGAGCCTGGACTCAAACCGGAGACCTCAGAACTGGGAAGCGGACGTGCTAACCACTCGACTACCGTGCCGCCCAAAGATATGTTAGTAATTAATAATGATTTTCAGGTAAATTTTAATTTGATATTATCCTGTAACTCTCCTGATTATCTCTTACACCATACTAGCACCCTCATTGAGAATCTTTAAACAGCTATATGCTATTTTGGAAGACATTTTGTTGACTGCTGAAGAGCTATCTGCACTGAAATGCTGTGGAATTGATTGAATTGTTGCGATGTAGAATGTGAACAAGGTGAAAGGGGGAGTAAATATGCAGCCGATTAGGTCTACACTTACTGTACAGGGTATATAATCATGGACTTTCATTTGAATTTAAAAAGTTCTATTTTCAGTTTATATGTTTTGTGAGATTATGTTTTGGTGACTACCGATACCAGGTGTTAGCATCAGTGCAAATACCAGCCTTATTTTAACAGCTCCCAATACCAATCTGGGCCATCCTCTTGTGGCTGTTCTACAATCAGGAACTATCCATCCATCCATTGTCTTAACCGCTTCTTCCTCACAAGGGTCACGGGGGTGCTGGAGCCTATCCCAGATGGCTTCGGGCAGTAGGCGGGGGACACCAGCCAATCGCAGGGCACACAGAGACGAACAACCACCCACCGATCAGGAACTAGAAATTAGAAAAATAGAAAAATTTAACAAAAATGTTAAATTGATTTACATACAGTAGGGTTGTCTTGCCACAATTGTATGTCATTGTTTTTTGGGGGGAAATTACTAGTGGTGTCAGTAATAGTGGTATCGGTGACTACTCAAGAGCTGAGTATGGAAAAAAGTGGTATTGAACATCCCTAATTATACACGTCGAAAATTGAGCCAAAACAAGTCCAAGTTGATTTAATTTTTAAGTACAAAACTGTATTTTTCAGTTGAAAATATCTGATTTATTCATTCATTCAACCATTGTGGTCTGTTATAATGAACACACGCATCGAAGATGAAACTGAAGAAAACTCTGTTAGGATATAGTTTATTAACTATATATGTGCACCTGCTTTGCAATACAACAAAGGAAAAAACACTGATTTCTTGACATTAATTTTACTGGTATGGCCCAATTGACATCAAGTTAGTCGGTTAGGCTGCTTTGTGTCTAAAGTTAAGTGCTTCCAGGCAGACAATCAGATTTGATTTTGTTGACCGATTAGCCCTCCCATAAAAAAACAAAAAAAAACAAAAAAAACTTATATAGGAGACTTCTTACAATACAAAAACATGCTTTTCTCTTTAAGCAATTAAAAAACAACACTTTTTGAAACTGTCTTTGTTTTGATGTTATTCAGTATATATTTACAGAACAAGAGGATTGAGTATTTATATTGTTTCCGCCCATTGGATCATCTCCAAGTGTAGCTAGAGTAGTTATCAAACAAAAGCAGGGGAACTACATGCAATTACACAATTGAAGCACCGCTCGGCATGACTCAAGTGATGACCATAAGGCAGGGGTGTCCAAATTTTTAATTTGAGGGCCACATACAGAAAATCAGAAGGACGCAAGGGCCACATAATGTTATGAAGAGAAATTGTGTTTAGTCCTAAAAATTGTACAAATAATTTATTTGTGCTTTTGCATACTAAGAAAAATACTACAGTATATAAACAAATTTATTTGTAATATGTCAGTAGGGTTATTAGTTTTGGAATTTTTCATTTTAGCTAGTTTGTATTAGTTTTCAGGGTGGTTCTGTTAGTTTTTATTAGTTTAGTTCTTTAAAAAAATCTTAGTTTTAGTTTAAGTTGTTAGTTTCAGTATTAGTATTAGTTTTTTTTTTTTTTTTTTTTTATGTTATTACTTATGCGCAATATTTAAAAAACACCATGGGAGCAACGTCATCTGAAGGTGCTTTTCTATTGGCTGTTGCTAGATGACGTCACTTCTGTATGACATACTTTCCAAACGTCATTATTATGGTTTATATCAAAATAAATCTACTAAAAAACAAATTTAAAATCATCCCCAAAGGCTCATGCATTAAATAAATTACCAAAGACTCAAACGAAGGACATGTTTACTATAATTAGTAAATGTAGTTTCAGTTAGTCTTCGTTTTTAAAAAACGCATTTTGGTTCATTTTATTTCGGTAACAATATAGTTTTTTGAATTTTAGCTTTCTTTTTCTTTTTCTTTTTTAACTAAAATAACCTTTAATGGCACCTGTTTTTCGATACCCTCCCTTCTTACTTTGACCATCTCCAAACATTATTCTTTTGTTTATTTTATTTGAACTGAGTCAAATGCCATTTTTAGCATATGTTGCGGGCCACTGAAAAATGGATGGCGGGCCGCAAATGGCCCCCGGGCCGTAGTTTGGACACCTCTGCCATAAGGTGACTGGTTTTGGAGATGACCGACTAGAGAAACAAACTTGACCAGAATCTAATATCAGTAGCAAATATTCACAAGTAAAAGTGTCACCTATGTAGTTTTGTGGCCCATTGAGTGCCATGATAGTTTGAGTAGATCAAAGTGTTTGGAACATGACAATGGTGATGCAGTATTCTTCTGTCCTGAGTTCATATCTTAAAGAAAGGATTTCAAATATTCGCACAATACAGTACATCCTTCCACAATATAGCTAAGACATGTTGTTGCCTCGCAGCGGGCTTTTTCCTGTTTTGATGGACACAGGTCAGGCCACTTTTGTGACCATTTAGTTTGCAGGCCCCCATGTCTTTGTTTGGTAAGCCATTCATCACGAGTCAAGTGACACCTCTACCGCAGCTGGCATTCTGAGACAATAATGTAACATCCGTATGAGTTTCATAGCAATTTCATTTCCAGCTCCATTCATTGTAGATGTGGCGCTTCACTGTAATAAAATGCAATATCAAGCCCATTCCAAGGAGGCAAATGGAAAATTGCAAACATAAGATTTGACTGGTTTTATTATTTGGATCATCATCTCTATTACTAATACTAATGAATGTGTGTGCGTGCGTGTTATCGGACAAACAGGTGTCAAGTAGGAAGTCGTACTTGAAAAGTCATTTCCGTTGCACTTTTGACAGATAAAGATGACAGTCGGCTGCTCCATTTCTGAATGAAAATGAAGAAGTTGTGGCTGGTGTTTTGAGCCAGCCCACTTGGGCAGGCTTGTGAGTCAATGCCTGAGTAGGAAGTGGGAGGCTGCACTGGACATTTTTTCTTCTGCATCTGTTTCTTTCAAGCGAGGCTTTTATTATGTTGGGCTCCAAAAACAGTAGTGAATGGTAAATGTTAGGTTTCATAACAATATAATGTTGAGGGTTTTGTTTATACTTAGAAAAATATGTGACTGCTTTAAATGCAACTTTAGATGATGGAGCAAAACTCGTGCACGGAGGATCGTCTTCAGCATGTCCTTGAACGCTGCCTCTGTGACCTTGAATTCAACACTCCTGATAAGCAACTCTGGAACGGTAGGAACCAACAGGAAAACATGGATTGAATCAAACAACAATATACAGAGATAGAGATGCTGTGATTCGGGTCACAAGTGAGCTGGCGAAAGGTGGGCTACACCCGGTACTGGTTGCCAGCCAGTTGCAGATCACTGAAAAAGAGCCGCTTACAATGTTGAGGTTTTCCATAATAGTCAAAAGGTCGAGTAAAGTCTTTCCTGGCCACTGTCTTAATTTCAAGCTGTACAAATAGGAAACAGAGGAATATGGATGGTACACCAACAACAGGCAAGATGTTTACTGTGTCATCATAGTGAAACCCAAAAAGAGAAATAAGTTGATTGCGTGCTTTTGTCTGTCTGATCAGCCGGGCTGTGCATGAACCGCTGGTGTTTGGAGGAACTGGTGATGAGAGATCCCCACAACTTCCCCTTCCTTCTGCAGACAATTCTCAAGAAAACAAAGGAGGTGAAATGCAACACATCATCAGTAGGGTAAAACTAACCTGTCTCACGACGGTCTAAACCCAGCTCACGTTCCCTATTAGTGGGTGAACAATCCAACGCTTGGTGAATTCTGCTTCACAATGATAGGAAGAGCCGACATCGAAGGATCAAAAAGCAACAACACAATCTTCACATTGGTCAGCACAATATGAGTGATCACGTCGATTTAACTTTCTGTCGTTTATAGGCGCTTGTGCAATGTCAGTATGAGCTAGTGGTGCCTCTTACGCTCCTGTTTTCCTCAACACTCATAAAAGTGAGTGGTTTCCATACAAACCTTATCTATGTAGTTAACACGCAGTTTAATATAATCCATTTTTTGTCCCACAGACTCCTTACCTATACCCAGATTGTGACGTGTTGTTGGAAGCTTACCTGATCTTCCACCATTTCTTATCCTGGCCAGATCCTTACTGCACTGCCTCACAACACCTGCTGAATATCATCTATAATGAGCTCAGAGCACCAGGTACATCTTAGGACAGGGGTGGGCAAACTCGGTGCTCGTGGTCCACGCGGACCACTCCTGCAGGTTGTGGATGTTTCCCTCTTCCAACACTAGCTGATTCCAATCAACAGGATCTTTATCAGGCTTAAAGAGCTTGCTGATGATCTTCAGGTAAGAAACATCCAAAACCTGCAGGTTGAACATGACTGCTCTCCCCTATGGTGAATGGCACCTAAGCATGACAATGCCTTCTGCGTGCGCCAAACGCTGCTGCCATGGACAGACTTCCGCTGATTGCGCCAAGTTTGCACCAGCTTCCAGTAGACGTTATTGACATCACTCAAACGGCGTGTGGCAATTAGTGTTGGTGCTATTGAATTAGACGGTGTTTATCAATCAGTCTTGAGATTTGCATAGAGGTGGCACAATTTCTGCCCAAATATTTGCATATTACCTCATTTAAATACCGTACGCGCAAATATCACTGGCACAACGAGACGCATTTTGCTTGGCTGCACATAGTGAGTGACGCATATGACCCTCTCCAGTTTGTGCAAAAGCCACACAAACCTTGAGTGTATTATATTCGTGGCTTAGAAGTGCTTTTCGTGCAAAAATAAAAAATAAAAATTGCAGAAGGTAGTAGTATGATGGTGAGTTCCAATTTATATACAAACAACCTAGGAGTATGCTGTAGTACCCAAATTGATCTGTGAGAGGCAGCAAGGTGCTATGTTATTCAGACTGTCAGAAAAAAAGCCAGAAGAAAGTAGGAGTAGGAGTAGTAGCGGCGCACACTACTACTCGAAAAAAAAAGTTATATTAAGTCTTGAGTACGGGTGGGCAATATGGTAAAAATGTCACATCACGATTCTTTAAAAATAAATTCACAATCTCGATTTTATCACGATTCTTTTTTCTTCTTCTTTTTTTCTTTTTTTTAAATTTATTTTTATTTATTTATTTTTTATTTTTTATTTTTTACAAATTTTTAGACTAATCGTAGACATCTTAAGCCAACTTTCTGAACAGGTTTCAATTGAAATAGTGCATTTTTTTTTAAATCAAATACTGCAATGAATGTAAACATAAATGGTAATGAACAGCCTCAGTTACTTTAGTTACAGTGCCAACGGTGTATGAACACTGAACAGCGCTTAAAGGGATCGTTCGGCTTTTTTAACATGAATCTCAATTTGATCCTCACTTCCCGTGTGTGCGATCAGCACTGACTTACCCCTGACAGCGTTCTGTGACACCAGTTCTGGTTCGGTGTTGGATGAGAGGAAAATAGTCCAGCAAGCTGGATGTGGTGTCGGAAATAAAGAGTTTTTCTTCTAAAAACTATTTGTTTTCAAAAGTGTGATACATTTCCATCACAATACTCCTTTCCTGAAAAAAGTCAGACGCCATTACCGCCAGCCACTACTTTTCTGTTCATTCGTATCACTGAGCGGCGCCCTGTAGAGCGCTAACCGACGCACTGCAGCCAGCTAGCTGATACTTCCGCCGAAAAGGCAAACAACTTCAGGCGGAAGGATCAGCTAGCAGCAGTGCGTCAATTCGCTGTCTACAGGGCGCCGCGCAGTGATACGAACGAATAGAAAAGTAGTGGCTGGCGGTAATGGCGTCTGACTTTATTCAGGAAAGAGTATTGTGATGGAAATGTATCACACTTTTGAAAAAAAATAGTTTTTAGAAGAAAAACACTTTATTTCCGAGACCCCAGCCAGCTTGCTGGACTATTTTCCTCTGTCCAACGCCGAACCAGAACTGGTGTCACAGAACGCTGTCAGGGGTAAGTCAGTGCTGATCGCACACACTGGAGGTGAGGATCAAATTGAGATTCATGTTAAAAAAGCCGAACGATCCCTTTAACACCACAATAGAAATTGAAAATGTTTTTTCCTCAATAAACTATCGACAAAATCAGTTTGGAATGAATTAGCAAAGTAAATAAAACACGGAATTGAAAAGTAGAAAACACTGTTTACGACAACGTAGTTTACAAATTCTCGTAGGTGCGCGTGTGGGCAACGTTGATTGTGGACCTGTCACGGTGCGGGGAGAGTTGTGTACCCGTCGGCTGTCGGCTCCAAGGTGGCCGCGCTGGCACCGGCGGGGGAGCATCCCTGTGCTGGCCGCGGGCGCAAGCCGGGGGGGACGCATATGGAGAGAAATTTGTGTCTTTATTTTCAATCAAACAAAAAAGGAATTTGCAATCAAAAAAAAAATTCAATCAAACAAAAAGGGGATTTGCAATCAAAAAAAAATTTCAATCAAACAAAAAGGGGATTTGCAACCTCAAATAAATTTTAATCAAACAAAAAAGGGTTTTCATATAAAATAAAAATTTGCAAACAAAAAAAAACATTTCAAACATGGATTTGTATTTTAATAAAATCTTTTGCAAACATTTTTTTCGTTTTGTTTGCGAATCTGTTTTTTGGTTGCGAATCTGTTTTTTGGTTGCGAATCTGTTTTTTGATTGAAACCTGTTTTTTGGTTGCGAATCTTTTTCTGTGTTGTGTGGGCGGGGTCCTCCGTTCAACCGATGATAGAAGCCTTGTCATTGGTCAGCTTGGAAGCCGCTGCGACAACTTTCATTGGTCAGATAGGAATGGGGGTGTGGCAATGTTCGTCTGACTATTTCCTGGTTCATTTTGTCCAGTCGCCGCCAGCATCGAGGTAAATATACCCCCCCCACACACACACACACTTCTAGTTTTCCGTTTTGTTTATCTGACATTTATCTAAAAGCAACCCTTGATCTATCGTTTATCCGGTGATTTGTTCTAACCATTACAATTAACGTAATCACTCACTCAGCATTGCTTAGCCATGTTAGCTAGCTAGGTAACTGATGGTCCGATACATGAGTCAGTCATGAAGCTATGTTGTTGGCAGTCAAAACACAAATATACGACTCATTGGGATAGCGGTTAGCATGAAGGTTTTTTGTTTGGTTTTTTTTAACTCCGAAAGAAACCTTTGCATTCGCTTTACATACAAGCAGGACTGGGAATCGAATTTATTTACACTAGCTGCTTCCCCTTAATTTTGGATGTTTGAAGTAGAGATTAAATTCGTGATAATTCTGTGATTATTATTTATTGGTCCTGGTTGTTTACTGTATGAGTCAGATTGAAACAGAAGGGGAATCTGAGTTGTAGGTGTACTTTTGCAATTACACTGACTAGATTTTTTATTTTAGAGTGCGAGCAGACCAAGGGGTAGAAAATGTAGACATAGCGAGATGCATGTTTACTGTAAGAGGAGCAGGCCAAGGCAGTTTTATTGCTGGTAAAAGCGTACATAACCAGAGGAAAAAACTTTATATGAGTAAAAGTTCTTGGAGTTACTGTAGCTTTCATAAATGTATTTGATATTACAGATCCAGCAAGCTGAAGAGACACTACCCTTGGACCATCACGGTGAACACGGGATCGTTATACCTGACATCCACTGTCGTTTACCTGAGGAAAGACTTGTTGCTTTACGGCAAATCAATCCAAACAAGGAGTCCTTGAGTTTTGGTCGCGTCATTTATTTGCAGACTCTCAATGTTGCTTCTAGTGCTAGTGTCTCGCGGCCCAAAGGGTCATTTAAATTTATGTAAAAAATGAAAATAAATTCCTGTGTAAAACAGTTTGACTTTTATTTCATAAAAAAAAGCATGCATATGAACTAACAACCAGTCAATTATTCAGCATTTTATACAGACATTTTTCTCAAGAAATGATTGGCCTGCCAACAAGAAATCAAGAAAGCTCAGAAAATGAACTGTTAAACTTAAAACAAACATTTTGGTAGGAACAGCCTGTAATTACTCAAAAAAATGAAATGGATGTGATTTTTTTTTTTTGCCCTTTCAATTACACTGTGTCAAATCTGGCATCAAAGGTGATAGCAGTCAGTAGATGTGATTTAAAGGAATGGTAATCACTCATATGAGCAGTTGGAAATGTAATGGTGTTTGTGCAGGGGGTAACATAATGTGTGACCTGGCATTTGTACCTCACAATTGTGGTCAAAGTTTATTGATATTTTAAATTGCTCTCTGTCTGACATAAGCAGGTGCTTGTGGCCCTGCTCAGTTATCCACAGCATCACCTCATGAAGAGAGGTGACCAACCACCAACTTCATCTTCTGCATCTAAAAAGTAAAGAAAAGTGTGCTTGAATTAAGTACCAAACATGTAAAAAAAAAAAACAATTCTGACAAAGTTATGTTTGACACATGTTTTGAACATTATTGAAACAGGAAAACTACAATGAAACAATCACAGGAACTAAATGTATTTATATTACGTAATCTCAGTCACTTCCTCTGTATTTCAAACACCCAAGACATAATAAATGTAGCAGAGGCTACTTATTTCAATGACCAGAACTTCTCATAAGTGATTAATAATTAGCATTTTATTAATGTAATGATGTAATGTAATAAAATAATCATGAATAAGCATAATAACAGCTATCTCAGCAGGCCGTTTATTTGGGCCGTTTCTCGTACCAACAAAACATCACGATTCATGACTAGACTAACCAAAATCAAACGTTTACGTGGCCTGGATCCTAGTAGTAGCAATGTCACCGCTTTGACGGTGCATGAGTTCCCCCTCTTTTTTAACCTGACTCGTACAGTAAACAACCAGGACCAATAAATAATAATCACAGAATTATCACGAATTTAATCTCTACTTCAAACATCCAAGATTTAGGGGAAACAGCTAGTGTAAATAAATTCGATTCCCAGCCCTGCCTGTATGTGAAACAAATGTATGTATGTATGTATGTATCATGTATCGGACCATCAGTTACCTAGCTAGCTAACATGGCTAAGCAATGCTGAGTGAGTGATTACGTTAATTGTAATGATTAGAACAAATCACCGGATAAACGATAGATCAAGGGTTGCTTTTAGATAAATGTCAGATAAACAAAACGGAAAACTAGAAGTGAGGGGGGGGTATATTTACCTCGATGCTGGCGGCGGCTGGACAAAATGAACCAGGAAATAGTCAGACGAACATTGTCACACCCCCATTCCTATCTGACCAATGAAAGTTGTCGCAACGGCTTCCAAGCTGACCAATGACAAGGCTTCTATCATCGGTTGAACAGAGGACCCCGCCCACACAACACAGAAAAAGATTCGCAACCAAAAAACAGGTTTCAATCAAAAAACAGATTCGCAACCAAAAAACAGATTCGCAAACAAAACGAAAAAAATGTTTGCAAAAGATTTTATTAAAATACAAATCCATGTTTGAAATGTTTTTTTTTGTTTGCAAATATTTATTTTAAATGAAAACCCTTTTTTGTTTGATTAAAAATTATTTGAGGTTGCAAATCCCCTTTTTGTTTGATTGAAATTTTTTTTTGATTGCAAATCCCCTTTTTGTTTGATTGAATTTTTTTTTTGATTGCAAATTCCTTTTTTGTTTGATTGAAAATAAAGACACAAATTTCTCTCCATAGACGCAAACCGAGCCGGCCGCCTCCCCGCAACCCCGCGGCTCCGGATCACGTGACCGGGCGGTCGGAGCTCCCGCGAACGTCCGACTCATCTGCGGCCGCGCGCGCCCCCGGCCTCTCGTTCGAACGTCATTTGCTTTGGGGAGTCGTGCGGAACCTCACGGATGCTTCGGGTTCCAGGTGGAGGAGTGGACACATCAGCATTAGCATGCTTACTTAGCATTAGCATGCTAGCATTAACATGCTGACTAGAGGAGTGGAGTAAGTTTGTGTGCGTGTTTGTGTGAGTGAGTGCGTGGAGGGAGGAACAAAACAAACAAACAAAAAAAAAGACTGGATGCATCAAGCATAAACCAACCTTGAGCCCGCATAAATTTAACTGCAACAGCAGCAGCGAACAACGCAAACATTAGCTACTCACCCGGTCCAGGATAAAAGACCTTGCTTTATTTTAAATTTGCATTAAAAAAAAACCTAAATATATCAACTTGGACGGGCTGATCCGGCTCCTTCTCTCATCTGACTTTAACCAATTAAAACGTCTCCAAATGTTACTGTGTTTTCGGCTCATCTTGTACAACCTGCGTTTGTGTCGTCCTTTCCTCTCCTGTTTTCTCCTCCTCCTGTCTCTGTCTGTCTGTCAAGACACGGCAGAGCAGTACTATGCCCCCCCCCCCCCCTTTCTTCCCATCTCCTTCTCTGAGCACGGCCGCTGAGCCACTACGCTTCAGACACGTGAAAAAGAGAGAGCGACATAGGTAGAGAGAGAGAGAGCGAGGAAAAATGACGGAGCCGGCTCTCGAGGGAGGGTGCCGGCTCTCATTGTTCACTTCAAACTTCGTACCGGCTCGTTCGCGACCGACACATCACTACCCTGGCCTACACTGCTCTAAACAGGCCTAAAATACAGGATAATCAAGTACAATCAGGCATATTGTGCTGACCTTGATCATAAATGAGGAAATGGTCCGTACTGTGAAGATGATGATGTACGTCTTTGATGCAGAGAAACAATGAATCTACCTTTGATTTAGGCCTATCATTTCAAAGACTGGTGAAGACCGAGCATGGCATTTCCACTGAAAACCAACACTCTAAAACTGTGTAAGCTCAACCTGACACATGCCGATTGAATGTGCAGTCGAATTAAGAGATTCAGTAATTGCTTTCTTTGTGTACGTGTTTACCAGGATGGTGATTTTAGTGAGTCCAGATGAAGATATTCCCCCTGAGGTCCAGTCAGTCTCCAAGCAGCTGAGTGTAAACCAGCAGTCCAAACGAGACATCACTATCACCCTCATTTTGCACAGCTTCCAGGCGGCTCTGGGCACCAAAATCCACCTGCAGGGACTCCGTGATGCCTTGCAGGTGGCAACAAGCTTCTATTTATCTTTAGATGTGTGAGTTGCAGGGAATTTATTCCTTAATTTTGCTCCAGACAAAACAGCCTGCTGAGCTGGAACAGCTACTGGAGACTGTAACTTGCTGCATGGAGGCAGCAGCGTCCACGGCAGATCTCAGCACTGCCAGAGAGAGTCTTGTACAGACTCTGGATGGGCTCAGAAAAAGGCTGATCCCACCGACTGGGGATGATAACTTGGATACTGGTTAGTACTTTATAGAAGCAGAATGACGTTCATTTTTCTTCTTTTTTTTTACCTGCCTGTCAAGACTGACCTCAAACCTCACCGCTCCTCAGTCTCAGCATCTTTTCGGTCTCATTAGGGCTTGCTGAGACTTTCATGCTGCCCTTTCCTAAATGTCACACCATCTACTGGGAAAACGACAACTTTGGTGACTAACACCTTTTGAACACCTCCACACAAGCACTTAGCAGATACATAAAATCTTAATTTTTAACTCCTGCAACTGCATTTTCCATCTTCCAGACTTTCTCAACAATATTCTCACGAGAGAATGCTACCTGGATTCCCCTCTGGCATGTGTGAAAAGAGATGAGGATGATAGTATTGACATCCAGAAGGAAGAAGTCTTGCAGAGAAGCAAAGCAGATCAGGTGTTGGAGAACCATCCTATCTCCACGGCAATCTCCTTGCCGTCCGGTCACTCTCCGTCTTCAAGCTGCTCAGTGTCCACAACACGTGGCTCATCATTTGTGAAAAGTGACCTCAGTGAATTTCTGCCACATGAGGACACAGCTGAGGGACAAAAGAGTCAGTCAAAGTATAGAAAGAAGCCCAAGAAGAAATCCAAAAGCCTCATAGGCTTGGAGCACTTCTCCGCGTTTTTCAAGAACCCGCGCAATCTTGGGGCACCATTCAAACAATCTTTATCTAACCTAGATCAACACCTGCAACCATTTACTGGGTCCTGTCCTCTCACCGGCGAAGATCCTCTCTCCCCACGGAAGCATCTTTGCATCCGCAGAAGGCCCATCCTGAGCAGCGGGGAAAACGACGTGCCACAGCCGGCAACACTGGTGCGAGTACTGGTGTTCGGTCGGGACAGAGAGGCCGGACGACTGGCGAGGGCGTACAGCGACCTACAGCAGAAAGAGGCCAAATGTCCGCAACTCACCAAGATCTGCAAGTTGCAGTTTTACTTTGTTCCCTCGAAAAGGACATTTACGGGAAATGTGAGAGAGACACAGTCGTCAAATGAAACAGGATGTTCAACTAAAGCTGCTCCTGTGGTGAGATCACCTGTTGACAACTTCTCACTCCTAACCACTGCATTTGGTACCTTTTCAGCTTTGACTAAATCCCAATTCACACTGGCTGCGGAAAGGACGCGGTGCGTTTTCCGTACGGCTTCCGCAAGGATTGCAATTCACGCCGCGTGTGTTGCGTGTCCGGAAATCTGCTCCCGACAGACCGCAAGATCACGTGGGGTTCACGCTGGAAAGTTGAGTTCACCCCATAACAACCGTGTATATAGAGTCCTATTTGTAAACAATAGCCACGCTTGCCTGTTGTCACATCGATATGCTTTTTGGACATTATTTCTGGGACTTCTAACATGGCTGTTCTACCATGGGTAAGTAAGTACATTTTGTGTTTAAATAGTGTTAATTTGTCATGTTTAATTTATTCTGAGCGCATTTTTTGTCTTAAATGTCCGACTCAAGTCATGCTATGAAGCTAGATGGTTTCCCTCTCAAAAAAACAAAAACAAAAACAAGTTCGCAAACGGTTTTATTTTAAAATATACCCTGATGCGAGACGCCCGATTTCCTGTCCGGCTCGTGTAATTTCTTCAACTTCACGGAATTCCGCCTGCGGCGTCCGGAAGAAATGGAACGCTTGCGGAAACCTTCCGCATCGCAGCAGTCGTTCCGCACCGCAGACACACCGCACCGCAGCTGTTGTGAATTGACACGTAGACTTGAATGCATTCTATCCTTGCGGCATCCGTACGGCCGCCATACGAAAAATGCACCGCGTCCGTTCCGCAGCCAGTGTGAATTGGGTTTGATCCCCCTCGCATCTTGTTGGCAGCCTAATGGTATTTCCCAAGATAACAGCACCACAGATTTATCCCAGATGTTGGGAATGATGGACCCCTGGTATGATCGAAGTGTCCACAGTCTGCTCAGTCTCTCTTCAGACGTCCTTTGCCAGGTAATCGCACTGAAACCGTAACTGCAGTCTGCTTCATTCAGTCACATTATGAAGACCCAGATGGTTTTCACAACACGCTGTACGATCAGTCATAATGAAGGTAATGAAATCCACCTACTAGCACCACCTGTTAGGGAATGGGGGGGACATTAGTGTTGTTTAAGTGGACTACAGAAATAGAGTATATAATATTGAATGTGCATTTCTATGTTGTATGCGTTTCAGCCTGCATGGAAGGAAGACAGTGTCTCAGAGAACAAAGGCAGAAAGGGGCATCTTCCCTTGATGGCTGACTTGGTTCTTTACTACTGTAGACATGCAAACCAACCTGTCCTGGTGCAGCTGTACCGGGCTGAGGTTAGTAGAAAATGACACAGCAAAAGTGTCAGTGAGCTGGTTGTCAAGGCAACGTCCCAATCAAATGTTTTAGATTTGAATCTCGGCTCTGACCTTTCTTTGTGGAGTTTGCATGTGTTCCCCGTGCTTGCATGGATGATGGTACTCTTGACTCCATCCACAGACCAAAAAAAACAAACCCAAAAAATATGCATGTTAGAGTGTGAATGGTCGGTTGTCTATTTGTGCTTCGAGCACATTTATATTTTTAAACGACCGTCACAGTTTCAGCAGTTTCATTCACACGTTAAAAGGCCATACCTCCTCCGTCCACTAGGAGGCAGTGTTTCTGTGTCCATAGAACAGGACTGAGCAATCGAAAGTTACAACTGTAACTACGGTTCTATGAGTCCCGGACGACCGCCAGAAGGCGGTGCTTTAAGCACTGAATGTTCCTTTCGCGCATGCGCAGTTCGAGTAATGCATACCAAATTAGTCACCTGTGACGCCTGGGTGACCCTAGAAGGGTATAAGTTCCGGTGTCACCCAAGGTTCGTTTCCTACGGAATCTTCTCGCGTGAACACGAGGATTCCGAGCGACAGGACGCCCTGGCGGTTGTCCGGGACTCATAGAACCGTAGTTACAGTTGCAACTTTCGTTCTATTTCGTCCCTCCCGACCGCCAGAAGGCGGTGCTTTAAGCACTGAATGACTAATACCGGCGTAGTCGCGAGGGATCTCAGACACAAACCTCACTGAGTAGCCCCAGCAGGACCCAAAATCACGCCAAGCGGATGGGGAGAGGCGACATCCACGCTACAAAACCTGGAGAAGGTGCAAGGCGTCGCCCATGAGGCAGCAGCACAGATATCCTCCAGGGAAACACCCCTCAGGGCGGCCCAAGACGTGGCAACGCTCCTGGTGGAGTGACAGCGCACCCCTGACGGCAGGGGGCGGCCCGACAGCAGGTAGGAATGGCGAATGGCATCCACGACCCAGTGAGACAAGCGCTGCTTGGAGAAAGCGGAGCCCTTGGTAGGACCACCATAACAAACAAAAAGCTGGGCAGACGTACGAATGCCCGCCGTAGCGTCAATGTAACACTGCAAGGCTCTCACCGGACACAAGAGCTCCGGCCTGTCCCCGCCATCAGCAGGAGTGGGTACATAACATTTAAGCCGTAGAGGCTGGTTAGAACGATAGCCAGACAACACCTTGGGAATGAAGGCAGGGTTTGGCCACAGAGTGACGCCGGCGCCATCCGGGTGCCATCGCAGGCATTCAGGGCTAACCGATAAAGCGTGTAGGTCGCTGACGCGCTTGGCGGAGGCAACGGCGAGCAAGAGTGCAGTCTTGCGCGACACCCACAGAAGGTCCGCCCTCGCCAGGGGCTCGAAGGGAGGCCTGCACAGGCCGTCCAGCACCAACTGCAGATCCCACGCCAGAACCCGAGGAGCCGGGCGGGGACGAAGACGCAGAGCCCCTCTGAGGAACAAGGACACCAGCTCGTGGCGCCCCACGGAGCCGCCATCAGCACCAACATGCCGGGCAGAAATAGCTGCCACATACACCTTCAGAGGCGACTGAGACCTGCCCTTCTCCAAGAGGGACTGCAAGAAATCCAGGATGGTGGGGATGGAACACGAAACAGGGTCCACCCCGTGTTCTCCGCACCACGCCACAAATAACTTCCACCTGTTGGCATACTGTAGCCGAGTGGACGGTGCCCTCGCATTAAGAATGATCCGCGTGACACTCTGTAAAGCCGGTCAGCAGCGGTTGGGGCCCCTCAGTGGCCAAACACACAAGCGAAGGCGCCGAGGGTCGGGATGCCAAACCCGACCTCCCTGTGGAGACAACAGGTCCTCCCTGTCGGGGAGACGCCATGGCTCGCCGGAGCACAGTTGACGGAGCAGGGGGAACCACGTCCGGGCCGGCCAGAAGGGGGCCACCAGCAACAGCGTGTGCCCCTCCTGAAGAATTCTCTGAAGCGTCAGCCATATCAGAGGGAGCGGCGGAAAGGCGTAGAGAAGGCACTCCGGCCACGGCTGCGCCAGTGCATCCAGACCCAGAGGGCTGGTGGCCTCGCTCAGAGAAAACCAAAGTGGGCAGTGGGTCGAGTCCTCGGAGGCAAAGAGATCGACCGCCGTGCCGAAGCTGCTCCAAATCATGCGCACCACCTCTGGGTGGAGGCGCCACTCTCCCGGAGGAGGACCCCGACGGGAGAGAGAGTCCGCGAGCTGGTTCCGAACCCCCGGCAGATAGGTGGCCCGTAGACTGGCCAGACGGGGAGCAGCCCACCTGAGAAGGTGCTGGGAGGTCTCCAACAGACGGGCGGACCTGACGCCGCCCTGATGGTTTATGTGAAACACGGTCGTGGTGTTGTCCGACTGTATGAGAACATGCCGTCCGCTCAGGTATGGCAAGAAGTGCATGAGTGCCAAGTGCACTGCCCGAAGCTCCAGCACATTGATGTGATCGACCCTGTCGCGCACAGACCAACTTCCTTGAGCCGTCCTGTGCTGCCAGACAGCACCCCAGCCCGTGAGGCTGGCATCCGTGGTGGGGGCCACACCCAGCGGGACGCCGCTCAATAGAAAAGCCCTCTCCCTCCAAGGTGCCAGGGCGAGGAGGCACCGACGGGACACCCTGAGCCTCCGGTGGCGGTGCCACTTGGCGTCCAAGTGGAAGCCGTTCAGCCACCTCTGTAGTGGGCGCAGTGTCAGCAGACCCAACGGGACCACAGCCGTCATGGACGTCAGCTTGCCCAAAAGCCGCAAGTAGGCGACGTAAGGCAACAGCCTGCCCCCTCGAAAGAGAGCGAGGAGGCGAAGAACATCGTCGACTCGGTGAGGAGATGGGTGGGCTCTCATAACCGTGGTGTCCAACGTCACACCAATGAAGTCCATCCGCTGAGAGGGGACCAGAGAGGACTTGGGCAAGTTGACCCTGATACCCAACCGGGCCACATGAGACAGGAGATCGGAGGTGTCCCGGATCACCTGAGCCCGCGACGGCGCGCAGAGGAGCCAGTCGTCGAGGTACGGCAGCACCTTCATGCCCACAGACTGCAGGGGCGCCAGAGCAGCCTTCACAAACCGAGTGAAGACCCGCGGAGCGAGGGAGAACCCGAAAGGGAGCACACAGAACTGCCAGTGACGGCCTTTGTAGGCAAAACGGAGAAATCGACGGTGTCGAGGTGCGATGGGGACGTGGAAGTTAGAGTCCTTCAGGTCTATAGACGTGAACCACTCCCCCTGGGCGAGCGACTGCAAGTCGTTCGTGGTTAGCATGTGGAATGGCAATACCTTGAGATGTCTGTTGAGCCCCCTCAGGTCCAGTATCGGTCGGTATCCACCGGTCTTCTTTGGGACAAGGAAGTACGTCGAGTAGAAGCCCCCGGGCTGTGCCAGGGGGTCCATGGCCTCTATCGCGTCCTTGGCCAGGAGGGCGGACAGCTCCTGGTCCAGAGCTGAGGATTTTGCCGGGTCGGCGATGAGAGTCACCCTGACCCGACAGGAAGCAGGAGGCCGGCGTCGGAACTGCAGCTCGTACCCGTGGGTCAAGATGGAGACCACCCATGGGTCCGAGGCACGAGCAGCCCAGTAACTGAGCTGCTGGTGGGAAAAATGTCCGACGGCCGGCCCCAAGGCCTCAGTCCCTGGCCCTCCGGCCCCTAGGGGCCCGAGAGGGACGGTGGGTGGGGCCTGCAGCCCGTGGTTGCCCTGAAGGCAAGCGGGCGGAGGAGCGAAAGTCCCCGGCGGGCCTCTGCGGGGGTCGCCGGGTGCCATAAGCCTCGGCAGGCCGGGGCTGAGGAAAGCGATGAAAAGCAGAGCGTGCCCCAGGCCTAACCTGTTGGGGAGGCAGGGCCCTATTGAGGCTGGAAAGCTGCTTCCTGGTCTCATGAGCCTTAACCGTCCTTTCCAGTGCACCCACAGCGGCAGAACCAAAAAGCTCCCCCGGCTCCACAGGAACACCACGGAGGGCCCTCCTAGAGGCCTCCGACAAGGGGGACTGCACGAGCCACACCTGGCGGCGCGCCTGCACTAGGAAGGACATGAGTCGGCCGTGTCTCCTAGTCATGAGGGCAAAAGCCTGGAGGGCTGCATCACTGAAGGACACAGCAGCCTCCACGCTGTCCGCTTGCAGGGATGTAGAGAGAGCAAGCATGAGGTGAGCCAAAGAGTTCTCAATGCGACCAGCACGTGCACCAGCGCCATAGGCCCGTGTGAGAAGGTCGTCAGTCACACGACATTGGGGTCGAGGACATCGCACAGATGGCCGAAGGGTCTCCTGCGGGGACACAATGAGGGATGCGACAGCTGGCTCCACAGCAGGCATCCGGTCCAAGCCAACACTAGCAGCACCGTGCATAGCTGCTAAATCACGGCCATCAGCCGAAGGACGGGAGAGAGCCCCAGGATCCCTCCAGCAAGCATGTAGTTCCCGCAGATAGTCCTCAGATGCGGGGACAGAAAAGGCCAAGGAAGGGCGCCTGCGCCGGAAGAAAGCGCTCTCAGACGCCGATTGAGCCTGTGGAGGCACCTCCAAATGCAGGAGGTCCAAGGCATTGCGCAGGACAGCCCGTATAGAACCATCCCCCGCCTCACTGGACGAACTCTGAGCGGACGCTGGAGAGTTTGGTCCCAAAACCACAGACCCCGGGTCACGGTCGTCGTCATGAAAAAAGGAAGCCGAAGCTGCCAAGGAAATGGCGTCCTCCTCAGGAGGAAGCACTGGCATGGGCGGGGTGGATGGTCGCGGCATGGGCGGGGTGGATGGTCGCAGCACGGGCAGGGCAGGTGGTCCCAGCCCCCCCGTAAGTGTGGGAGGGTGACGGTCCCGCAGAAGAGATCTCACCTCTGCCAGCTCAGCCTGAAGGTGCCCAACCTCCGAAGCGAGTCGTCGCTGCGCCACCCTTTTCCTGGAGGGGGGCATGTACAGCAGAGGACACACCGAGACGTTTCCGGCGCCTCGGTTGGGAGAACGACAGATGACCCAGTAGACTGGGGTCACTGACACCAGGACTGCAGGCCCGGCCATCCCCGGCACGGTCAGAAACAAGACACCTCGGGCAGCGATCGTCCAGGACATTGGAGGCCTCCAAGAGGATACCACAGTCCACGCAGCAACGGGAGTCCTCCATTGTGAACACAAAGAGGCCCAAACAGCCATGAGCGGGAAGCTGAGGGAAGGGGGCGCGAGCGCCACCTGCACAGCAGACCCACACCGAGCAGCCGACGCATGAGTCGGGGCAAACAGTAAGCCGGTAAAGCAGCGATAAGCCGAGGGAAGGGGGCGCGAACGCCACCTGCACAGCAGATGCACACCGAGCAGCCGACGGAGGGCGGGGGCAGACAGCCAGTTGTCAATAGTAGCGATAAGCTGAGGGAAGGCGCGCGAACGCCACCTGCGCAGCAGACGCACACCGAGAAGCCGACGGAGGGCCGGGGCAGACAGACAGTCAGTTGTTAATAGTAGCGATAAGCTGAGGGAAGGCGCGCGAACGCCACCTGCGCAACAGACGCACACGGAGCGGCCGACGGGCAGCGGCGGCGAGAGGGGCAGACAGCAGTCGCGAAAGCGGCGACAAGCTGAGAGAAGGGGCGCGAACGCCACCTGCACAGCTGAAACCAGGTGCGCACCGCAGGCGGGACACGCACAAGAGTAAGTAAGACAAACAATCGAGCGAGAAGCGCGACGCCGTAAGCTGGGAGCGGGGACGCTGACGCTGCCCTCACCAGCAAAGGCACAAAAAGAAAAGCAACAACCAAACGGCAACACCGTCGGAGAAAGCGGCGCTAATAAACCGAGAGAAGCGCTAACGCTGCCAAAGCCAGCGGAGGAAAAAATAGGGTAAACCACGAGCCGTGGTAGCCAGGGCGCTAACGCGAAGCGAGCCACACAAAAAAAACTCAAAACACCGCAGTAAACGCGGAAATTAGACCGCAAAGTAGACAACAAGTAGTCAATAACCTTACCCCACGGGAGGTTAGAATACGCGACCACATCGGGTCACAAACGAAGGAAAGAAAAACACCGTCGCCGCAGCCTTTGGAGGGCGAACTACGCAGCTCCGACCGATCCGGTCACAAGGCTCCAAGCGGCGCGGTCAAGAGGATAAATACAAATCCCAATTCTTAAGCCTAATTTATGCCTCCACGTTTGCTCTCGCGTCGATGAGCGCCGTCGATCACATGATCGACGCGAGCCATGAATTTTAAGTGCTGCGTCGCTCGTGGCCGGCCGACGTGCACACGTCGCCAATCCTTGGACGCACGTCGATGGCGGGGCGTCGCTCGCTTCTGATTGGTCCGTTCGATGGCGTTTTTTCTTTTTTTTCTCTCTCTCTCTCTCCCCGCCCCCCGCCCAGATAGTTTCCGTGAAGGCAACTGGCGGCGCAAATCGACTTCCCTGCTCGGAGACCACGGCTGTGCATGTGGATATGTGCCTGGGACGAGAGGCGGAAAACAACAATAACAAAAAATAAAAAAAATAAAAAAAACTGTGTTCGCTAAGCGCACGGCTGTTGTGTTTTGGCGAGTTTACGGCCGACACCGGTGCAAATTGGCAATAATTAATTGCCACGGTGATGAACTTACTCTCCCCCCGGCTTTGTTTCGTGTTTCTGAATTAAATTGAACTTCCTGAATCCGTCATAAAATGCAGAGGAATCGCCACTCTGTGGCGGCCCAGCCATAGCGACAGCGGGACTTGGTGTGAAACTCCAGCAGACACCGATGTGTATTGCGCACAAGTCGGAAGGCAAACGCACGAGCGGAGCTCCAACGTGACGCCTCGACGCGAGCCTCTCGCAGAAGCATACTGAGGCCTTTACACTCTTCGAAAATGTGTCGTATGCATACGTCACGCGAGA
Source organism: Festucalex cinctus (assembly GCF_051991245.1). NCBI lineage: Eukaryota > Metazoa > Chordata > Actinopteri > Syngnathiformes > Syngnathidae > Festucalex > Festucalex cinctus. Next base: position 62,799,548 of record NC_135411.1, on the reverse strand, counting down.
AGAAAAGAGGAAACGAACCTTGGGTGACACCGGAACTTATACCCTTCTAGGGTCACCCAGGGGTCACAGGTGACTAATTTGGTATGCATTACTCGAACTGCGCATGCGCGAAAGGAACATTCAGTGCTTAAAGCACCGCCTTCTGGCGGTCAGGAGGGACGGAATAGAACTCCTGTTATCGATTTAAAATTGGAAATTGAAAAACGAAACATGCGCTTGTTTTACATTTTCACATTTCACCAATATATTTAGGTGAAATGCAGAAATGTAATGGATTCACTCAATGATTAATCAGTTTGGAATGTGTGTACCTCCCTAATTTAATTTAATCTTCACAGCTGACCCTGGCTGGCGGAGAGAAGAGAAGTGAAGTATTTATTCATTCTGTAGAGCTTGGACACACGGCTGCAACCAGAGCAGTCAAAAACATGGGTGAGTCACACACTGTGACATGCAAAAGCAGACATACGCTTGACAAACAGAGCCCATTAAGAAACAAAGTACATGTCATTGTCCTTACAGGTGCTGCCAGCAAAAGGTTTGGAATTTATGAAGAGTGCGAGGCTGCCCCCTTAACACTAAGTGTTGCCTATAATAAGGTGCTAAAATGAAGTGGACAATACATGATCTTTGGCCTACTTTGAGAAAATCGTAGCCCGGGCATGTTCGTTAAATTACGTCCCTGGGAACTGTTTTGAATGATGATGAATGAATGATTTAAACATTGAGCGGCTATATTTTTCATCCAGCTCAGTTCATCCAATGGTTGCAGGTGGCCTGCAGCGGAAGGAGTCAATGGACCCAAGCAGAAATGCTTTGCACATCTGTAAATATTCACAAAGTCTCCAGGAAAGCTGAACATTTAGGTGTGCTACATCAGTCTATTTAATATACTTCTTTTTTTTTCTTTTTTTTTTATATTTTCATTTTGTAACATTTTTAAGTGTATTTGAATCCTCTCTATCAAGGGTCTAGAAGTGAGAGCTTGTGGCTGTCAGTGACAGAACTCACAAAGAAACACTGCCCCAAGTATAAAAAGAGCAACAGCCAGGTGAATGTTTTATCTAATACATTGAAAATAACACATCTTATTTTCTTACCAATACAATTTAAATCCCTCTGGTAGCATTCCTCGAAATCAGATGTGAACATCAACAGAGTTGAGGTCAGCAGTGGGAAACCTGGGACAACCTTTGCTGTGTGTCTAGATCAAGACGAGAGGAAATTCCTGCAAAGTGTCACCAGGTACTACGAAGGCCGTCACACATAGATTATTTACATCATGACAAGAACTATCCGTGTTCAACTCTTGACCATTTGAGGCTTCTGTACATGTCTGTGTCCTTAGGCTCGAGGTGTCTTTGTGCTGTAAACCGGGAAGCAGTTCCGACTGGAAGTACAAGCCTTCACCAGGCCAAGTCCAGCCTCTGAACCCATCTTACTGCTCCATGCTTTGCCTTCCCTTCATCTCTTTCTCTGCCTCACATACCTGAAAACCCCTTGAAACAACAATGGCGACCAAAGCAAGGAGATACTGATGGATTTATTTAAAAAAAAACAAAAAAAAAAAAAAAAAAAAAACTGCAACAATAAGGCCAATATTGTTAGGCAGCTCTGTTTCAGGTTTATTTTGTAACCTAGGCAGGGTGTGGAATCTATTAGCATAGTAGTAGTCGGAGGAGCAGTACTTCCGAGTTCTATATATAGTTTTTAAGTGATACATTAAAAAAGATGTCAAGCTCATTGTTTTTTTGTGTTTGTTTTATGTTTATGGCATTATGCGTTATTTACACAGTTTGTCTTACAATAAAAGTATTTTTCAATTAATTTAATTCATCTTGGATATTGTATATGTGAATGCTTCACTTGTTTGACTTCAGTGGAAGCAGGAAAGGGTACACAAAATGTACAACTAGGTTGTGTATTCACAATTGTACTAACTAAACCCATCTTCAAACAGTTCATGCACGTATAGTATGGTGACAAGTAACTGTCATTCACAACTAAACTCTATTGGATGCCAAACGTTTTTACTTCGCCATCCGTGCCTGAAGGGGTCGCTGCAGCCTCACAAACTATTGTCCAGGTGTACTGTACGTTGCCGAACAAGTGTTTGAGCAAACTGGGAACAGGTGGAGGTAAATAGTTGTAGAAACGTCCCACTTCGTGATGGAATATGCACAGTACACCTCTTTAAGAAGTGTGGTGAGGAAGAGATGGAACTAAGGTACAACATCTTGAATGTTTTTGTTTTATAATGTGGAGGTGACGTGGACGCGTGCTCCAAGTCTCGATAACCGAACTGGTGCGTCCAGCCTGACAGGTGTTGCATGGTGACTGAAGAGTTCCTTATTGCTTTAGACAGTATAAAATGAACCCTTTCGCTTTAGTGATTTTTTTTTTTAACTTAGTTCGAATTCATATAATTTAAGCGTCTATATACGTGTATTGTACGCGTACTCGACGGACACTTCATCAGGTACAAAAAAATGTCTTTATGAAGATAATGATCAGTTTTTATCTTGTCGGAGAGGTATTGGTTTTAAGTTTACATTTGTGATTGCATGTGCGCCATACTTTGAACTTTTGTGTACATTTTAGAACCTGACATTTTTTGCATTGTTTCTATTTTTTTTAATAACTTTATTTAGAGTATAAATACAAGTAAATGTTTACGTCTCGTAGAATGTATGCATCACAGTAAGAAAAGTCAATTAATTTCAGTTTTTCAATTCAAAATGTGAATCCATATACAGTATAGGAAATTGCTTTTCAGAAGGAGTTATTTGGCTTTTTTCTTTTTAGTATTTTAATTTGTTGAGATGGCGAATTTTCATTTCAATTTTCATTAGCTGCACACTCTACTAATAATTAGACAAAAAAAATAGTCAAAACATTTCATGCTAGTGAATCTAAGTATTTGTCACTTTTGAATTGAATTTCTGAAATATTCATAATAAATTATATTTTTACACAATGTTCTAGTTTATTGAGGCAAAGTAAGTAATGCTTGGTCTAATAGTGTTGAAAATAATACAGTAAGAATGTCAAAATGTGTAGTTTTTTTGTGGGATAGAATAATATTCTCCATTGTTTGGAGGTTTGCAGGTATGTGCACCCGCAGTGATTATATTGTGAAAAAAAATATGCTGGTATGAGATTTTGAAATGTCTTTACTATTTTCAAGGGACATTTTATTCAGCTGCTTGTTTTCCTCACACATTTCTCTGTGTGTCTTTTAGTTGCTCCATGTGAAGCCATTTAGGCACTCAAGAAGTGAGCCATGAAGAAGACCAAGCAGATCAACATCAAGCAGACCCTCGTTCTGGCGAGAGCCTTTCACTTCCTGCACTCCTGCGCCAAATCCTGCCTGCTCCCCTTCCTCACACTGTACTTCAGACAGCTGGGCCTCACTCCTGAGATGACAGGCATCATCATGGGAACCAAGCACCTCATATCACTGTTGTGGCAGCCCCTGGCCAGCCTGCTTGCCAGGATATACAACAGAAGGCGAGTGGTGATAAACGGCTCTGTGGTGTGTTCGGCCGTGGTCGCACTAGTTGTGCTTCTTTTTCCGCCGGTAGATCTGCAAGCGCACATCAACGCCTGCAATGGGTCAAATGTTCGAAGCACTCCGTCCCCCGTAGAGCCTCACCCACAAGTCACCTTTCCTGCTAACGGAACATCTGCTGCAGTCGGCAGAAGTTCACAGCGTCCTGTGATAAGAACAAACAGTACAGCGGAAGTAAAGGACAAAAGCTCTGTCGAGTTCCACACGACGACCCGCGCCTTGGTGAGACAGAAGAAGTCCCAAATCAAACGGGATACAGAGGAACATAAAGAGGAAGGTCAGTTAGGTTTCCTGTCGAGCCTTAAGGGGATGGACGTTCAACACCAGCTGTTCTTCTTGATACTTATTACGGTGTCTGTATGGGAGCTGGTGGCAGCCCCTCTCGAGTGGACAGCTGACGACGGCCTGTACGATTATCTGGATTTTGCCGACGCTTCCGACCGCTACAGCAGCGCCGGGGTGTGGCCTTTACTGGGAGCCGCATGTGGCGTTGGAGGGGCGGGGCTGCTGGTCAGCCGCTTAAACTGCTTGATCGCCGGCCACACCTCCAGGAGCGCCGCGCACTTCTTCTGCTACGCCGGCGCGTCGGCGCTGGCCTTGCCGGTTACGGCCTTCCTCCCGCTTTACCGCAACAAGCATCACGGCAAGGCCAACCGACTGCTCAAGGCCATTCGGCTGGTGCGCGGCTCCCGGCGCGCGCTGCTCTGCGCCGTCACCGCCCTGCTGGTGGGGGTCTCCCGCTCGGCCGTGGACAACTTCCTCTTGTGGCAGATGCAGGATCACGGCAGCAGCGAGCTGCACATGGGGGTGTGTCTCAGCCTGGCCTTGCTCTCCCAGGCCACCTTCCCGCCGCTGGCCGTCCGACTCACCCGACTGCTGAGCTCGGGAAAGGTGCTTGCGCTGGGGGGAGCCACCCTTGGATTACAGTGTTTGTATTACTCTTTCCTGTGGGGACCGTGGGCTGCGCTGCCGGCTCAGTTGGTGAGCTGTTTGAGCGGCGGAGCCTTCTGGTGGGCTGTAAAGTCGCAGAGCGACGATGTGGCCACACCGGGAAGTGAGAGGAGCGTCAAGAGACTCTACGATGCCTTGTCTTTAGACTTGGGGAGTGCACTGGGAAGTTTGGCCGGAGGCTACGTGGTCCGCTGGTGTGGGCTGGCGTGGCTCTTCAGAGGCGTGGCGGTGGCGCTGACGCTGTGGTGCATATGCCTGCCGATGCTGCAGTGGAACGCCCCCCACCAGTACAGGATCAACTATTCTCGCCTTTTGGCGGCAGATGCCAGCGAGGCCAGTGACTCGGAGTCCGAGCAAGAGAGAGACTGGCTGGATAAAGCGATGGACGACGACTACGGAAGGAGGCTAAACCGCTGATTTTGTGACATCAAAGAAAATGAATGCACCGAAGTGTAATGTTCAACACAAAGTGAACAATACAGAACATTGTCACCCAGTATGGACAAAACAATTCAGCCCAGACCACGTTGACTCTCTTGCAGACAAAAAGCAATGAAAATCTGCCAGTAATTGGCACCTCCTCCAAAAAGAGGCTTTTAATTGCCTGTACAGTTGTTCTCATAAATTTACATACCATGACATAATTTGTAAGACGTGTGCCATCTTCCTTAAAAGGAAAAATGAAGTGAGCAGGCAAAACCCATTTTTCGTTCAGATTAAACAAGAACAGCACAATCGTTAACCCTTTCTTGCATGACCTATGTACCACTTCTGCAACAAAACATAGAATTTAAGAAAATAATATGTTATGTAATAACATCTTATGCTGTCCCCTAAATTGTCAACGTTTCACAAATTCTGCCAGGGTATGTTAACTTCGAGGATTGCAGCAAAACAGTGTTTGTGTCAAAGAGAAACTCCTCAACTCATATCAACATAATTTTGTTAACACAAAAAAATCAGATGAGTTTTTCAGTGAACAGAGCATAGGTTAAAAAAATAGGGGACTTTCTCCTTTTCTGTGTCTGTTATATTATGGAGTGGAGGCATAAACTGTTATTGATGAGTGAATTTACACAAGTCGTTCATCTTTGGACAAACACGCTAGCAGGGCTGTATAAAAGGCGAGGAAGGGAATCCGCTCACTGAAATGCAAACACAAGTTAAGACGTGTGCACAAGGCAAAGTTAAACAACTGGTGTCCTGTTATGCCACACCCACTTGGCACCTCGTCTAACTGCTGGTGAATTTTGACTGAGGTGACATTTCTTAATGTCTTATTTTGAAAGTTCTGTACAGTATTTGTGTTGAACAGTAAATTGCTTTGTTCAAAAACAAGTCTTTTCTCCTTGCCTCTTGTGTTGCTATGAATAAATGAACACCACTCTCCAAGGATGTCAGCATACAATGGTTGCAGATCCTGAAGTCAACAGTTGTAGGCTGCACTTGCTGAACATATGGTGAGCTCCTAATTGCCTGATGTGCAAAACCAAGTCATCCATATTATGTTGTTTACAGTGAAACTCAATCAGGTAATTCTGATGAAAAAGCCAGGTCCGTTTGGGAAAATGTCGTTGTGCTTAGAGCTCAGTTGACTGATAAAACAGCAGGTGTCTCACCATTTTCTTTTTTTCAAACTGTGAAATGGCACAGGCTTGCAACCTGTACGCATGCTACTTCCTGTTTGTGCACAATTATTAAAATCAGGCCTCTGCTCGGCTAAATGTTAGGTTTTTTTCTTTCCTTTGTGTGTGTGTGTGTGGGGGGGGGGACAAATCAGATTTTAGCCCTTAATAATCAGATCTGGTGAGTTTGAAGATAATGAATTTTGTTCAGATGTATGTTTTGATTGTGTATTGATTCTGAACTGCAGCGGATAATGGACATGGCAGATGGCACCATTGATAATTGTATAATATTGATGGTTTCTATAATAGCAGCATTAAAGTAGTGCTATTAAGAGGTAGATCAAGTCATGCTGATTATTTAATCACTTGAATAGTATATTTTTTTTTTTAGTCCACTGATAGTTGCTCGTGGCATGTCGTTGCATGCACGTGTCACTAGGCGGCGTCTCCGAGCGTTTGCTCAGCAGCCGGTGGTCCTCTCAGATCCCTACCGTGTTGAAGTGGTGGGTTCAGCATCCACGCGCAGCTCTCGCAACATTCCCTCTCGTTAAACAGCAGTGCCTCAGTGGATCTTGTACTAGTTTGCGCTGCTGAAGGAGGACAAATGGTGATGAACATGGAATAACAGACATGAACGAGACGACCGTGGATCAAGCACAAATGGATGAAGCAAATGAGAAATCAGGTGACTTTTTAATGTATTTATTTTTAAATGCTTCGTGAATGCATCTTTTGCGGTTAAAATTATTTTTTACACTTAATTTGGAGGGCACATCACAACTCTTGCAGGTTCTTACAGATCTTGTAGATATTCAGAAAACCGCATGACTTTAAATTCAAACATTGCCTTCAAAAGTCACCATGTGTCAACATATTTTTGTTTTGTAGACCATGTAAAAGGCGTATAATTATGATTAGTTTATTTTTGCGACCACAAGACCTGGGCATTATGCTACACGTTTTGTCTGAACGCTCTACATTGATTTGATGTTTTCCTGGAAAATGCTGACACTTTCTGCATGTTATAGCATGGTGTTATGTTTAAAAATAGCAACAAAATGCACTAAATGGCATCATTTATCCAGCATCAGATATTTTTGCATAATAGTAGCCAATTACAATTGTGTATTTATTAGCCTACTAAAAAAAATGAATAAAAAATAACACGTGCATGCAAAAGCTGACATATTTTTGGATCTAGATAAACCACATGCAGGCATTTGAAAGGTGAGGGAAATATCCACTGTATTAAAATAATTAAAAATGACAGGCTGTGAAAATTACACCAAGGCAAAGTTGGAGACTGGTGAGTCATTGGAGAAATGATAGAATCAAACGAACCATTCTACTTTTTTTTTTACTCGGCCAATTGGCTCATTGCACCCCCCGGTCATTTAACTGAATGAAGTTGCGGAAGCACCACATGAATGTTCCGGTGGGTTGTGCGTTCGCTGCTGTGGCATCAGTAGTGACTCACAGTGGGAGAGTGTAAATGTCCTTTCAGCCAAGCACAGGTAATTAAAAGTAAATCTCCGCTCTACTGGGTGACTCATCGCTACTGGTGAGCAGTAAAGGAGTAGGAGGATGTTGTGGGGAGGGGGTGCATGGGGACTGGCGCAATTATTCAGTGACACTGAAATTATGGCTTCAATTAACATGTGAACTCTCAAATGTTTAAAATTCTCCAATCATATTTTTTCACTTGTTATAATTAAATTAGCCATACTCACTCTGTCACAATATTAGATGTACATATACTAAACGTGGGGATAAATCCAACAATTCTCACTTGAAGTCTTCTATTGAACTCTAGTTTTCTACTATGCCCGTTAAATGCAACAGCCTAGGGATGGAATTTAGCTACAGTATATGGCATCATGGTGACTAGCTGTAAGCACATCTGTCTTACAGTCAAGTTGGCTCTGCTGTGTAGATGTTATGTTCTCCCCACGCTTGCTCATGTTATCTCTGGCTACTCTGGCATTCTCTCACATTCCAAAACATGGTAACCAGTCCAGTCTGAGCCTACCCACTCTTCCCCAAAGGTAGCTGTGATACCTTAATGAGAACGCCCGTAGGCTGCTCTTATGGTTGTTGTTGTTGTTTCGGTAGGCTAGCAATTTTCATGCTACAATAAACTAATTGACTGAACAGCTTGCAGCAGGATTGTAATTAGTGGACACTGCAGCATAGAAGCGGGTGTTTAATTACAAACATTCTTACAGTTGATTTCATTCTTAGGGCAGCACGGTGATGACTGGTTAGCACGTCTGCCTCCCAGTACTGAGGACTCGGGTTCGAGTCCAGGCTCCGGCCTTCCTGGGTGGAGTTTGCATGTTTTCTCGCTTTGCCTGCGTGGGTCTTCTCCTGGTACTCCGGTCTCCTCCCACATTCCAAAGACATGCATGGCAGGTTAATTGGGCGCTCTGAATTGTCCCTAGGTGTGCTTGTTAGTGTGGATGGTTGTCTGTCTCTGTGTGCCCTGCGATTGGCTGGCAACCAGTTCAGGGTGTCCCCCGACTACTGTCCGAAGCCAGCTGGGATCCAGCACCCTCCGCAACCCTCGTGAGGAGCAAGCGCTTCATAAAATGAATGAATAAATGGATGGATGGATTTCTTTCTTCAAATGGCACATACGGAAAACTGACTTTTTAAAGGGTGATGTCGACATAGTTGGATCTCTGGAGTGCATTTCTCACTCTTTAAATGTAAAAAAAAATAAACACCCAAGTAATTCTCGTTTGACCAGTTCTTAACATGTCTCTGAGAGGAAGCCATTCTTAACTTTCCAATCTTACCAATTTTGTTCATGTTCTGAAGAACCATTAATGTTCTGAACTGTTAATAAAGATTGAGAAGATTGGCTTAAATTTATTATTATTATTTTTTTAATACCTGAACCCAGACACACTCGGACTCTATCTGCAGTGACCCCCATATACTATTATATAGCAGCAGGGTTCACCAATTCCAGTACTCGAGGTCCAGAGTCCTGAGTCATATAATCAGCTCATCAGCATGCCTGATAATGATCTTGATCTTTAGTATCAGGTGTCATGTTTTTGTTCCATGTTTTCCAGGTTTTGTTTGTTTTTATGCTAGGGTTTGTAAATTGAGTTTGAGTTTCCTGGGCTATATTGTCTAAAATACTAACTTGTCAGTTGTCAAAGCCAAAAAGTTAAGAAGAGCTGTTCTAACTATTTCAGAATGAATGTATGAAATATATGTGATTGTTTATCTTTTATCAGGAGACGTCATCTCCATGGCTGATTCTTCAGTCACAATCGAGGACATTGAAGGCGAGCTGTTCAAAATTGAGCGACTCCGAAACGTCCTCGTGCGGAGAGAATCGGAGCTGAGATACATGTAAGACGTATTATTTTATATTATTATTATCAATTACTACATCTCAGTGTGCACATCCAGCACACCACCTTGGCATACACAAGCCAATTCTCTTTTTGTTGGGCCAGTCATCCATTTTCAATAGAAAAAAAACAACAATTGTACACTAGTGCTGTTTATCTTGACTGTTAAAATACAACATACAGTAAAAGGCAAGTTTGAGCTCTAAAATACAAATACTGTATACAGTGTCAAATATTTACAAAAACCAGCAGCAGTGATCAAGTAGCATAAGGGACTCATAAACTCACCCTGTCACATTCCAGTGCGAGATTGTGACTCACAGTACTATAGCACTAAAATTTCAGTAGGGTATATAGTATACATTAGTCCCTCAGGAGAATCAGACAATCCTCCACCATGACAGAAGGAGCATTCATGTGTGTCATGATGTGAAAAGTGTGAGAGCACACTATCGAACCCAGAGCACCAACTTTCAGATTTGTTCCTCCACTCAGATTTACTTTTAATGACTTCACCAACTTTCTGTCAAGACAGACCCTGTTTCGTTATTTTTACAGCCTTGCAACACTGCATGAGATTTACTAAACAAGGCCAGAGTACATTATAATAATCCACTTGAGAAACACATTTTATGATCTCCGCACAGTAGTTTTGGCATTCTTGTGCAAGTTAGCATCAACTCAGTGAGCCATATTGACATTTATAAACAACTGAAGTTCATAAGAATCTCAATCATCTTATTGGTCAAGTATGTAAATACACACAAGGGATTTGTCTCCGGTTGTTTGAGCCACACTACAGTATTACAGTAACAAGCAACTACTAAATGAACACTACAGTAATGTCATACCAAATGAATGGGAGAGAGGGAAACATACACTAAAATACAGTACAATGTGTCCAGAGTTTCTATTTTTGTCCGTCCTGTCCCTTTTGTCTCCTTACCAGCATTGTGTGTGCATGTAGGCTACATAAGCAGATGACCACAGATAAACAGAAATGAAATGAGATCTGATAACATGTTTGGATTCATTTCATGTGAGGGGACACGTGAAATTGCTGTATCACTACAATGCAACTGTCAGTTGTGCCTTTTAAATGATTTGCACCAATAGCTCCTTCCAAGCTCTTAATTAAACATCATCAAGTGATTTCAATCACATTACGCACATCACGCGAGTAGCCAAAGAAATTTGGAATAGTGAAAGAAAGAGGCTCTGAGCTTCAGGATGTTGAATGCTACTTACTCTTGCTCATCATTCAGAAACCATCAAAACCAAATCATCATGGTCGTGTTTTAATTGTCTATTTACGTATATTATACACTGTTTCGAAGGTCACCTTTTGTAATTGAATGTGTTCCCCCCCGTACAGGATGGATGACATTCAGTTGTGTCATGAAATCACAAGGCTGAAGAGAGAGCTGCAAAAACTGGTCTCAATTCCAGGTACATTCAAACCGCAGCCGCTTCCTTTGAATGCAGCTGTTGTGAAACACTATTAAGAAGACTCGTCTCTTACTCATCACTGAAGACCGCTACAAGGACTGTGTGGACTGCAACTACAAAAAAAAGTGATCACCCAATTTTCAAGGCTAATTCCCCTTGATTTTTTAAATGCACTGACAAATAATGATTCTTTCCTCCCACACCACCACTACCATTAAGTTTGTATGACATTCTAGAGCCATGAGAAAGGTTGCTGTGGCAACTAAAAAGATAAGCACAGACCACACCAGAGGGTGTTGAAAGTGAGTGTATGAAAAAATAAATAACTCAATGGCTTGAATGTATTCATAATTATCCCGAATACCACTGGCACAATGCCAGTGAATTTGGCATACTTCTATAGTGTACATAATACTTTGTGTAATTTACATGGCATTTGTTTTATTATTGTGCTATTTCTAACACTTCCATCACAGGCGTTACGTTCCAGACCACCCCGAATATAAGTGAAATCAGTGATATAGAAATGCCAACAAATCTGTCTTTGCAGTCACAATCAATATGGTTCCGTATTAACAATACAACTCAATAACTCAACATTGTTCAAACGTTAATATCCATATTTACGATATTTCCCAGCCTTGTTCAGGTGTGGCACTAACATTCTAACTGCTGTTACTTCAGGGACGCCCCCTGACTACGGTAGCCGTACTTAACCAATATTGATCCAAATAAAAGGCATACCTGATTATAAGGCGCACTGTCGATTTTTGAGAACATTAAAGGCTTTTAGATGCGCCTTAACCTGGCAATAGCCAGATGGATATGCTTTGCAATATCCATCTGGTACCTCTCCACAGTAATTTGGTCGGGAAAAGGTGGGACATTCCGTACAATAATTTGAGCTGATTGGACGATGCGTCATTCTACACGTTTGTTCTAACCAATCACGGCCATGGGTGAAAATTTCGAAATGTCGTCTCCGTTCATGTCGAAGTGGGGAAAAGCACAAACATCTTACCAGCTAGAAACGCACAAATCGCCCTTTGCTGTTCAACACTCAACAAGGAAACAGTGAGTAATTCTGCGAAAACAGAATTAATTGTAATTGTCCATGTTTGTTTGTTAGCCCCGGCGTCAGCGCTGGCTTCCTGTTTTCGGCACAGTTGCATGTCCCGCCCCCAAACACAATGTCGCTCTGTGATTGGTCTGAACCACCAGCGGTTCGGGAACGGCAGTTATCTGCGGGAGCGGTACAAGATGTATTCTCAGGGGTTTGTGAACTCACAAATACCGCGATAATTCATCTTGCGAGAGCAAGGTTAGGTGCACCTTATAATGTGGAAAATACGGTATTTACTGGACCAAAATCCACAAAATTGCGAGACCACTAACCTTGTCTGTGATGAATAGCTCTTTATAGAACAAACCTTAATGGAAAGTAGGATGTTGTCATTGTTTCGGGGGGTTATGTGTAATATTCTGAAATGGTTTTTAAAAAATCATCTTGTCTTCTAAATTTATACAGTATTTAAAGCCTTTTGTCTTCAAAAAAGAAAAACAAAGACTCAATGTCAGTGTAAAAAAAAAATGATTCTGTCACGTTTGACTTAAACAGACCAAGACAAGTCCAAGGAGGATCGGACGAGGGAGGAGGAGCTGCTGCAGCAGATCAGAAAGCTGGTGGAGACCAGAGACTTCCTTGTTGATGATGTGGAATTTGAGCGGCTCAGGTGAGGTTATTTGCTTGTCGCCTCCGTTCCGTACAGAGTAAAAAAACATTGCACCAATTTACAGTAAACTATTGGCAGAAAAAAAGTGTACTGCTGTGATCTAAAACTGTTGATTGCCGTAAAAAAAAAATACAGTACTGTGCTGTTAAGAAAATAAAATAAAAGTATTAGGGCACGTAATTGTTGATGGTTGAGCGGCTATTGCACATGGAGTGGTCGCTGGGGAGGCGGAGAAAATGGTTCACTAGAGCAAAAGGGTGGACATAAGATAGGCAGGGCACGACACGACGAATCACATACACACAGACGACGCGATACCTCAACAAACTCAAGAATGTCGGCCTACTTTCCTGACTTCCCAACTGTCAAAGTGCAACGTTGAATGAGTAGTGAGCTAAAATGACCGGTCAAATCCATGATGAAGGTACGAGGCACATAACGGAATGACAGCAGAACTAACAAACACACACACAGAAGGTGTGATATTTACCTTCTTAATGAGCCATGAGGGCATGATGGAAGTGCTGTTTCCTCCATTCGCTTCTCTATGAGAAATTCTAGGTCATTCTGCTCTCCAAGCACCAGCACCTCCCAACCCGAGATAACTAGCTGTTGGCACTTTGTGACGTCATAAGGTGTGGAGCCACCCCCGCACCACCTCTGTGTACTAAACGCACGCCCACTTTCTCTGAGACCTCCATGGGACATTGACAAAAGTAGCCTTTATCAGTAAACATTTTGTCCAAATGAATTCAAAGCAATCAATTATCTATCCTTCACATTTGCAATGCCAAAGGCTGTCTTAAAATCCCAGGTTTTGGCTAACACTTGTGTAAACTTCAAGTAAAACTTTGCACAATACACCCCAACTGCTCAAATAGGGTAGAGGTTAGTGTGCTTGCTATGTAAGCAAAAGGTCAAGGATTCATGTCCCACCCAAGTATTTTTTTTCCCTTTTTCTTTCCTCTCTCTTCGTCACTCTCCTCCCCTCCTCCTCCACGATTTCTTGCAGCAAGAAGCTATTTCGTTTCAAATGTTTATTGAAGAATTGATAGCTTGTGTGGCCCATTCAGAGGAGCGCCTGAATGCAGCGCTCCAACAGCAACCAGCCCAGACGAGAGGGGACGTGACAACCACACACGTGTGGGGCGTTTTACTTTTGCATTAAAATAACCAGCAAAACACCCAATATTTCATAAAAAATTATATCGCCATGGTGTCAAAGGGAAGATGTAATCATTATATGCCTATAGTTAACTGTGAAGTTCTTAAAATACCGCGATTGAATCCCTTTAAGACGCCGGATGAAAGTTAATGCTTCCTTTTCTTCTTAGGATGTCCCCAATCTTAAATGAAATACTGATATGAATGTGTGTCTGTGAATTTTGCCCTGACGAGTAGAAAATGACAAGGGTCCTAGTTGAATGAAAAAGAAAATACTTACTATACCGTACAATTGCAGTGCCTTACTGTAAAAAAAAAAAAGAAAAAGAAAGAAAAGAAAGGGAACTTTGTACCATATTATTTTACAGATGCTTGCTGTATTTGTTCCTCCATGACGTCAGAATTTGGAGTATGCAACTGTATTAATGCAAAACGGTGCACTACTGTTGAAAAGTCCCCGTATTTTTACAGCAATTTGTTACAGTGTACAGGTTAAGCCTCTAAATCTTCAGCCCCTCCCTTGTTGGTGGAAAAAAAGTTCACCATGTCTTGAAACCATTTGAGGTTATTATAACTGACTCAAGTAGCGGGTGTGTTTACACAACAAATTTTCCATTACACTGTAATAGTTTTAACACATGTAGTCCCCTGCTATTCACTTGATTACTTCTATAATTGCTATGTAAGAACTGCGCATTGCAGTTGGATAGTTATCGATTCTATATGGATGACTCGGGAATGCAGTGAGTTTCACATTCTTGGGATCTTTGCAATGCACACCTGGGATTTAACTTCTTATTTACATTATATTCTTAGTCTATGTACTGTTTTTCTATTTAATCACCTTATCCTGCACTTCTGTAATCATAGTTAAAACTCCTGTTACATCAACATTTTTCAAGTTGACCTGCTGTATGTTTAATTATTAAACAAGTATTATTTACAACCAGAAACGAACAAATAAATTCTTTGAAATTTGCTTTTCACTTTACCCAAGATATTTGCCTTTTCTGAATATCGCATTGTGGTTACTGATTGATTAGATCAGCAGCTCTGTTTTGAAACACTTCCAAATCTTGGTATTTCTCCTTTGAAGGTTTAACAGGAATGTTTGAAAACAATTGTTCTTCACAGAGAAAGAGAAGAAGACAGAGAAATGGCAACATTCTTGCAGCCCAACTTCCAAAATATTTTGGTGACTAAAGGTAAGCTTCACAAACATCTCAATGTCTTCGCTTTTAAAAGTCTTCAGTTTTGGCAAAGTCGATGAAAATGCACATTTTTCAATCAGGTGCTCTGCAAGACCAAAAGGTGGTGTCCAAATCTACCCACAGACCAGCACCATTTATCACCAAAACCGGACTAACACTACTAAAAGACTGCTGCGGCGTCACGTGCTCCATCATGTAACACGTCTGTGTGCATGCTTACACATATACTTTGGTGTACATTGTGTGCATTTGGAGGAGAAAATCTTTGACTCCTTAAAATGCAAGTTTTAAGATGTAAATTCTTGGGATCTTACAATAAGGGAACGCATGTCCTCAAAATACAAGGTGCATGTATTAACATAATGTTGTCAAGTGTTTGTATACATACTATCCAAATTGTCATATTTTGAATGTGATCTTGTTAAATGAACCGCAGGAGGGAAGCTGAATAAAGTATCGGGAGTCCTCATGTTAAGGCACACTCGACCTAAGGAGTTTAGACTTTTGGCTGCTTGTCCGCCAGTTTTCCCCTCGTCCGCTATTTAGCCCTTAGCTAGCGCTAGCGCTTGTGCACTTATGGGAGTATGTTTGGCTTTTTCGCCCTCTTTTTTTTTCTACATCATGGCCCCACAGAAGAAGAAAGCTCTGTCTTCTATCAATGTTGGTCCAGCCAAAAGAAAAGGTATTACCATGGAAACAAAGGTAAACATCATAAAAAGATTGCAGAAAGGAGAGACACAGACGAACATTGGCGAAAGTCGGACAGTCAGACAGCATCTTTTTTATTTGTTATTTTAATGTATTTTAGATTTTTTTATGCAAATTATTTTGATGTAAATATTGACTTTAATGGGGAAATTCGACGTAAGTCGAAATTTGGGTTACATCTCTAGGAATGGAACTCCAATGTAACGCAAGGACTCCCTGTATAGTATATTACTAGCATGCTAATTGGTAGTGCAATAATCACCACTGATTTGACCAAGCTTAAGGCTATGACACCCCCCTGTCGGTACTGCAGTTATACATATCAGAGTTCATGTAATGCCAAAATAAAGACGTTCATTAAGTTAAACAATGTTTGCAGTGTATTTCATTGAATTTGGCTAATAATGACTCATTTGTCAGGTATACTGTATGAATGTTTTAGCATCTTAAATCACAAGGATGCTACTGTAACACTGTAGTTGGGGGTTATTAGCGTTCACTGTGGTGAGATGTCCTCAGTCTCCTCACACTTGCTGCATTCGTTTGCCCCCACAACTCGATCCAGATACACTCTGCAGTCATAGATGAGTCATACAGTGCATGGTCTTAAAAAGCATCACCTCCTGGTTCAAATGAAGTCAACATAGCACCATCATTGTTTCAACAAAATACTTACATCAGTGGATAATAAAGAGAGCTGAATGTGAAATCATTTGGCAAGCAGTCCTTTCCTTTTAGCCACGTGACTGAAATAAAAGATTTCATCATTGTTGACATGGCAACAAACATCTATAACATGAACTGTACAGTGCATTAATGTGTTATTTTAGCCCTTTTCTTCTAGTTATTTGACATCTCTCCTTGGCAGGCAGAGGAAGGCCGTCACGCTTGGTTGCGGATCAACAGACCCGTGGACAGGCAACAGTCCCCAATGTATTTCATCTGAAGACTAATTAGTGGGCTACATAGTGTGAATCTATAGACATGCCAACCCACACTAATTGGGTGTTAGTGGGAAAAGCGGCTTGTCTTTCTGACTTGGCTGAGACATAAAAGGGTCCCTGGAAATGTGACATCAGGCATCGCCAATTAAATATTTTCTCCTAAACAGTTTTGACGGTACCAGAATAGTGTGACTTTAAATCTATAGTTTAGTCTTGAAGGGGATGAATTAAATCAAGTGTGCTACCAAGTAGTGTTAATTTTATCCGCCATTTTAAAATTTAGTCTCAGTTTTAGTCCAATTTCAGTCACACTTGTTAGCTTTTATCATAGTTATTCAACCTCATCCCGTTTTTATTTAGTCCATTTTTAGTCAACTATAAATCTAGCATTTTAGTCTTTATTTTAGTCAGGACAATCATTTAACCCCTGTACTTTATTTATTTATTTTGTCATCAGATTATGTTGAACATTTCGGATCTAAAACTATTTCACATACAATTTTCTCTCATCTTTTTGATGAAAAACAACTTGACACAATTACAGTACAGTATATTAACAAGTGGCTACTATAGCACCCTGCTATGAGTAAATTAGCTAGCATTAGCTAGTAGTCGGATTAACATTATTGTTGGAACATTATAGCTGTTAGATTAACGTTGCATTACATTATAACAAGAATTTGCTTCTTTTTTTTTTTTTAAAAAAAAAAAAAAAAAACTTTCACCGTGAATCCACCTTTCTGTCTGTCCCATGTGTTTGCGCATGTTGCACTCGTTAGCTGCAGATTTGAAAGGGGGTGTGTCGCTGTGTGTCACATGACAGTGACAGATTAACAGACACGATTTTACAAAATCATACTTCCAGTCTCGTTTACGCACATAAACAATACTCAAACACGGCACAATAACACATACACAAACAGATCAAACAAAACTCATGGGCATATTTTGTCATCACAATTAGAAACAATCAATACAAAAAAACAAAAAAACAGCACCCAACTGTGGCATATACATCCTCTGGAGCAGGTCAGAATCTAACATGATTTAAAAAAAAAAACATGAACATTTATCAGAAATGCTCATAATTTGTTGTATTTATTTTAGTGCTGTCAAAGTTAAAGTGTTAACTAATTAATTAATCACAAAAAATTATCGCATTAATCATGTATTAACGCAGATTAATCACAGAATTAAATTTGACCGCAGATGATCCTTTAGCTTGACACAAGATGGCTACGTTAAAGGTAGCACAGGTTGTGTTTGAACAATAAACGTAACATGCATTAAAGTGAAGCATTTCATAAATGTTTGCGTGTGACATTCAGAATATTTGTTCATGTCAAACTATTAGGGTCATTTTTTTCCACTTTAAATTATGCAAGTAATTACCTGATTAGAAAAAGAGGAGGATGAGATGTTCTCTTAACCTTAAAAGCCGAAAAAATTAACACATAAGAGGTGCATTTTAAAATTTGGCGGGCAAAAAATGTTGATAAAAAGCCTTTTAAATTAAGCGATTCATCGTGATTAATCAACATTTTAAGATGTGATTAATCTGATTAAAAAAATTAATCGTTTGACAGCTCTAATTTATTTATATACAATGGTTTGTATTGTTTTTTTTTCAACAGACCTAAACCTAATTGAAACAGTTCAATAACTTCGATTGATAATACATTTTAAAATTGCATCAGGAAGCACGACTGATTCCGATAGCCATTCGAAGATTAGAGTGACATTATGGCAGCACATAAATCTGATTGATGAATGAATGAATGAATGAATGAATGAATGAATGAATGAATGAATGAATGATTTGGAAGGTGTACAAGAGAATGGACTGTTGACGGGAGGTTATATACTGTATACTATAGGCAGACCCGTCACCAGAAAGAAATTGTAGGGGGGGCATTACCTTTTTTTGGGGGGGCACACTTTATCAACCTAAATCTAATGTTCATCAGGTTGAACAGCGGCATTGTGACAACTGCAAAAGTGTTCAGAAATATTTTCTGTCACTTAAAAGCGGCAGTTCGTTCTGAAATCTAAAAGACAAACTGAAAAAAAAAATGTGTAGTTCATTTTGCATTTATTCAACTCAAAAGTTCATTTGAAACAAATCCACTCTTCACTTCTGTAAACAATTATGTCCGAATGAATGACTCTGTGACCCAGCCCCTTCTATCTGGAATTGGCTAGCAGTTGCCTTCATTTGCATGTTGGATTAGGGCTGTACGATATGGATATCATTTTTGCCAGACATCTCTATTCTTTGATCTTTGACTCAGCATGAGACTTCACATCATTTTACTTTTTTTATGGTGCCTTCTGTATTTTGTGTTATTTTATTTCTATACTTGTACAGATTTTTAGTATTTTATTTGCGTGTATACTTATCTACTTATATTTACTCTAATTAATTTTATTTTGTGTTATTTTATTTCACTTGTGTCTACTAAAAGACTAATTTCTATTCCATGCACAGCACTTTGTATGCAGCAATGGCTGTTTTAAAGTGATTTAGAAATAAGGTTGAGTTATGTCGATGATATACAGAAACAACATATGGGTTCAGTGAAAAACTAAGCAGAATATCAATCCAAAAAGGATGTGTAAAGTGCTGTTTTTTTTTTAAAATTAGAACTTAGTGACAGTCATCAACATGAACAAACTTGGCAATAAAAAAGAGAATTCAACTCACATTGTACTGCAACTGCTTTAGTGATAAATAATTTTATGCTCCTTAGTTGTTGTTGTGTATGTGTGACTGCTTGGGTCTGTTAACAGCATACTGTGTATTGCTACAATTCATCCGTGCTGTGTGGCTTGACTAATTAAAATAAAAGTTTGCCACTCACTTGTAAACGTAACCAGTGGACTCAGGATTCCCAATGATGTCAACTGTGTCATCCTGGATCGAGGTTTGGCGTTTGGTGGCTCCCATTAAAGCGGCACGACGTGCTCACTGCTCAGTCTTTGTCCCAGCGCCAGCCGGCAAATGCGCACTATCTACCCGGAAGTAGATTTGGCTAAGGCACGTCTGCAGAGCGCGCGTCTCCCCCCACCCCACCCCATCCCTCCTTATCCTGATTGTCATTGGCTCGCTTAGTTGTCAATCACAGCCAAACTTGAAAGGAGGTATGTGGTTGGCTGGCACGCCATGCTTTACTTAAAACACAAGGCGCAAGTTTACGTGACTGATAGGACGAATAGTTGGTGAGTCATCTTGCTTGGGCGGGCACGGCTGACTGACAGGGCGGGCACGGACCCCCAAGGCCCGCCCATGGCGACGGGTCCGACTATAGGCTATGTCTTCTGTCTCCATGGTAGCGCTCGACAGATGAGACAGGCATATGCTTGAAGTTGTAGCACTAAAAACTGCCCAAGTGTGGCGCAATTTCATCAAGACGGTAGTGTGATGCTCGGATGACGCTATCCCTTTAATTCGTGACGCAGCTCAACTAGTGGCCCACTTTGTGCAGCTAGCAGGCGGGGTGCGGTGCAGCAGCAGCAGCAGCAGCAGCAGCAGCGAGCTCGGCCGCCTGGTGCGTGCGCCTCGGCCTAATTCGTTGGTGCTCTGCTGGGCCTTCACTGATTCCACAATGGAGTTTTTTCTAGGGAACCCGTTCAGCACGGTTGTCGGCCAGCGGATCGGTGAGCTTGTTTTCCAGTCACTCGTGCATGTTTTCAATGTACCGACCAAATGCCTTGCAAGCCCGGCGTCCTCGTTAGTCATTCTTTGCGCGCATTCACAAGCATTTTGTATAAAATTTAGTTTCAAATGCAAACATTACATAACGCACACCTGTGGTGTATAACATATAATTATTTCAATAATAGTTAAGCCTTTATTGAGACTGACAGAGGAGTAATAGGTAATGCTTAATTGACGTGCCTGCTAGCCAATGGTTAAGAAGAGGCGGGGTTAAAGCAGTCGCCGAGTTGCCAATTGATTGGTTGAAGCGTGGTCGACTTCCTGCTGACCTAAATCAGATACAAGTTGTCATGTTTTTGCATTGACTCATGCAAAGAATTAACTTAAAGTCTTATTACGAACTGCATGTATATTTACATGTTGCATCAATAATGTGGTGGGAAATATTATTGTTCTGGAAGCTTATTTCTTTCAGTAACATGAAGACGAGCGGAATTGTAGACTTTGTATTTATTGTTATCATGCTACACATGATATACAGTATTATCACTCACGAAATTAGAAACTAATATTATTGTTGCTAAATTAGAAAGTAATATTATTCCACTTTTTCTAGCGTTGAAAAGTCACAAATGTAATAAATAATTGTTCTTTCTTTCTTTCTTTCTTTCTTTCTTTCTTTCTTTCTTTCTTTCTTTCTTTTTAAATTAAAGTTCTACTGCCCATTACCTATTTTGTTTATACTGCATTACCACACTGGTCTCTGGCATGTTTCAGCTCCTTCGTGAGTCTTATAGATGGTATTTCCAAACAAATGTTCTAAGACCTATGGAGGTAGCCGTTTCCAGTACTGTATTTTACAAATTATTTGAATGAAATTAAATGACTATGAATTATAATCTTCTGGTATCAAATGAACAAACATAAGCACATCTGTTAACTATTTATGTGACTGCTAATATAATTAAGATTTTTATTCCTTTAAAATTGTATTAGTATTTTTTTCAATATCTCTCGCAAATAAGATTTCATTTAATATAGAACATAAACACATTTACAACGCATATTTGTCTGACTGTTGGGTTTGTCTGTCACAGAGATTGCAACCAGCTCTAGCCTTCCATCAGAAGACTGGTCTCTCAACATGGAGATCTGCGACATGGTGAACAGCGCCGAGGAAGGGTGTGTTTGTGTGCGAGTGAGCGTAAGCAACAAGTTTAGGGCTGCATGTATCTGAAAGGTCCATATTCTCTAAATCCAGACCCAAAGATGCAGTCCGAGCCATAAGAAAAAGGATTGTGGGGAACAAGAACTTTAAGGAGGTCATGCTGGCACTCACAGTGAGTGTATCCACACATCTCCGCCCTGTTATTGTCCTTGTCATGTGTAATCAGACACGATACACATTTTTCTGGTTCCAGGTGCTTGAAACATGTGTAAAGAACTGCGGCTTCAGGTTTCACATCCTAGTGACCACAAGGGATTTTATCGAGGGGGTTCTAGTCCGTTCTATCATCCCGAGGAACAACCCACCTCTGATCGTGCACGACAGAGTACTCGGCATCATACAGGTCGGCCGGGGCTACACGGGGAGAAAAAAAAAAGCTATTTTTAATCTGTATTGACATTTCTGTGGTCACATTCCGTGAAATCTTGTGTTAAATTTGTGGTTGTCATCTTTCCAAGGCGTGGGCAGACGCATTCCGTAGCTCGCCCGACCTGACGGGTGTGGTGTCGGTGTATGAAGACCTGCGCAGGAAAGGGCTTGAGTTCCCGATGACGGAATTGGATGGCTATCCGTCAGTCCAAGCCCCCAAAATGGTACAAACGACTTTTCACTACTGACTCTTGAACGCTTAATGCTACCTTTCATCTTTAGTCAACCTTTCTTCTGGGGTTCTTTCTGTGCCTTGCTTACCAGGCCTCGTCTCGGAACGGGCCTGCGGTTGTTACTGTCCCCGCTGCACTGCTCTCCTCCAAACCTCCCCTAATCCCTCCCCAGACCCTTGAGCTAAAACAGACGCTAGATGGAAGTGATGCCTTCACTCCCAATCAGGTGATGGACTTTGCTTCACTTTGGGGGATCTTTTACTGCACTTTATTTTCTGTACATGCTACCTTGACTCACAAGTGCCCTAATTTATGAGTTCTTATTGTTATTTGTAATTTCTTATTTTTTCCTTGCTTTGTTTGGCTTCAGACTTAACTTCCCGATGCTCACAAGCATTGTAACAGGCCGTTTTCTGATGTCACTCACTAGCCCACGCACCGTAGGCACATATACAACAATGCAGTTGTGACTTACGGCTTGTCCCAGCATTCAGTAATTGCACTTAAAAAAAAAAAAAAAAAAAAAAGAGAGAAATTCTTATTTCTTTACATTCTTATTTATTATGTATAGTTGTGCTTGAAAATATGTACTTATGAGCACAACTGTAAATGTACAAAAGCTAAACGCCACTTGATAACACAAAAATGTTATGAATCGTCACCAAAATTCAAATGCGCATCTCTACTCATATCAACTTAAACCTCTGAAAATGGGCATTAAATCGTTTTCTCACCATACAATGCGATTAAAAGTTTACACACCCCTAGGTTATGTAAACTTTCAAGCACAACTGTGTATGCATTAGTGTATTATCGCATAATAAAACTAGTGTTTTGGGGGGCGCTCAAACAGATTCAAGGCATTTCAATTCATATCCATCCTCCCCACATCGAGGTGTGGATGAAGCGCTATATAAAAAGCAGGGTAAAAAAATTGATTTGACGGACAAGTTCATTGAGTTTAGAGATGTAACGATATCCTAACATCACAATACGGTATTATCATGATATGAAGCTCTCGATACGACAATTAGCACAATATTGTGGGGAGGTTGGCGATACTTAAAAAAGGTCACATTATAGTAAAAAAAAAAAAAAGAATTCGTACTAAAAAACGCACAATATTGTGCTTTTGTACATAACAGCAATGCATATAAATCTCTAATAACACTTAATATTGAGGCTCTTACTTGCTAAAGCACACACACATTGAGTTTCTCAACAAATTGACCCGCTTCACAGTCATATTACGTTCCCCTTCATCTGACAATTAGCATAGATTTTAAACATAGAAAGGACAAAACATCCCTAATGAAAATTAAGCTACACTAAAAAAAACTAGCCACCAGAGGGTGCTATACTTGCACAAACGGAAATCAACTTGACTTTTTTTAACAGATGTGTTGCTTTTAAATATCATGAACATGACGACGACGATATTGTGGCAGTTTTAATATCACAATATCACGATATTGTCCTTAATGTTACATCCCCAATTGAGTTACAAGCTAAGGTATCATTCCGCATATTTCCATTCATCACATTACATGCGGACACATTTTCTCACAGCCCTCCATACCCATCTACTATTTAGCAACAGTTTACAAATAGAGGCTATCTGACCACAACAGTAGATAAATAAAGAGCCAGTAATTAATTTAGTTTGGATATAAAATTCTACCTACAAAGTAATAGTAACTAGAAAGGCACTCTGCTTTTTTCCGGGAGAAGATAATACCGACTTGAAGCCACAGTTGTGTAATTGTTGTGTAATCCTGCTAACTCACTAACCCATAAATATTATACCTCTTCACTTCTGACTACATAGAATAGCACTCAGTGGAGAATAAGGTGTTACGAATCATGACTTGCTGTAGTTGTTGCATAAACCTATTTTCTATATTTTACTCTTAATCAAAACATAATGCTAAATCAATCCATTGTAAACAGAACACTGTTATTTATTTCATATGAAGGCTGATTTAAAACATAGTTTTAGTATTGGATCTCAATACATTACTAAAAAGGGGTTGATTGTCGCAATGTGTCATTATTTGTTATTGTTGTGAAGTAAACTATGAACTATTAATACTCCAGGTGGGAGCACTAAAGGCAGAGCTGGGCGTGGTGCGGAGTAACCTCACAATGATGTCTGACTTGATGAGTCAGCTGGACCCTGTGACAGTAAAACAAGCTGACATGGAGTTGCTGGAGGTACCACAATTGCACATATTCCGCTGTGCTTTTTATTATCAACCTAAAGATAATATTGCTTTATTGTGCAAGAAAATGTTTCCCGCCCTTTCACGTTGCCCTTAACTGATCTCGCACGTTATGTATGTGCTACATCTGCGCCACCACAACCCCCCCACCCACACATTCTCTTTTTGATTGTGTCATTAGCAGTTATACACAGTATGTAAGGAAATGCAGGACAGGATAGTGAAGATTGTCCCCAGGCTTAGTGAGGAGAAGCTGATTGAAGAGTTACTAGCAACCAATGACGAGATGAACACAGCCTTCTCCCGCTATCAGAGGTGAACCACTTTTTTTTTTTTTTAATCACTATACAAAAGTAAGGCAATGAAACTACTTTTTGACTGAATTGACAGTGTCACAATCTTTTGGATCAGGAAATTGTATCAGAAAAATGTTAAATGTGCATTTATACTGTAACAGTACTTGTGATCTCAAAGTGGACCCATGGATAATCTACAAGTGAACCTTTAAACACCCTATAATATAATAATTTCCTCAAAATGTAATAAATTTGAAAACGTAATAAAACTTGCATTTAATTTGTTTAAAAAAATGTAATAAAAATCCAATACTGTAATCATTTAATCAATAATATAATTAAAACAATCTAGACTATTGTAATCACATTTTTACCTATAGTTTAATACTTTTCTACATCATATGTAGGGATGTCCCGATCCCGATCACGTCATTTTCAGCTGATTGGTATCGGGAGAAAATGATCTGGGTTTGGATTTTTGGCAATTTTGTTTTTATTATAATTATTTTAGGGGCTACAAAGCAACAAAATCATCCAGCGGTAAACATATTGCCAAACAAAACATTTTATTTATTTTTATTTATTATATTGTACACTTCTGATGCCCCCCTGAATTTGCATATGCAGACAAGACCCAAGGATCAAACTCCTAAAACGTCAGGAGAATCATTCCATCAATCCAGAACGGGGATTTGCATAGTGAAATTTGCATATCGACGCCTTCGCCTGGTCATTTTTTCAGATTTTTCAGGAAACATCAGAAAATGAACCATTTGCATAATAAGGAGATGATTTAGGCAAAATAATAATAATAATTTTTGCAAAAAAAAAAAAAAAAAAAAGCAATTACTTTAAGAGGGTGATAATATACAGTTTGGGGGTTGAAATCAACTCTTAAACACTTTCCGTGAAACTTTTTACACAATCTTTGCTGTGAATATGACTGTCTAAGATTCTTTAAACACAAAATATAAAAATTTGGACTGAAAATGAACATATCTGACACGTTTTACATGATCAGTTTTCAGAATAATAGATCCACCTGAAAATGTAATCCCCAATAATATATCCATCCATTTTCTTGACCACATTCCTCACATGGGTTGCAGGGGGTTGCTGGAGCCTATCTCAGCTGGCTCTGGGCAGTAGGCGGGGGACACCCTGGACTGGTTGCCAGCCAATCGCAGTGCACACAGAGATGAACAACCGTCCACACTCACAAGCACACCTAGGGACAATTTGGAGCGCCCAATTAACCTGCCATGCATGTCTTTGGAATGTGGGAGGAGACCGGAGTACCCGGAGAAGACCCACGCGGGCACAGGGAGAACATGCAAACTCCACCCAGGAAGGCCGGAGCCTGGACTTGAACCCGTGTCCTCAGGACTGGGAGGCGGCTAACCACTGATCAACTGTGCCGCCCCCCAATCATATAATAAATAATTTACATTATCTGTAAAAATATTATTTCAATAGTCAAAAAGATGAATAATTGTCTATTTGTTGTAAACAAGTGGAGGAGGCCCGTTGGGATACTTTGTCTGCAATCATGTATGTTGCTACTTACTGCTCTTTGTTACGACCATCCTTTTTTATGTGTTTAGGTTTGAAAGACAATTAACAAACGGTCCAAACCCAACGCAACAGGTAGGTAACCACCATGTCGGCAGACATTGATGTTATTTTTTTAGGTTGACACTTCACATCTCATCCTTTTTTGCGTTTGCAGAACCATACATATGTAAACCTAACAGACCTCAACGTGAGCCAATCAGCGGCCGCCTCAGTCACCAATGGGGGTTCGCTCAGATGCTCAAAAGAAGACAGTTTGTCCAGCCAGATGGCAGGACTCAGTAAGTTATTTAAGATGGCTTGTTTTTGTTTTTTTGTTATATAATTGATGTTGACTAAACTCATTGTGGATAACATTGCTTTTTTATTTAATGACTGTAATCAAGGAAAGCTGACTTGTCTTGTATTTCATCGCATTTTATGCAATTACACTTTTGTTACACTTTTTGGGTAGGGCTAGCCTCTTTTAGGCATACTTTGTGGTTAATGTGTGATCAAGACTACAGTCTACTTTTCCTTCACCTCATAAATTTTTTTTGCTGTTTTTTTGACAGACACAAGGGAAGGAGATGACGTGGATGCATTTTTATACAAAAATAACTCAACTCATAGAGGAAGGTACAGTATAAAATCTCACAAAAATATGCTTTTTTGGTGGGGGGGGGGTCTGAATATATAATTAGCCTAACTTGTAGTTCACCAAAGTGAATTTGGTTTCAGTGAGCATACAGACATTGGACTAGATGGCCTTGCACAAGCTCAGGATACCACCATGCAAAACTCTAAAGCGGTAAGCAAAGTTTTCACTTAAGGTTATGTGCTTAAGTTGCTAATGTGGCTCGTTTTCTAACTTGCAAAACAAAAACTGATTTTGGATTTGGTATTACGTTTTGTTAAATGTTATGGTAATACTGTTTCATGGGTAGAGGAAATAAGACTTCAAAGATGTACATGGTTGTTCCAACAAAAAAAAAAATGACATCAGTTGATATATTGATTTATTTTCTTTTTTCATCTTCTAGGCACACAAAATTAAATTGCCTTCACAATGAAAAATCGCAACAATATATTCAAACGGATATGTCTTAACACTCTCTATGCCAGTGCCTCCTTGTTGCCCATGTGGGTGAAAGTGTCTTGCTGTGTTGTTTTGCCTCTATTAATGTAATCATTAGTGTCAAGAAATGGATCAAAATCACGTGATCCTATTCTGAAATAATTCTCTTATCTGTGCAACGAAGGATTACAGCCCAGCCTCCTCCCACAGCTCCTCACCAAAGTTAGACTGGATGATTAAAAGGGGAATGGTGGGTCCATATCTAAAGAGTGCCTGATTTCCCCGTCCACTGTGTTTTTTGTTTTTTGTTTTTTTTGTTTTTTGTTTTTTTAATTCTGGGTTTTGTAGTAGTAGTCGTCGTAGTTTTTGTGTCGTCATGAGGTTGCAGTTCACTATTGCTTTGGCCAGTGGTCGGTTTACTTTTTCAGCCCTATAAATGTTTGGTTTGCATGCTCGTCAAAGTGTCACAGACTTCGATTATTTGAATTGACATGGTTGCATAAGGAGCATGGAAAGGTTTGCTTTGCTCTGTCTTGATGTTCCATTTTCTTATTATTTTTCTCTCTTTGGGGCCTATTCACTAAAGGTTTGCGTCGCCTTTGCACCGCGCTAACCGGAAAAATGGAGCAATCTGGGAGCGCCTAATTCACTAAACACGCACAGATGGGGAAATCCGTCACTAAGTGCGCGGCCAAACAGATTGCGTCACGGTGAGCCGGTGTTTTTTGCGCGTATGTAAATGAGGTAATTTGTATACATTTGACGCAAAATATGCCCACCTCAATGCAAATGAGACTCATTGATATGGAGCGTCTAATTCGCTAACGCCAGCACAAACAGCCACACCGAGTTTGCGTAACGCAAATAACGTTTTTGGAAGGCATGTATTAACCTGACGCAATGCGGGATCATGTGACAGCAGTGCGTGCTATTTGCAGCACAACATACACAGCAGATCACGCGGAGGGGTGAGGGGATTTTCCCGTGTTGGTTTAGGACAGTGCTTCTCAATTATTTTCTGTCATGCCCCCCCTAGGAAGAAGACAACATCTTGCACCCCAACCAATGGGCTCTTTGCACAGCTCGACTACTTCCTGAACTGAATAGCACATTTTTGTTTCCTGTTTTTCATGAGTGGACAAACTGATTAATCAAGGTGTGTCTGGCCAATGTTGTTGTAGTTACTGAGATCAGGCACACCTGGATTAATCAGCTTGTCCATTCATGAAAGACAGGAAATGAAGGAATGGTGTTGAATTCAGGAAGTAGTGGATTTGTGCAAAGAGCCCATAGGCTTCGTCATATTTCCTCGTCTTAGCTTTCGGGTAACTTTCGTTTGTCTCTTTATCTCCGTCTCTCTCCGCCTGTCTTCTCATTTAAAAAATTTAAATATTTTTTCATGGTGTCACTTGAGGGTCTGCTACACTTCGTGCCTACACTTCATACTCGTACTGTGTGAAAAGTGCGCAAGCTCAGTGCAAACAAAACCCCTACACCACCTAGCGAATGCTCCCTGCACACACTCTGCCAACAAGAGCCCCATTGCCCCCTAATGTAGTGGAGGTGCAATTGCACTTTATTCTAAAACGGTAAAAAAATAAAATAAAATAAAAATAAAAAAGCATGTTCCCCGAGGTCAAACGCGCCCCCCTGGGGGGGCCCCGCCCCACTATTTGAGAAGCACTGGTTTAGGACAACATAACCCGGGCTGATCGGCAATGGCGAGGAGGCATTTTACGGTCATTTTTTACGTGCCAGATGCATACTGTACGACCACGCCAACCTCTGAAAATATATTTTTAAAAAACGATTGCACCAATAATTTGTACTTTATGAATGAATGACGTCATTGTCGTCCTCTCTGCTCTGTACAGCTTAATGGCACTATAAACGCTTACTCTCGGTCCAACCTCGCTTTCTGATAATGTCATCTTTCTCGCAACTGTTACTATAACAACCATGTTGTTGGCACAAATCCATTGCCATGTGGGGTAAATCAGGTGCAAATTTGCTCCAAGCTGTCAGTTTTGTGGGCGTGTTTGCGCCGGTATATGATTAGAGCAATATCCTTAGTGAATAGGTGGATAACTGGGCGCAGACTCCGGGTGCAGTTGTGGTGCAATATTTCGCGCTATTACCGGACGCAGCACATTCTTAGTGAATATGCCCCTTTGTGTCATGTAGGGGTGGTAATTTTGTGGCATTTATTTATTCTTAAGGGGATGAGTCACTGTTATTGTTGTGTTTTGATATATTTTTCATCTCTCTTAGATTCCTATCAAGCAGTCCAATGTAATGGAGGATATTGAGAAATGGCTTGAGCTGGATGATGAGGTGAGCAGTAGGATCGCTCATACTTTAAACTGTGCTTTAACATTCAAATCAAACTGTATAGAATGTGTGAATAGCCTGATACCAATTGCCACAGAATATTTTTAGCAGTTAGATCTTGAATATTATATATCAATAATGGGATTCCATCCGTCAATCCATTTCTTCCGCTTATCCAGGGGTCAGATCACAGGGGCAACAGCCTAAACAAAAGCCCTGAATTTCTTCTCAGCAATCCATTTCACAGAATCAACCTTTGATGATAATACTCCCTTCTATTGTCAATAGCAGATGTCAACCTCCCTTTCTTTTCTCATCCCAAGCAGAATAATAGCAACATAGCATTTTATTTAAATGCAATAAAATGATTTATTTTGTGTTTGTGGCACAGTATGATGACTTTGAGGACTCTGATGGTGTCACAAGTGAAGGTGAGCAACCTTGAAACAGCCTTCCCTTTCCATAACAAACCAATTTGTGGTATTATTTTGTAAATTATTATTTATTTATTTATTTATTTATTTTTATTTATTTATTTTAAACAAAGCTTGGACTTGGATTTGGCTCTGTCAGACACTGTGTGTCTTTTGTTTGAGTCTTTTTGACACACTTCATACAGTGAGGTGACTTGACTTACAAGTGCACAACTTGTGAGTTTTTCACTATAAACTGTCATCCATCCATCCATCCATCCATCCATCCATCCATCCATCCATTTTCTTGACCGCTTATTCCTCACAAGGGTTGTGGAGGGTGCTGGAGCCTATCTCAGCTGGCTTTGGGCAGGAGGCGGGGTACACCCTGGACTGGTTGCCAGTCAATCGCACTATAAACTGTGACTTGGTTAATTTGTGTGTGTAGGTGTGTTTGAGTTTGGTCACAGAACAAATTCAAATCAAGGCCCCACTAATTGCAGCTGATGTAACTTAAATTCGGATTCATGCACCCATTTTAGATTGACATGTATGTATCTGTGCCTATTCATTTCATCCCGTTTTGTCATTTGGTTATTTTCTTGTAGCAGGTTGTGTGTGTGTTTTTCCTCTAATGGTGCACAGCAAATGGCCAATGTTAGATTTACCAACAAGAGTGTTAAATCTAACACTAGAAAAGTGTTTGTGTCCACATCAATAAGTGTAAATCTGAAACTTTGTTTAAAAAAAAAAAAAAAGTTACTTTTTTTTCCACACTCTACCAGTGTTACTCCAACACTGTACAGTGTTAAAAATCTAAACTCAGCTCAACTTAACTCAACTTTATTTATATAGCACTTTAAAAGAAGCATTGCTGTATACGAAGTGCTGTACATGAAACAGAAATTGGTCGTGCAGTAAAGAATAAGATGAGGAAAAACAAGCACAAAGCAAACATTTTGAGTATACAAGTTTTTCTTTTTGTTTTTTTTTTGTTTTTTACAAGTACAGTAAATACATTTTATATCTGTAAATTAAAAACAATAAGTAGCAGAGTGAATAAATAAATAAATACATAGATAAATAAATAAGATAAACATCAGATTCATAACACAAAGTACAGCACACACCACAAAACACCAAAAAACAATGTTAAGTCTCATGGTGCGCCAAAAGCCGAAGAACACAGATGGGTTTTAAAATTAGATAAAGAGGGGAATTGCCTAATATTTTGTGGAAGGTCAATCCAAAGGGAGAGCAACTGCAAAGGCTCGATCCCCTCTAATTCTGCACTTTGTCCTCGGTACCTCCAATTGTGTCTGGTCTGCTGACCTGAGGCACCGGTTAACACTGAGTAGTGTTGAAAGTACTCTACACTTGTGTCAGTGTTAAACATTTAATTCTGCTAAACTACTTAACTCTGGTGTTGAAAAACCTATGTGTATTGCACTACTGTCTGTATTTAAAAAATTAACTCCAACTACACTTTACTCTGGGAAATAGTTAGGGCTGGGTATTTCCGCCAACCTCACGATACGATACGTATCACGATACAGGGGTCACGATACGATACGTATCGCGGTACATATGTATCCCAATACTTGATCTTCAAGGCGATACGTATCCCGATATATTACATTAATTTACTTTCATTTTAAAATAACAGTCATATCTATACCTAAAGGATATATTTATTATGCTGGATGACAAAAATATTTTTGTTAGCAGCTCTTCTGGTTCACCACCTAGCGGCATGCCTGGTCGAAATGTGTACGCACTGCAGAGCAAGGAGCAGTTTTCACACACACCGGGAAAATGTATTAATATGCATGACCCGATATGAGCAAAAATATCAAAGTATTAACATTACAGCTCTAAAATGTGCTTATTTGAAATATTTGGGGAAATAAAAACGGCATTTTTTTAATGTAACACATTCTATTTCGTTTTTAAACAAAATATACGAAAATTGGTACATTAAGACACGTACCATGTTAAGTTTATAAGTAAATAAATGTTGATATCCTTCCTCTGCTTTCATTTTTCTTAGCAAGACACAGTGTCCAATCACTGGCGAGCTATTTTTGCATTAATTGAAGGCAATTAACTTCAAAGATGCTGTTGGTTTTTATTTTTTTTGGGTACAATGTAAGCTGCAAAGGCAAACGTTAACTGCCTTAACGAGTAATATCGATTCCTATGCCTGCGTATCTATACGTGTATTGTAATGAGGCTCGCAACGATATATTGCCGTATCGATTTTTTTAGCACATCCCTAGAAATAGTACGTAGTTCATTTATATAGTGTTTTCCTCCTTACAAGGCCCTCAAAGCGCTTTACTTTTTGACTGCTGATGACACGGCATCAGGAGCAACTGGGGGTTCAGTATCTGGCTCAAGGATACTTTGACAATGTTGCACTGGTCTGGGATCAAACCCACACTCTCAAGGTTGGGAGGCGAGCACTCTATCACTGAGTCACGCCGCGTCAACAGCAATAACAACTGGATGTATCACTATTGAGATCTTGACAGCATGCTGGAAAATTGGAAAGTTTCTCCTTGACCGGAAATGAGGGTGTGGTCAATTTAACACTCAAGGTAGTGCTACTCAGGTTACACCCAACATCCACCCCAACACTCAAGGAAATTTACTCTGACAGTGTAACTTTTTATCCTAATAGTGTTAAAATAACACTGCTTACTGCATATTTGATCAAGCACTGGACATTTAACACTGACCAATTTGCTGCGTTTTGTCGTCTTGTGAAGAATTTGACAGGTTCTTGGCACAAAGAGCGAAGGCAGCTGAGCGGTTGCCATCAGTGCGACAGTCTTCCCAGGATGCCAATCACTCCGAATCCTGAGCTGCAATTCAGCCTGCCACAAGCGTAACTCTCATAAAGTCCCTCTGCCATAAGGGACAGATGGAGATGTGTTTTGGTTTCATGCATCAAAGGCACATTTGGCATGGAAGATTTCAGCCCATATTTACTTCTTGTGTATCCTGCTATTGCTTTACTGGGGTTTTAACTGGTAACAAGTGAATGAAGTCCAGAGGATTTTACTTGATGTAATTAGGTGGTGGTAATGCAAACATTTGCACAATTTCTATGGTAACATTCCTACTATTGAAAATGTGGAATATTGTTACTAAAACAACTTTTGCAACAAAGATAACTATATTGCTATGAACTTTTATTTGTGGCATCTCATGAGTTACAGATAATGCCTCTGTCAAAGTAGCAAACACTGTTAACTTATTATGTAAGAAAAGTTCAGATAATTTCTCATGTGAGGAGTTTGAGGCTTCTTTTCATTTTAATATTGATATCGGATGTAAAAGAAACGTAATTTAGTGTTTCTTTTTTTTTTTTTTACTTCCATAATATTTCTTTGTCCAAATGTTTTAAGTTTAAATGCAGTGCAATTAAATAACCAACCAAACTACCATGATTTAATTTTTCCCTGTTATCACTGACACTCACCCCTATGTCAAAATAAACAGATGACTTTTTAATATCAAACATATTACTATTTTGTAGTATGTTTGATATTAAAAAGTAATCTGTTTATTTTTTATGGCTGGTTTTAGACATTAAAAAAAATATTTGAGTTTCTAAAAATTATTCATTAACTGATGAAAATCTGTGGAACATCTAGCCATTTTTTTCCACACCACTTATCCTGGAACGGTAACGTGTCCTATAACTGATAGGGTTACACGGTCACCCTCGACTGGTCGCCAGTAAATCCACATAGACAAACCACGTTTCACTCCTATTGTATTTAGTGACTTCAGTGAAGCTAACACGGTGCTTGTGTTTGGAATGGGAGGAAGCTGCTGGAGTACCCAGTCCCAGAGGGCTGAGATTCAAAACTCGCACCGTATCGTGAGGCAGAATTGTGAATTGAAATAAAACGTTACATGTGTGTCATTTTTAACAAGTTAAATGTGAATGATTCATAATGGGGCAGATTTCAAGGTATCAGCCGAAAGCCAATCTTTCATAATTTGGATAGAAGCTACGCTGAGGAAAGCGTCGTGCTAAAACAATAAAATCCCTTGCTCCTTTTTTTTTTTTTGAATTTGCAATAGATCATAACTTGTCGGGTCAGGAAAAACCCGCTAGGTCACTTTTACTTAACAAACATGTCCTGACAGTAACGGTCTAAATGGTAAATTATCCTCTACTCGATGTCCTACCGCAAGAATAAAGTCGTAATAAAAAGTTTTTGATATATTTTTCAAAAACATACACGTTATCGCCAGATTCGGCACACCCATGATTCACAGAATTCGGCTCTTTTTTTCCGCTTATGTTTGCCGTGCCCGTGCCCGTGTTTTTTTTTTTTTTTTTTTTAATTGATACTTTATATTAGAGGTGTTTCATGGAAATACTGTACGAGCGACTAAAGAAAGAAAGATAACACAGGTGTCTCTCGAGTCTATAATGTTTGGCAGAAGCGATTGGTGTAAATGTGAAATCCGATTGGACAAACAAATCACCGACCATGTTTCCTGTCATCTCATTGGTTCTGGATGTCACGCCCTCTGTTCAAGTTACAGCAGCCAGCTTCCGGTTACTTTTTGACAACAATGCACACATTCGCGGCCATGGCTCTCTGCAAAGCTGGCTGGACTTTGTTGAACCCTCTTCAGGGGATACTGCGGCCCTCGGTTTCGGTTTTAAGTCGGAGCTACGCGGCTGTTGCCGAAGCCAGAGCGGTGTTAAACAACGAGCTCGAATCTATTCGCGTGGCGGGGACTTGGAAAGCGGAGAGGATCATTACGTCCAAGCAGGGACCGCACATCAACGTGGACGGAAGCAGTGGCAGTGAGTGAAAACATAAAAGAACAAGATGCAATTTCTGTAAAGATTTCCAGTGAAAATAAGAAAACCATTTGAAGAGAAACTGAACTGTATATAGCCTACTGTATAGCCGACTGCAGCACCACAAATTACAGCTTCTGTTACTGTACTAAAAACGTTTACAAGTCTAATTATTCTGCATTATGTTTCGGGGTGTAACGCGCGGTGGCTGATCTGCCTTGCAGCAAAAACGGGGGAGCAACTGGAAGTAACAGAAAACAAACAAAAAACTAAAACACTCACAGCCAAAACCGAAAAAGCTTTGCACATGCACACCAAAACAATGAGGGCGCCCTCCCGCGGATTGTTACAGTGGGTAGCACAATGCTAAACTGTCTATCTACTGACTGCTGCAAGCGCCTGGATGCCCCTTTCTCTCCCCCTTTCTCTCCGACAGCCCTTGTTGCAAACTTGAGAAGTGTGATCTGATTCTATGTGCAGTGTGCAACAACAAATGTACAATACAGTAAAATGTGAGTTGAGTATTCTCCTTAAGAGATTATTGTAAGGATAATCAATAATTTTTTTTTATTGAAATTAGTTATTGTTTCATCTCAGAAGATTCTGAATCACGATACCATCAACCTGACATATATATATTTTTTCAATTAACTCTCTCAGGCATTTTGAACTTCTGCGCCAACAACTACCTTGGACTTTCCAGTCATCCGGAGGTGGTGCAAGCAGGGATTGATGCGCTGAAAATGTACGGCGCTGGATTGAGCTCGGTTAGATTTATCTGCGGTACTCAGGTACAGTGTTTAAAAAAACAAAAAAAACATGTCAAACCAACATGAAATCCAAAACCGTCTGCATCCAAAATTATGTCACTGCTTCTCAGAGCTCATTATTAACCAACGCTGCCAATATATGTCCCCTTTAGATTTATAAGTTATGTCTTTACAGGATTTGCACAAAAGCCTGGAGCAGAAGTTGGCAAAATTTCACGAGAGGGAGGACTGCATCCTCTATGCCAGTTGTTTTGATGCCAATGCTGGACTATTTGAGGTGAGTCATGCTGTATCATCTCCAGTAAAGGATATCTGGGTACATACGTCCCCTGTAAGGTGAACTACACTAAAGCAATTGAATCACTCCTGCTTTAGGTTCTGCTGGGCCCGGATGATGCCGTGTTGTCGGATGAGCTTAACCACGCCTCCATTATTGATGGTATCCGTCTGTGTCGGGCGAAAAGACTACGCTACAAACACATGGACCTCAGTGATTTGGAGAGCAAGCTCAAGGAGTCTCAGGTGTCTGGAGCGTCTTCCTATTTGTACATATCCACGATCTTTATGTAGTTTGGGTTAAGCCTGGTTCACACGACAAGATATTAAAATTGTCGGCCGATTTCCAATCTTTGACAGACACCACACGTGAAGAGAAAGAATCCAGGGAGTTCCAGTTTTGACCGTACCGTGCATGGTGTGCGGCCACACTGCACAATCAACACACTCCACACGAGCCAAATTCATTCAAGAATGTGACGGGAAGTCTCGCAAAACCTCTCGAGATTAAACGTGGCTTCCGAGTCGTCAACATGAGTCGATCCTGGTTTTCAGCCGAAAAAGCGGCATAAAAAGAAAAGGCGCTGTTTAAAGGAGCGGAAATGGGCACTGGCGAGACATCGCTTGTCCTCCGCTCTGTGCTGGCAACGTGGGTTGGCGTCCCACCCGGAGACCTCGTTTATTTGTGGAGAATGTGTGTGCGTGTACTAATAATTTTTTTTTTACAAAAAATACAAATAATTTAAAAAAATAAAAAGAGTGTAATAGCGCGAGCACGGACTTTCTGCTGCGTCATGACTGTTTTGATTTTGGATTCCCCACCGGCTGGCTCGCTTTCTGATTGGCTGCACGTCACTGTCAATCTGCTGCACGGAGCGAAATCGGGCCAAAAAATCCAACATGTTGGATATGCCCGATTTCAAGTCGAGGGTCCTTCTGAGCGCCGATATCGGGAGGCGCCGTGTGTGGTGACAACAGACACGGCAGGATTATCTGTGAAGATTATCGCTTGCGTCTCGGCGCGTCCTTACGATTGTCGGGAGGGGAAATTCGGGGCTAAAATCGGGCCAATTCTCCTGCCGTGTGAACCAGGCTTTAGAGAGGAGTAGGGCAGTGCAATTAATCAAAATTCAATTACATTCCACAATTACAAAATCAGCATAATCGTTAAAAAAAAGATTATTATAATATAATAATTATAATAATTGCTAATACTATTTTTTGAGTTATTTAAATTTATACAGTTGCACCTTTTTTTTTAATTTTAAAGTTACTACCGGGGTAATTTACTAAATTTTGTTAATTATAGTGTTTCAAAGAATTTTATGTCTTAATATTTTTTATTTGTTCTATTACGTTTAAAGGTTGTCTTGTTTTGGACAAAAAATAAATGCTGCACATGCTGCACTCCAACTGCATGTTTTTGCCAACATAAATAAATAAATATTATTACAAATATATCTTCTTTTTGGTCCAAAAGGAACTTACATAATTATAGTGTTTCTATTTTTTTTTTAAATTGGTCTTAATATTTTTTAATGTGTAAACATTTTCTTGTTTTGTACCAAAAAATACATGATCGTCCTACTGCACAGTGCACAACCTGCACTTCAACTTCCAATTTTTGCCTAAATCAATCAATAAATAAATGTAATTTTAAATATATATTATTATAAAATTTGTTTGGTCCAAAAGGAATTCACATACTTATAGTGTCTCCATTTTTTCAATTGACCTTAATATTTTTAAATGTTTAAACATATTCTTATTGTACCAAAAAATAAATAATCCTGATTTCAATTATTGCCAAAATAATGTTAATTATTGTTTTTTCCATAATCAAGTAGCCCTAGGGAGGAGTGTTTAAAAGTGAATATACAAAAATTTCATCGCTTCTTGTTGAAAGACTCTTCCCACAAGAGTAAAGCTGTTAGAGGTGAATGGTCAGGTGTTCCAGTACTTGCCACGGGACCCTATGCTTGAAATTTAAAAATGGGCAAAAAGTGTACCTCCTGTCCTTGTGCAATTTATAAATTATTTTTGGCATTTTGTCTTTTCAAAGACTCATTTGCATTTAGCATTTAGATGGAGATTCTACTGCAATACAATGCAAACTTCAACCACAATAATAAACATAACATGATTGAGACCTCTCTGACAGTGCATTTGTATCTTTGATCCAAGGGCTTACCAGCATTTGTATTTCTCAGTCCTGTCGTATGCGGCTGGTGGTGACCGATGGCGTCTTCTCAATGGATGGAGACGTGGCGCCATTAACGGGAATCTGTGACCTGGCCGAGCAGTACGGAGCCATGGTGTTCATCGATGAATGCCACGCCACTGGTTTCCTTGGGCCCCGTGGTAGGTGAGTAAAATATTTTACCATCGAATCTATTTTTGTTTACACAGGAAAAAGTTATGTTATTTTGTACCATTACTCACATTTGAGCTTGCAAGTATTTAATTGTTCATGTCTATTTGCAGAGGAACCGATGAGCTGCTGGGTGAGATGGACCGAGTCCATATCATAAACTCCACTCTGGGAAAAGCACTGGGAGGTGCAGCTGGTGCGTTTTACACGTTTTAAATCTCGGGCCTTGTTTGATTCCAATGACAAAAGGGCGGCCACTTGTTGTTGAGTGAAAATGACATCACAGTTGCTCAGGGCTCAGGTAACAACCAATCACAGCTCAGCTTCATAAAACAGGTGAGCTGTGATTGGTCGTTGCCTGAGCAACTGAGATATCGTCTTCAGTCGACAGCAAGTGGCAAAATGGCCGCTCCCTGAGATGGATAAAAATGGCTAGATTTTGCTGCATATCTCATATTCCGCACATGTAATGCTAATCAGAATGTCATGTTTAGACTCGTGAGGTCATATATAACTAGGGATGTCCCGATCCGATCACGTGATCGGAAATCGGGCTCGATCACGTGGTTGCTGACTTGAGCCGTATCAGAATTTGTCTCCCGATCAGGACAGATAAATATATATCCCTCCAGCGTCTCCAGCTTGTCCAAAATGCTGCTGCTCGTCGTCTCTTTACTGGTGCCCGTAAGAGGGAACACATGACCCCTATCTTGGACTCTCTTCACTGGCTGCCCGTGAAATTTAGAATCCACTTTAAGATTCTTCTATTTGTTTTCAAATCTCTCAATGGTCTTGCCCCTCCTTATCTCCTTATCTCGCTGAGCTCTTGCACCCCTACACCCCTGCCCCGTGCCTCAGGTCTGCAGACCAGACCCAATTGGAGGTACCGAGGGCAAAGCGGAGGCTTAGAGGAGGTCGAGGCTTTGCTGTTGCTCCTTTTTGGAACGACCTACCACTTAATATTGGGCAATGCCCCTTTTTATCCTCTTTTAAAACACATCTTAAAACACATTTGTATTCTTTGGCTTTTGGCGCACCATGAGACTTGTTCTTGGTGCTTTGTGGTGTGTATGAGTTTGATGTTTAGTCTACTTATTTATTCATTTATCTCTTTATTCACTTGCCTACTTCTTATTAATTTACTCATGTAGAATCTATTTACTTGTGTTAAAAAAAAAAACAACAAAAAATAAAACCAAACAAACTTGTATTTGCACTTCAAAATGTTTGCTTTGTTCTTGTTTTGTTACCTTATTCTTTACTGCACAACCGATATTTATGTTTATGTACAGCACTTTGTATACAGCAATGCCTGTTCTTAAAGCGCTTTATAAATAAAGTTGAGTTGAGAATTATTATTATTATTATTATTTATCTAACTTTTTTAATTAAATCTGGAGTTGGGCGGTGCCACAGGGTGACACTTCATTTTTCCACATACTGCATGCGACATGGCGTCACTCTACTACAGTGACACTAATGCGATCAAGCGGCGGAGCTAAACAAGAAATGGCAAGAACTCTTTATTGTGTGGCTTGTTGGTCTAGTGGGATGATTCATGCTTAGGGTGTGAGAGGTCCTGGGTTCAGCTCCCGGACGAGCCCTTCTTTAAAACACTCAACTCCTTTTCAAGCTACTCGGCTTGTCACATGGGCCACCCAAAGTCCAGGAATGGGGTTATCTTCTTTACTTTGTGGCTCGTTGGTCTAGGGATGTCCTAGGTTCAAATCCCGGATGAGCCCTTCTTAAAGACACTGATCAGTCAGTCACCTGCTTTTCAAAACTTTGCGCTTGTCACATGGGCCACCAAATGTCAAACAATAGGATTGTCTTCTTTGTTGTGTGGCTTGTTGGTCTAGCGGTATGATTCTCGCTTCGGGTGTGAGAGGTCCTGGGTTCAACTCCCGGACAAGCCCTTTTTTTAAAACACTGAACAGTCAGCTGCTTTTCAAAAAGCACTTGTCACATGGGCTACCAAATGTCACATTGTCTTCTTTGATTACTGTTGGGGTTGAGTGGTTTCTCGCTTAGGGTGCCACCAAATGTCAAGGAATGGAGTTGTCCTCTTTGTGGCTCATTGATATAGGGGTATGGTTCTCACTTTGTGTATGAGAGGTCACAGGTTCAACTCCTGGACAAGCCCTTCTTGAAAGCACTGATCAGTCAGTGAGCTGCTTTTCAAATGTTCCACTTGTCACATGTGGCACCAAATGTCAAGCAATTGGATTGTTTTCTTTACTGTGTGCCTTGTTGGTCTAGTGGTGTGATTCTTGCTTAGGGTGTGAGAGGTCCCGGGGTCTCATCTCTCATCCACTTGGTGGGGTCAGTCGACCAGAAAGTCCTTAATCCAAGAGCAAGTGGAGGGTGGAAGCCCCAGGTTAGCCAACTTGGGGATAAGAATATCCGGTATTATTGTATTAAAGGCTGAGCTGTAGTCAATAAAAAGCATTCTGACATAGCTTCCCCTTTTCTCGAGATGGCTCAGTGCCGCATAGAGGGCGATTGTTATTGCATCCTCAGTGGATCTATTTGGTCGGTATGCAAACTGATATGGATCGAGAGTAGAGGGGAAACAAGCTTTGATGTGTCTCAGTACCAGTTTTTCAAAGCACTTTGTGATGATTGGGGTGAGTGCTACTGGACGGAAGTCGTTTAATTTATTGTGGGTGACTTCTTGGGGGCTGGGAGGATGGTTGCCGATTTTAGGCAGGCTGGAATGTTGGCTTGTTCCAGTGACAGGTTGAAAATATCCGTGAATACTGGTGCTAGTTGGTCAGCACGTGCCTTGAGTACTTTCCCCAGTACACCATCCGGTCCTGTGGCATCCGTGGGGTTGACAGCACGGAGCACACGTCTCACGTCTTCCACTGCTACAATCAGTGGGGTGGTGCCAGAAGTTGGTGGGAGTTGTAATGGGGGATGGGGTGGTGTGACTGAGTTCTGAGTTTGGGACTCAAAGCGAGCAAAGAAATTGTTTAGCTCCTCTGCTAATGCCGCGTCTGAGTCCCCAGGAGTCGCAGCACAGCCCTTGTAGTTGGTGAGGGACTGTATGCTCTGCCACATCTGTCGGGGGTTGTTGAGTTGCCCTTCTATCTTCTCCTTATAGGCTGCTTTGGCGGTCTTGATGCCTCTCCTCAGGTTGGCACGAGCTGTGCTGTAGAGTGCTCCGTCGCCTGATATGAAGGCTGCATCCCGGGCCCGAAGAAGCGAGTGGACTTGGCTCGTCA
The DNA here is from genome assembly GCF_051991245.1 of Festucalex cinctus. Classification (NCBI taxonomy): domain Eukaryota; kingdom Metazoa; phylum Chordata; class Actinopteri; order Syngnathiformes; family Syngnathidae; genus Festucalex; species Festucalex cinctus. The sequence goes on along the minus strand of NC_135411.1, from coordinate 62,757,964 downwards.
TCCACGGCTTCTGGTTTGGTATTTGTGAGTGCAGCCACGTCTCCGTAATGATTAACGTGCTGCATTCTTGACAGTGACGATTTCCAGCCAGCTGTAAATCCAAATCGTCCATCTTGTTCACCATGGATTTGGCGTTGGAGAGGTAGATGCTTGGCAGCGATGGTTTGAGTGGCTATTTCCTGAGCCGAGTTAGCAGGCCGGCTCTGCAGCCACGCTTCTGCTTCCTCTCCCAGCGCCGCCTCCGTCGCCTACCATACCCGATAACAATCTCGCCACAAACAGTCATTTTCTGCTGGAAGCCAATGTTTAACAAGTCCACCCGGTTATAGTTGATTTTAAAGTCCGGTACAGACGAACAGCTTACAAAAATACACATTAAAAAAACGCGCACAAATGGGGAGAGCTTGAAGCCGCAGCATGCTCATGCGCCGCCATGACTAATTTGCGCTTGTCACATGTGCCACCAAATGTCAAGCAATTGGGTTGTCTTTTTGGTATGGCTTGTTGGTATAGAGGTATGGTTCTTGCTTCGGGTGCGAGAGGTCCTGGGTTCAAATCCAAGACGAGCCCTCCATTCAAACACCCATCACTTAGCTGCTCTTCAAGCTACCCAGCTTGTCATACGGGCCTCCCAATGACAAGAAATGGGGTTATCTTCTTTATTGCGTGGCTTTTTGGTCAAGGGGTATGATTCTAGCATTGGGTGAAAGAGGTCCGGGGTTCAAAACCCGGATGAGCCCCCTTTAAAACACTGATCAGTCAGCTGCTTTTCAAAAAGCGGTCACATGGGCCACCAAATGTCAAGCAAATGGATTGTCTTTTTTCCTGTGTGGCTAGTTGGTCTAGGGGTATGATTCTCACTTATGGTGCGAGAGGTCCTGGTTTCAACTCCCGGGCGAGTCCCTTTTTAAGACGTCAGTCAGCTGCTTTTTAAAACTCTGCGCTTGTCACATGGGCCACCAAATGTCAAGCAATTAGATTGTGTTCTTTTCTGTGTGGCTTGTTTGTCTAAACGTATGAATCTTGCTTTGGGTGCGAGAGGTCCCCGGTTCAAATCCCGGACTAGCCCTTCTTCAAGAGACCGATCAATCAGCACCTTTTCAGAAAGCGTGTGTCAAATGGGCCACCAAATGTCAAGCAACTGCACTGTCTTCTTTCATGTATGGTATGTTGGTCTTGAGGTATGATTCTACCTTTGGGTGCGAGAGGTCCAGCGTTCAGCTCCTCGACGAGCCCTTCTTTAAAACCCTGATCAGTCAGCTGCTTTTCAAAAGCGCTAGTCACATAGGCCATCAAATGTCAAGCAATTGGATTATCTTTTTTCCTGTGTGGCTAGTTGGTCGAGGGGTATGATTGTCACTTAGGGTGCGAGAGGTCCTGGTTTCAACTCCCAGGCGAGTCCTTCTTTAAAACACTCAGCTCCTTTTCAAGCTACTTGGCTTGTCACATGGGCCACCCAATGTCAAGGAATGGGGTTAAGCTCTAACCTGTGTGGCTTGTTGGTCTGCGGGTATGACTCTCACTTTGGGTGCGAGAGGTCCCTGGTTCAAATCCTGGACAAGCCCTTCTTTAAGACGTCAGTCAGCTGCTTTTAAAGACTTTGCGTGTCACATGGGCCACCAAATGTCAAGGAAAGGGGTTATCTTCTTTACTGTGTGGCTTGTTGGTCTAGGTGTATGATTCTTGCTTTGGGTGTGAGAGGTCCTGGGTTCAAATCCCGGACAAGCCCTTCTTTAAAACACTCAGCTCCTTTTCAATCCACTAGGCTTTTCACATAAACCACCCAATGTCAAGGAATGGGGTTAAATTCTTACCTGTGTGGCTTGTTGGTCTAAAGATATGATTCTCATTTTGGGTGCGAGAGGTCCCAGGTTCAAATCCCGGACAAGCCCTTCTTTAAGACGTCAGTCAGCTGCTTTTTAACTTTGCGCGTGTCACATGGGCCACCCAATGTCAAGGAATGGGGTTATCTTCTTTCCTGTGTGGCTTCTTGGTCTAGGGGTATGATTCTTGCTTTGGGTGCCAGAGGTCCTGGGTTCAAATCCTGGACAAGGCCTCATTTAAGACGTCAGTCAGCAGCTTTTTAAAACTCTGCGCTTGTGGAGGGGGGAGTGAGCAATGGAGGAGTGAAGACGTACCTTGACATAGCTCGCCAAATTTGTGTTTAACAGTTTTACCTGAGTGCTTGAAACGCCACTCAAACTTGGTTTAAGTGACTATGGTGATAACGTGATTCGTGTGAACAAGAGTCGGAGTGAGTTTAAAAAATGGGTAAACCAAAAACTAAAAAGACCGGCGTGCCGGATGAAGGCCCAGACGCCTCCTCGGATCCAGAGTCGCCGCTGCCACCTGTGGAGATTGAGCCCTCGGGGGATGGCCCTGTGCTAGCCGCTATAGCATTGCTGCGGACGGAGGTGAACACAATCAGGTCCGATGTGTGTAATGCCCTGGACAATCGTATGAGGTTTCAACTACTATTCGGAGCGAGATTTCGTCTCTGAAGCAAAGCATCGAAACTTCAATCTCGGATGTAAGGAATGACTTGGCTAAACACGACAGTGCCCTGGCGGAGCTACAGAGTTGTGCGCCCACTCATTCCGATAGCATTGGTACTTTGGAAGCTACAGTGGACCGTTTGTCGTCGGAGCTGAAGAAGGTGGAACAAAAATGTGAGGACCTTGAATCGCGATCCTGGCGAAATAATATAAGGATCTCAGGGATGCCGGAGGGAACGAAGGGCCCCAGGATGACGGAGTTCGTTTCAAGGGTCCTAGCGGAGGTGCTATCACTTGGGGAGAAGCCGCTTGTCGACCTCGCACACCGTGTTGGTCGACAGTGGCCAACGCAGAATGATTCACTGCGACCTGTTATCCTGAGTGCATTACTACCACGTTCGAGAGGAGATTCTACGAAAAGCGGCCACAACACGGAACCTGGTTTACAAAGGTTCGAGGATCAGCATATTTCTGGATTTCCCCGCGTCCATCGCGAAGCAAAGGGATCCTTTTACTAAAGTGATAGAGATGCTGTGAGGGAAAGCCGGCGTGAGATATGGATCGGTTTACCCAGATAAACTGATGGTGTCACAGACAACGTGAAGATGGCTTTCACCGACCCCAAAGTGGCCCTCAGCTATGTCGAGGAGCATTTTGCTTCTCCTTAAAGCTGTAAAGGTCTGTGAAACACACAGTTTTTACCAAGACACCCACAAGTCACTAACTGAGTGAGTTAAGAAGCATTTCTTTGTTTGTTTGTTTTTTTTTGTTTTGTTTTTTTACATATATATTGTAAAACAGTTATGTTACTGAGCATTCATTATTACAAATAATATTTGAATATGGCGAGCTACTGGGTTTTTTAGTTACTAGGTTAACAGAGGTGAGCAGTAACTGGTTAGGGAAGTTTACTTTATAATTTGGTTTTGATCTATTCTATTTGATTTATTTTTGTTTGTATTTTAATGCTTCCTGTAGTTTGTTCGTGCCATGGCTTGTTGTTTTCAGCCTGGCTGAGTTTGTTATTATGTTTGAGGTTATGTTGTTTTTGGGAGGGTCGGGGTATCCAGCTGCCTTATGGTTCTGATTTTGGTGTTCACATGCCCAGTATTAAGATATAGATACTTCATAGTCATTTATGTCAGCACAAGGTAATCTGAATTCAGGAAGAACTGTGACCCTGATTACTTGGAATGTTCGTGGTCTGAAAAATCCTATTAAAAGAGGCAAGGTTTTATCCCATCTCAAGTCATTAAACCCAGATATTGTATTTTTACAAGACACGCATCTTAAAAATAAATCTGTTGTAAGGTTGAAAAGTAGGTGGGTTGGAAACGTATATCATTCTTCCTTCCCTGTTAAATCAAGGGGGACTGCCATTATGATGAAATAAGGATTTCTGTTCATTCATAAACAGACAATATCTGACAAAGATGGTCGATATCTGATTGTTATTGGTGAACTTTTTTCTCTACCCCTTACCCTGTTAAACATTTATGCACCCAATGTAGACAATCCATCATTCTTTAAGACAGTCATGGGACTCATTCCAGATGTATCGCAGACTAATATTGTCATTGGAGGAGATTTCAATTGTGTGCTTGACCCTTATCTTGACAGGTCTTCATCCACAAAACAGGCTAAAAATAATTCAAGCGTATTTCTGAATACATTTATGGAAAATTCGGGTCTGTCCGATATCTGGAGAGCGATGAACCCTACTGGTAGGGATTATTCATTTTACTCAACTAAACAAGACATAACTCATATAGCAGAATAGACTATTTTCTTGTTGATGCAAAATTGTTGCCACATATTATTAATACTAAATATCGTAATATTGTGATTTTCGATCATAGTCCTTTGACATGTACTTTGAATTTTCAAAATATAACAAAACCACAACGGACTTGGAGATTTAACCCATTGTTATTCATCCATCCATCCATTTTCTTGACCGCTTATTCCTCACAAGGGTCGCGGGGGCTGCTGGCGCCTATCTCAGCTGGCTCTGGGCAGTAGGCGGGGGACACCCTGGACTGGTTGCCAACCAATCGCAGGGCACACAGAGACGAACAACCATCCACACTCACACGCACACCTAGGGACAATTCGGAGCACCCAATTAACCTACCATGCATGTCTTTGGAATGTGGGAGGAGACCGGAGTACCCGGAGAAGACCCACGCAGGCACGGGGAGAACATGCAAACTCCACCCAGGAAGGTCCGAGCCTGGACTCGAACCGGAGACCTCAGAACTGGGAAGCGGACGTGCTCATTGTTATTCAGTGACAAAGAATTCTGTAATTATTTACAAAATCAAATCTCTTTGTACTTCTATATCAATGATAACCAGGAAACTTCTGTTGCAACTCTATGGGAAGCCTCCAAAGCCTATTTACGAGGCGCGGTCATCTCATTTGAGTCTGGCAGGAAAAATAAAAATTTGGTCAAGTTCTAAAAGTTTGGCTTTATTTTTCTTTTAATTTAATTTAAAGATTTGGATAAGAAGAATGCCAAAACGCCCTCCAGTGAATTATACAAAAAGATAGTTGCATTAAAATTTGAATATAATATTCTCCTCTCAGAAAAGATTTGTAAAGCATTTATGTCTACAAAACAAAAATATTTTGAACTTGGTGATAAACCACATAAACTCCTGGCGAGGCAGCTTAGGAAACAAGAAAATGACCGTTCAAGATATTCTATTAAATCCACTAATGGCCAGGTTCTCACAGATCCAAGAGATATTAATGGTAGATTTTTCCAGTTCTATCAAAATTTGTATATTTCCAAACATGATACAGAACCCAAAGTAATGACAGAATTTCTAGACAGCGACATAGTGCAATTGAATTCTGAAATTACACTTGATGAAGTACAAAAAGCTATTACTTCAATGAGGAATAATCGTGCTCCAGGACCAGACGGAATTCCAAGTGAGTTCTATAAAAAAATATAATGATGTTGTAAGCCCATATCTCCACAAAACATTTACTAAAGCTCATCTGGATCGGGTCCTTCCACCAACACTTACAGAGGCAGTTATTACTGTGATACATAAAAAGGGTAAAGATAGTGAAGAGGTGGGCTCTTATCGGCCTATTTCTTTATTGAATCTAGATGGGAAATTATTTTCTAAAGTCTTAGCTAACAGATTGAGCCCGTTTCTGACTTGTCTGGTGCACCCTGACCAGACCGGATTTATACCCGGGAGGAATTCTTTTTCTAATCTTAGACGAACGACTGTTTAACATCATATATTCTAAAATTGGACTTAACGAGGACCTAGCAGTTTTGTCATTGGATGCTGAAAAAGCATTTGACCAAATAGAATGGTCGTACTTGTTTGAAATCTTACACAGGTACACACTTGGTGATAATTTTATCTTAATGGTTAAATTGTTATATATCAACCCATCCTCTCGGGTTTTTATGGACCAAATATTCTCTCCACGTTTTACTTTACATAGGGGAACAAGACAGGGCTGTCCTCTGTCTCCTTTAATTTTTGCTCTTGCAATTGAACCGCTTGCAGAAAGCATTCGCTCGGACCCGTTAATTTTTGGTCTCGACACAGAGAACACATCAAATTAAATTTCGCTATATGCAGATGACGTGCTGCTATTTATCACTCAACCAGAAACCACCATCCCTGCTCTTTTGAGTAAAATAAACTTGTTTGGCTCGTTCTCCGGATATCGGATAAACTTGAATAAGAGTGAACTCTTGCCTGTACGTGTGATCAACTCCACTTGGTTACAAAGTCAACCTTTCAGTATCACCTGGAATCAATTTACATACTTAGGGATTCAAGTGACAAAACACTATACTTCTCTATTTAAGGAAAATTTTTCACCTTTAATGTCTAAATTGCAATCAGATATAACTTTCTGGGACATGCTTCCTATTTCATTGATTGGTCGGGTTAATGCTATAAAAATGATTTTTTTACCCCAAATTCTTTATTTATTTCAGAACCTTCCAGTGTTTCTACCGAAATCTTTTTTTAAACGATTAAATTATTTTATTATTCCATTCTTATGGGGTTACAAAGTACACAGCATTGCCAGACGACATCTTAGCAAACCTAAAAAGAAGGGGGACTGGCACTCCCAGACTTCTTGAAGTACTATTGGGCCTCACATATTCGGCTTATGACTTTTTGGTTTGGTAAAAGTATGGAGTGTCTCCCGTGGCTGGAAATGGAACAGGAGGCCTGCTGACCTTATTCATTGGGTGCTCTTCTTCTGTCTCCTACACCAACTGGAAAGACACTATACCAGGACAGTGTTATAATTCATATTACTATACAAATTTTTAAATTCAAACACATTTTAAGGTCAAGTCACTATCGCTCATCATTCCAATTGCAGAGAATCCATCCTTCAAACCATCACTTTTAGACCACACATTTAAAACTTGGAGATGAAATGGTATTCACACCATTCATGACTTATGTTTTGAGGGTGGTGGGGGGGGGGGGGGGGGTGGCTAATTTAAGCAGGTTCAAGAAAAGTACAACCTTCCAAGCCGTGATTTTTTTCAGATACCTACAGATAAGGGATTATGTGAGGAGGCATCGGCTCGACATTGAGGCTTGTGCCCCCACCTATGTTGATATATGCCTTACATTTGACCCGAATTCAGTGAAGCTAATTTCTCGTATCTATGCTAATTTGTTATTGTTGGAGCCAGTTAAGTCTGTTAATAAAATCAAAGTGGGAGGAAGAATTGGGTGTGACCATCACTGAGGTACAATGGGAAGAAGGTTTGAAGTATATTAATAGAAGCTCTCGTAATGCAAGGTATTGTTTAATCCAGTTTAAGATATTGCATCGCCTTCATTTCTCTAGAGCAAGGTTACAGGCCATCTATCCAGAGGTGTCCTCCACTTATGGGAAATTTTCTTTATCAGAGGACACTCTCAGTCATAGTTTTGTTCTGTGTCCGAAGGTTCGTGGATACTGGACAGAAATTTTTGAAATTATGTCTGAAATCCTTCATATTCAGTTGGAACCTGAACCTTTGGTGATTATTTTTGGATGTTCTGATAACATTGTAAACTTGAGTCATGCAGAACGTTGTTTCGTTTCTTATTGAATTGTAATTGCAAAAAAATTGCTTCTAATGCACTGGAAAAAGAAGGACACACCATCACCAAGACACTGGCTAAAAGATCTTACAAACACACCTCACCTGGAGAGGATACGATTCATTCTCTGATAATCTCTCAACCTTTACCAAAATATGGCAACCACTCTGTGATTATCTTCACCTGTAACATATAAGGTTTGGGTATGTGTTTCTTTTTACACAAGTGATTTGTATGTATGTTGGGACAGATGGGCAGCTGGATGTTTTTTGGTTTTTTTTGCTTTGTTTTTTTGTTGTTTTTTTTTGTTTTTTTTTGTTTTTCCCCCCCTTTTCTTAAATAGTTATTTATTTTTATTTTGTATTAATATAAATGTGCAGATGCCTACTACTTTCTTTATTATTGGAATTTGTACTGTACTATTTTGTTCTCTGCTCAATAAAAATGTTAAAAAAAAATAAAAATAAAAAAAAATAAAAAATAAAAAAAAAAACCTTGTCACATGGGCCACCAAATGTAAAGCAATTGGATTGTGTCCTTTTCTGTGTGGCTTGTTTATCTAGACGTATGATTCTCGCTTCGGGCGCGAGAGGTCCCGGGTTCAAATACCGGATCAGCCCTTCTTAAAAACACTCAGCTCCTTTTCAATCCACGGTTTTTCACATGGGCCACCCAATGTCAAGGAATGGGGTTAAATTGTTACCAGTGTGGCTTGTTGGTCTAGGGCAGGGGTGTCAAACTCATATTAGCTCAGGGGCCACATGGAGGAAAATATACTACCAAGTGGGCCGGATCTGTAAAATAATGGTATATAACTTAAAAACTATTGCTCATTTGCTCCCCAAAACATATAAATACGTTCTATTTAAAATGTTTTAAGTGTCCCAAAGACGTATTTATACGTTTTCTGTTTTATGCTAGAGCATACAGAAGGCTTTGATCCAGCCTCTCAACTGCAACGGTTGAAGAGATGGTAGTTATTACATAAACGGCCTGCAGGTGGCAGCAGAGCAAAGGAGATCAAACAGGGCCATGTTAAAACAAAAGCTCAATTACTCACAATTTTAAATAGATTTGTGAAAATTGATGAAACTTAGCTTTATTCTAATGCTAATTGCTGCAAAACGGAAACGGATAGAAATATACTTTTTGTTCCTAATGAAAGAAAATACTTTCTTTACTTAATCTTTCTTTTGGCAGCTTCCATGTTTTTGTAGCAATAGACCACAATATTGTGTGGACTTTGCAAAATCAGTCAAAATCCAGTAAAACTGCCAGGAGTGAAGCAATTGCTTCTGTGAAAATGGCTGGAAGTGAATGAGATATTCAGATTTTCGATATTTGTGGGCCATCCCTAAATTACGGAGTTCGACTGTAAGCATTTGTTCCAAAAAATGGAACGCGGAAACACTTTGCCTGGATATGTTCCAGACGTGTTAAATCTAGTTGTTTTGCATATATATTGTTCCCAGAATGCATTGTGTGGCGCAGTTAATGGGCGTTAATCCTTGCCATATGTATTTGTGTTATCAAAATTGAATTTGTGTCATATTTAACACATTTATGTCGCTTATGACTATGATTAGAAAAAAAAAAAGTTTTTAAACAAAATGTAACTTTAAGTTGTGTGTAAAATAATGACATCCAGGACGATTCCGCATACAAGTTGCATTGCTCATCTGATGCCTGCTTGTGAAATTACAAATGTATGATTTGATTGTGACCAGCTGATTAATAGTTCCAACATTACATTTTTTTTTTAATTTATTTATTTTTTTACTTTACAAAATCTCGCGGGCCAGATTTAACCACTTTGCGGGCCTGATCTGGCCCGCAGGCCGTATGTTTGAGACCCCTGGTCTAGGGGAATGATTTTCGCCTTGGGTGCGAGAGGTCCCGGGTTCAAATCCTGGACAAGTCCTTCTTTAAGACGTCAGTCAGCTGCTTTTTAAAACTTTCTTGTCACATGAGCCACCAAATGTCAAGAAATTGGATTGTCTTCTTTCCTGTGTGGCTAGTTGGTCTAGGGCTAAGATTCTTGCTTTTGGTGCGAGAGGTCCCGGGTTCAAATCCCGGACAAACCGTACTTTAATACGTCAGTCAGCTGCTTTTTAAAACTTTGCGCTTGTCACATGGGCCACCCAGTGTCAAGGAATTGGGTTATCTTCTTTCCTGTGTGGCTTGTTGGTCTAGGGGTATGATTCTTGCTTTGGGTATGAGAGGTCCCGGGTTCAAATCACAGACAAGCCCTCCTTTAAGATGCCAGTCAGCTGCTTTTTAAAACATTCAGCTCCTTTTCAAGCAATTCGGCTTGTCACATGGTCCACCCAATGTCAAGGAATGGGGTTAAATTCTTACTTGTGCGGCTTGTTTTTCTCGACGTATGGTTCTCACTTTGGGTGCGAGAGGTCCCGGGTTCAAATCCCGGACAAGCCCTGTTTTAAGACGTCAGTCAGCTGCTTTTTAAAACTGCGCTTGTCACATGGGCTCCCAAATGTCAAGCAATTGGATTGTGTTCTTTTCTGTGTGGCTTGTTTGTCTAGATGTATGATTCTTGCTTCGTGTGCAAGAGGTTCCGGGTTCAACTCCCGGATGAGCCTTTCTTTAAAACGTCAGTCAGCTGCTTTTTAAAACTTTGCTTGTCACAGGGGCCACCCAGTGTCAAGGAAGGGGGTTATCTCCTTTCCTGCGTGGCTTGTTGGTCCAGGGGTATGATTCTCGCTTTGGGTATGAGAGATCCCGGGTTCAAATCCCAGACAAGCCATCCTTTAAGATGCCAGTCAGCTGCTTTTTAAAACATTCAGCTCCTTTTCAAGCAATTCGGCTTGTCACATGGTCCACCCAATGTCAAGGAATGGGGTTAAATTCTTACTTGTGCGGCTTGTTTTTCTCGACGTATGGTTCTCACTTTGGGTGCGAGAGGTCCCGGGTTCAAATCCCGGACAAGCCCTGTTTTAAGACGTCAGTCAGCTGCTTTTTAAAACTGCGCTTGTCACATGGGCTCCCAAATGTCAAGCAATTGGATTGTGTTCTTTTCTGTGTGGCTTGTTTGTCTAGATGTATGATTCTTGCTTTGGGTGCAAGAGGTTCCGGGTTCAACTCCCGGGTGAGCCTTTCTTTACAACGTCAGTCAGCTGCTTTTTAAAACTTTGCGCTTGTCACATGGGCCACCCAATGTCAAGTATTTGGGTTATCTTCTTTGCTGCGTGGCTTGTTGGTCCAGGGCTATGATTCTTGCTTTGGATGTGAGAGGTCCCGGTTTCAAATCCTGGACAAGCCCTCCTTTAAGACGCCAGTCAGCTCCTTTTGAAAACATTCAGCTCCTTTTCAAGCAATTCGGCTTGTCACATGCACCCAATGTCAAGCAATTAGATTGTTTTCTTTGATGTGTGGCTCGTTGGTCTAGTGGTATGATTCTCGCTTAGGGTGCGAGAGGTCCCGGGTTCAACTCCCAGATGAGCCCTTCTTTAAAACACCCGTCACTCAGCGTTTGTCACAGGGGCCACCCAATGTCAAGGAATGGGGTTATCTTCGTTCCTGTTTGGGTTGTTGGTCTATGGGTATGATTCTTGCTTTGGGTGCGAGAAGTCCCGGGTTCGAATCCCCGACAAGCCCTTCTTATAAGCATCCATCAGTCAGCTGCTTTTCAAAAAATTTGCGCTTGTCACATGGGCCACCCAATGTCAAGGAATGGGGTTAAATTCTTACCTGTGTGGCTTGTTTTTCTCGACGTATGATTCTCACTTTGGGTGCGAGAGGTCCCGGGTTCAAATCCCGGACAAGCCCTGCTTTAAGATGTCAGTCAGCTGCTTTTTAAAACTTTTTGCTTGTCACATTGGCCACCCAGTGTCAAGGAATGTGGTTATCTTCTTTACTGCGTGGCTTGTTGGTCTAGGGGTATGATTCTCGCTTTGGGTGTGAGAGGTCCCGGGTTCAAATCCCGGACAAGCCCTCCTTTCAGACGTCAGTCAGCTGCTTTTTACAACATTCAGCTCCTTTTCCATCAATTCGGCCTGTCACATGGGCCACCCAATGTCAAGCAATTAGATTGTTGTCTTTGATGTGTGGCTCGTTGGTCTAGTCGTATGATTCACGCTTAGGGTGTGAGAGGTCCCGGGTTCAACTCCTGGACAAGCCCGGCTTTAAGATGTCAGGCAGCTACATTTCAAAACTGCGCTTGTCACATGGGCCACCCAATGTCAAGGAATGGGGTTAAATTCTTACCTGTGCGGCTTGTTTTTCTCGACGTATGATTCTCACTTTGGGTGTGAGAGGTCCCGGGTTAAAATCCCGGACAAGCCCTGCTTTAAGACGTCAGTCAGCTGCTTTTTAAAACTTTTTGCTTGTCACATTGGCCACCCAGTGTCAAGGAATGTGGTTATCTTCTTTACTGTGTGGCTTGTTGGTCTAGGGGTATGTTTCTCGCTTTGGGTGTGAGAGGTCCCGGGTTCAAATCCCGGACAAGCCCTCCTTTCAGACGTCAGTCAGCTGCTTTTTACAACATTCAGCTCCTTTTCCATCAATTCGGCCTGTCACATGGGCCACCCAATGTCAAGCAATTAGATTGTTGTCTTTGATGTGTGGCTCGTTGGTCTAGTCGTATGATTCACGCTTAGGGTGTGAGAGGTCCCGGGTTCAACTCCTGGACAAGCCCGGCTTTAAGATGTCAGGCAGCTACATTTCAAAACTGCGCTTGTCACATGGGCCACCCAATGTCAAGGAATGGGGTTAAATTCTTACCTGTGCGGCTTGTTTTTCTCGACGTATGATTCTCACTTTGGGTGTGAGAGGTCCCGGGTTAAAATCCCGGACAAGCCCTGCTTTAAGACGTCAGTCAGCTGCTTTTTAAAACTTTTTGCTTGTCACATTGGCCACCCAGTGTCAAGGAATGTGGTTATCTTCTTTACTGTGTGGCTTGTTGGTCTAGGGGTATGATTCTCGCTTTGGGTGTGAGAGGTCCCGGGTTCAAATCCCGGACAAGCCCTCCTTTAAGACGTCAGTCTGCTGCTTTTTACAACATTCAGCTCCTTTTCCATCAATTCGGCCTGTCACATGGGCCACCCAATGTCAAGCAATTAGATTGTTGTCTTTGATGTGTGGTTCGTTGGTCTAGTCGTATGATTTACGCTTAGGGTGTGAGAGGTCCCGGGTTCAACTCCTGGACAAGCCCGGCTTTAAGATGTCAGGCAGCTGCATATTAAAACTGCACTTGTCACATGGGTTACCAAATGTCAAGCAATTGTATTTTGTCCTTTTCTGTGCGGCTTGTTTTTCTCGACGGATGATTCTCACTTTGGGTGCGAGAGGTCCCGGGTTCAAATCCCGGACAAGCCCTGCTTAAAGACGTCAGTCAGCTGCTTTTTAAAACTTTGCGTTTGTCACATGGGCCACCCAATGTCAAGGAATGGGGTTAAATTCTGACCTGTGCGGCTTGTTTTTCTCGACGTATGATTCTCACTTTGGGTGCGAGAGGTCCCGGGTTCAAATCCCGGACAAGCCCTGCTTTAAGACGTCAGTCTGCTGCTTTTTAAAACTTTTTGCTTGTCACATTGGCCACCCAGTGTCAAGGAATGTGGTTATCTTCTTTACTGTGTGGTTTGTTCGTCTAGGGGTATGATTATCGCTTTGGGTGTGAGAGGTCCCGGGTTCAAATCCCGGACAAGCCCTCCTTTAAGACGTCAGTCAGCTGCTTTTTACAACATTCAGCTCCTTTTCCATCAATTCGGCCTGTCACATGGGCCACCCAATGTCAAGCAATTAGATTGTTGCCTTTGATGTGTGGCTCGTTGGTCTAGTCGTATGATTCACGCTTAGGGTGTGAGAGGTCCGGGGTTCAACTCCTGGACAAGCCCGGCTTTAAGATGTCAGGCAGCTGCATTTCAAAACTGCGCTTGTCACATGGGCCACCCAATGTCAAGGAATGAGGTTAAATTCTTACCTGTGCGGCTTGTTTTTCTCGACGTATGATTCTCACTTTGGGTGTGAGAGGTCCCGGGTTAAAATCCCGGACAAGCCCTGCTTTAAGACGTCAGTCAGCTGCTTTTTAAAACTTTTTGCTTGTCACATTGGCCACCCAGTGTCAAGGAATGTGGTTATCTTCTTTACTGTGTGGCTTGTTGGTCTAGGGGTATGATTCTCGCTTTGGGTGTGAGAGGTCCCGGGTTCAAATCCCGGACAAGCCCTCCTTTCAGACGTCAGTCAGCTGCTTTTTACAACATTCAGCTCCTTTTCCATCAATTCGGCCTGTCACATGGGCCACCCAATGTCAAGCAATTAGATTGTTGTCTTTGATCTGTGGCTCGTTGGTCTAGTCGTATGATTCACGCTTAGGGTGTGAGAGGTCCCGGGTTCAACTCCTGTACAAGCCCTGCTTTAAGATGTCAGTCAGCTGCTTTTTAAAACTTTTTGCTTGTCACATTGGCCACCCAGTGTCAAGGAATGTGGTTATCTTCTTTACTGCGTGGCTTGTTGGTCTCGGGGTATGATTCTCGCTTTGGGTGTGAGAGGTCCCGGGTTCAAATCCAGGACAAGCCCTCCTTTCCGACGTCAGTCAGCTGCTTTTTACAACATTCAGCTCCTTTTCCATCAATTCGGCCTGTCACATGGGCCACCCAATGTCAAGCAATTAGATTGTTGTCTTTGATGTGTGGCTAGTTGGTCTAGTCGTATGATTCACACTTAGGGTGTGAGAGGTCCCGGGTTCAACTCCTGGACAAGCCCGGCTTTAAGATGTCAGGCAGCTACATTTCAAAACTGCGCTTGTCACATGGGCCACCCAATGTCAAGGAATGGGGTTAAATTCTTACCTGTGCGGCTTGTTTTTCTCGACGTATGATTCTCACTTTGGGTGTGAGAGGTCCCGGGTTAAAATCCCGGACAAGCCCTGCTTTAAGACGTCAGTCAGCTGCTTTTTAAAACTTTTTGCTTGTCACATTGGCCACCCAGTGTCAAGGAATGTGGTTATCTTCTTTACTGTGTGGCTTGTTGGTCTAGGGGTATGATTCTCGCTTTGGGTGTGAGAGGTCCCAGGTTCAAATCCCGGACAAGCCCTACTTTAAGACGTCATTCTGCTGCTTTTTACAACATTCAGCTCCTTTTCCATCAATTCGGCCTGTCACATGGGCCACCCAATGTCAAGCAATTAGATTGTTTTCTTTGATGTGTGGTTCGTTGGTCTAGTCGTATGATTCACGCTTAGGGTGTGAGAGGTCCCGGGTTCAACTCCTGGACAAGCCCGGCTTTAAGATGTCAGGCAGCTGCATATTAAAACTGCACTTGTCACATGGGTTACCAAATGTCAAGCAATTGTATTTTGTCCTTTTCTGTGCGGCTTGTTTTTCTCGACGGATGATTCTCACTTTGGGTGCGAGAGGTCCCGGGTTCAAATCCCGGACAAGCCCTGCTTATAGACGTCAGTCAGCTGCTTTTTAAAACTTTGCGCTTGTCACATGGGCCACCCAATGTCAAGGAATGGGGTTAAATTCTGACCTGTGCGGCTTGTTTTTCTCGACGTATGATTCTCACTTTGGGTGCGAGAGGTCCCGGGTTCAAATCCCGGACAAGCCCTGCTTTAAGATGTCAGTCAGCTGCTTTTTAAAACTTTTTGCTTGTCACATTGGCCACCCAGTGTCAAGGAATGTGGTTATCTTCTTTACTGCGTGGCTTGTTGGTCTAGGGGTATGATTCTCGCTTTGGGTGTGAGAGGTCCCGGGTTCAAATCCCGGACAAGCCCTCCTTTCAGACGTCAGTCAGCTGCTTTTTACAACATTCAGCTCCTTTTCCATCAATTCGGCCTGTCACATGGGCCACCCAATGTCAAGCAATTAGATTGTTGTCTTTGATGTGTGGCTTGTTGGTCTAGTCGTATGATTCACGCTTAGGGTGTGAGAGGTCCCGGGTTCAACTCCTGGACAAGCCCGGCTTTAAGATGTCAGGCAGCTGCATTTCAAAACTGCGCTTGTCACATGGGCCACCCAATGTCAAGGAATGGGGTTAAATTCTTACCTGTGCGGCTTGTTTTTCTCGACGTATGATTCTCACTTTGGGTGTGAGAGGTCCCGGGTTAAAATAACGGACAAGCCCTGCTTTAAGACGTCAGTCAGCTGCTTTTTAAAACTTTTTGCTTGTCACATTGGCCACCCAGTGTCAAGGAATGTGGTTATCTTCTTTACTGTGTGGCTTTTTGGTCTAGGGGTATGATTCTCGCTTTGGGTGTGAGAGGTCCCGGGTTCAAATCCCGGACAAGCCCTCCTTTCAGACGTCAGTCAGCTGCTTTTTACAACATTCAGCTCCTTTTCCATCAATTCGGCCTGTCACATGGGCCACCCAATGTCAAGCAATTAGATTGTTGTCTTTGATGTGTGGCTCGTTGGTCTAGTCGTATGATTCACGCTTAGGGTGTGAGAGGTCCCGGGTTCAACTCCTGGACAAGCCCGGCTTTAAGATGTCAGGCAGCTACATTTCAAAACTGCGCTTGTCACATGGGCCACCCAATGTCAAGGAATGGGGTTAAATTCTTACCTGTGCGGCTTGTTTTTCTCGACGTATGATTCTCACTTTGGGTGTGAGAGGTCCCGGGTTAAAATCCCGGACAAGCCCTGCTTTAAGACGTCAGTCAGCTGCTTTTTAAAACTTTTTGCTTGTCACATTGGCCACCCAGTGTCAAGGAATGTGGTTATCTTCTTTACTGTGTGGCTTGTTGGTCTAGGGGTATGTTTCTCGCTTTGGGTGTGAGAGGTCCCGGGTTCAAATCCCGGACAAGCCCTCCTTTCAGACGTCAGTCAGCTGCTTTTTACAACATTCAGCTCCTTTTCCATCAATTCGGCCTGTCACATGGGCCACCCAATGTCAAGCAATTAGATTGTTGTCTTTGATGTGTGGCTCGTTGGTCTAGTCGTATGATTCACGCTTAGGGTGTGAGAGGTCCCGGGTTCAACTCCTGGACAAGCCCGGCTTTAAGATGTCAGGCAGCTACATTTCAAAACTGCGCTTGTCACATGGGCCACCCAATGTCAAGGAATGGGGTTAAATTCTTACCTGTGCGGCTTGTTTTTCTCGACGTATGATTCTCACTTTGGGTGTGAGAGGTCCCGGGTTAAAATCCCGGACAAGCCCTGCTTTAAGACGTCAGTCAGCTGCTTTTTAAAACTTTTTGCTTGTCACATTGGCCACCCAGTGTCAAGGAATGTGGTTATCTTCTTTACTGTGTGGCTTGTTGGTCTAGGGGTATGATTCTCGCTTTGGGTGTGAGAGGTCCCGGGTTCAAATCCCGGACAAGCCCTCCTTTAAGACGTCAGTCTGCTGCTTTTTACAACATTCAGCTCCTTTTCCATCAATTCGGCCTGTCACATGGGCCACCCAATGTCAAGCAATTAGATTGTTGTCTTTGATGTGTGGTTCGTTGGTCTAGTCGTATGATTTACGCTTAGGGTGTGAGAGGTCCCGGGTTCAACTCCTGGACAAGCCCGGCTTTAAGATGTCAGGCAGCTGCATATTAAAACTGCACTTGTCACATGGGTTACCAAATGTCAAGCAATTGTATTTTGTCCTTTTCTGTGCGGCTTGTTTTTCTCGACGGATGATTCTCACTTTGGGTGCGAGAGGTCCCGGGTTCAAATCCCGGACAAGCCCTGCTTAAAGACGTCAGTCAGCTGCTTTTTAAAACTTTGCGTTTGTCACATGGGCCACCCAATGTCAAGGAATGGGGTTAAATTCTGACCTGTGCGGCTTGTTTTTCTCGACGTATGATTCTCACTTTGGGTGCGAGAGGTCCCGGGTTCAAATCCCGGACAAGCCCTGCTTTAAGACGTCAGTCTGCTGCTTTTTAAAACTTTTTGCTTGTCACATTGGCCACCCAGTGTCAAGGAATGTGGTTATCTTCTTTACTGTGTGGTTTGTTCGTCTAGGGGTATGATTATCGCTTTGGGTGTGAGAGGTCCCGGGTTCAAATCCCGGACAAGCCCTCCTTTAAGACGTCAGTCAGCTGCTTTTTACAACATTCAGCTCCTTTTCCATCAATTCGGCCTGTCACATGGGCCACCCAATGTCAAGCAATTAGATTGTTGCCTTTGATGTGTGGCTCGTTGGTCTAGTCGTATGATTCACGCTTAGGGTGTGAGAGGTCCGGGGTTCAACTCCTGGACAAGCCCGGCTTTAAGATGTCAGGCAGCTGCATTTCAAAACTGCGCTTGTCACATGGGCCACCCAATGTCAAGGAATGAGGTTAAATTCTTACCTGTGCGGCTTGTTTTTCTCGACGTATGATTCTCACTTTGGGTGTGAGAGGTCCCGGGTTAAAATCCCGGACAAGCCCTGCTTTAAGACGTCAGTCAGCTGCTTTTTAAAACTTTTTGCTTGTCACATTGGCCACCCAGTGTCAAGGAATGTGGTTATCTTCTTTACTGTGTGGCTTGTTGGTCTAGGGGTATGATTCTCGCTTTGGGTGTGAGAGGTCCCGGGTTCAAATCCCGGACAAGCCCTCCTTTCAGACGTCAGTCAGCTGCTTTTTACAACATTCAGCTCCTTTTCCATCAATTCGGCCTGTCACATGGGCCACCCAATGTCAAGCAATTAGATTGTTGTCTTTGATCTGTGGCTCGTTGGTCTAGTCGTATGATTCACGCTTAGGGTGTGAGAGGTCCCGGGTTCAACTCCTGTACAAGCCCTGCTTTAAGATGTCAGTCAGCTGCTTTTTAAAACTTTTTGCTTGTCACATTGGCCACCCAGTGTCAAGGAATGTGGTTATCTTCTTTACTGCGTGGCTTGTTGGTCTCGGGGTATGATTCTCGCTTTGGGTGTGAGAGGTCCCGGGTTCAAATCCAGGACAAGCCCTCCTTTCCGACGTCAGTCAGCTGCTTTTTACAACATTCAGCTCCTTTTCCATCAATTCGGCCTGTCACATGGGCCACCCAATGTCAAGCAATTAGATTGTTGTCTTTGATGTGTGGCTAGTTGGTCTAGTCGTATGATTCACACTTAGGGTGTGAGAGGTCCCGGGTTCAACTCCTGGACAAGCCCGGCTTTAAGATGTCAGGCAGCTACATTTCAAAACTGCGCTTGTCACATGGGCCACCCAATGTCAAGGAATGGGGTTAAATTCTTACCTGTGCGGCTTGTTTTTCTCGACGTATGATTCTCACTTTGGGTGTGAGAGGTCCCGGGTTAAAATCCCGGACAAGCCCTGCTTTAAGACGTCAGTCAGCTGCTTTTTAAAACTTTTTGCTTGTCACATTGGCCACCCAGTGTCAAGGAATGTGGTTATCTTCTTTACTGTGTGGCTTGTTGGTCTAGGGGTATGATTCTCGCTTTGGGTGTGAGAGGTCCCAGGTTCAAATCCCGGACAAGCCCTACTTTAAGACGTCATTCTGCTGCTTTTTACAACATTCAGCTCCTTTTCCATCAATTCGGCCTGTCACATGGGCCACCCAATGTCAAGCAATTAGATTGTTTTCTTTGATGTGTGGTTCGTTGGTCTAGTCGTATGATTCACGCTTAGGGTGTGAGAGGTCCCGGGTTCAACTCCTGGACAAGCCCGGCTTTAAGATGTCAGGCAGCTGCATATTAAAACTGCACTTGTCACATGGGTTACCAAATGTCAAGCAATTGTATTTTGTCCTTTTCTGTGCGGCTTGTTTTTCTCGACGGATGATTCTCACTTTGGGTGCGAGAGGTCCCGGGTTCAAATCCCGGACAAGCCCTGCTTATAGACGTCAGTCAGCTGCTTTTTAAAACTTTGCGCTTGTCACATGGGCCACCCAATGTCAAGGAATGGGGTTAAATTCTGACCTGTGCGGCTTGTTTTTCTCGACGTATGATTCTCACTTTGGGTGCGAGAGGTCCCGGGTTCAAATCCCGGACAAGCCCTGCTTTAAGATGTCAGTCAGCTGCTTTTTAAAACTTTTTGCTTGTCACATTGGCCACCCAGTGTCAAGGAATGTGGTTATCTTCTTTACTGCGTGGCTTGTTGGTCTAGGGGTATGATTCTCGCTTTGGGTGTGAGAGGTCCCGGGTTCAAATCCCGGACAAGCCCTCCTTTCAGACGTCAGTCAGCTGCTTTTTACAACATTCAGCTCCTTTTCCATCAATTCGGCCTGTCACATGGGCCACCCAATGTCAAGCAATTAGATTGTTGTCTTTGATGTGTGGCTTGTTGGTCTAGTCGTATGATTCACGCTTAGGGTGTGAGAGGTCCCGGGTTCAACTCCTGGACAAGCCCGGCTTTAAGATGTCAGGCAGCTGCATTTCAAAACTGCGCTTGTCACATGGGCCACCCAATGTCAAGGAATGGGGTTAAATTCTTACCTGTGCGGCTTGTTTTTCTCGACGTATGATTCTCACTTTGGGTGTGAGAGGTCCCGGGTTAAAATAACGGACAAGCCCTGCTTTAAGACGTCAGTCAGCTGCTTTTTAAAACTTTTTGCTTGTCACATTGGCCACCCAGTGTCAAGGAATGTGGTTATCTTCTTTACTGTGTGGCTTTTTGGTCTAGGGGTATGATTCTCGCTTTGGGTGTGAGAGGTCCCGGGTTCAAATCCCGGACAAGCCCTCCTTTCAGACGTCAGTCAGCTGCTTTTTACAACATTCAGCTCCTTTTCCATCAATTCGGCCTGTCACATGGGCCACCCAATGTCAAGCAATTAGATTGTTGTCTTTGATGTGTGGCTCGTTGGTCTAGTCGTATGATTCACGCTTAGGGTGTGAGAGGTCCTGGGTTCAACTCCTGGACAAGCCCGGCTTTAAGATGTCAGGCAGCTGTATATTAAAACTGCACTTGTCACATGGGTTACCAAATGTCAAGCAATTGTATTTTGTCCTTTTCTGTGCGGCTTGTTTTTCTCGACGGATGATTCTCACTTTGGGTGCGAGAGGTCCCGGGTTCAAATCCCGGACAAGCCCTGCTTTAAGACGTCAGTCAGCTGCTTTTTAAAACTTTTTGCTTGTCACATTGGCCACCCAGTGTCAAGGAATGTGGTTATCTTCTTTACTGTGTGGCTTGTTGGTCTAGGGGTATGATTCTCGCTTTGGGTGTGAGAGGTCCCGGGTTCAAATCCCGGACAAGCCCTCCTTTAAGATGTCAGTCAGCTGCTTTTTACAACATTCAGCTCCTTTTCCATCAATTCGGCCTGTCACATGGGCCACCCAATGTCAAGCAATTAGATTGTTGTCTTTGATGTGTGGTTCGTTGGTCTAGTCCAGTGGTGGGCAAACTCGGCCCTCGAAGGCCAGAGTCCTGCAGGTTTTGGATGTTTCCCTGCTCCAACGCAGCTGATTCCAATCAACAGGATCGTTATCAGGCTCATGCAGAGCTTGCTGATGAGCTGATCATATATCAGCTTTACTGGAGAAGGGAAACATCAAAACCTGCAGGACTCCGATCCTCGAGGACTGAGTTTGCCCACCTCTGGTCTAGTCGTATGATTCACGCTTAGGGTGTGAGAGGTCCCGGGTTCAACTCCTGGACAAGCCCGGCTTTAAGATGTCAGGCAGCTGCATATTAAAACTGCACTTGTCACATGGGTTACCAAATGTCAAGCAATTGTATTTTGTCCTTTTCTGTGCGGCTTGTTTTTCTCGACGGATGATTCTCACTTTGGGTGCGAGAGGTCCCGGGTTCAAATCCCGTCAAGCCCTGCTTAAAGACGTCAGTCAGCTGCTTTTTAAAACTTTGCGCTTGTCACATGGGCCACCCAATGTCAAGGAATGGGGTTAAATTCTGACCTGTGCGGCTTGTTTTTCTCGACGTATGATTCTCACTTTGGGTGCGAGAGGTCCCGGGTTCAAATCCCGGACAAGCCCTGCTTTAAGATGTCAGTCAGCTGCTTTTTAAAACTTTTTGCTTGTCACATTGGCCACCCAGTGTCAAGGAATGTGGTTATCTTCTTTACTGCGTGGCTTGTTGGTCTAGGGGTATGATTCTCGCTTTGGGTGTGAGAGGTCCCGGGTTCAAATCCCGGACAAGCCCACCTTTTAGACGTCAGTCAGCTGCTTTTTACAACATTCAGCTCCTTTTCCATCAATTCGGCCTGTCACATGGGCCACCCAATGTCAAGAAATTAGATTGATGTCTTTGATGCGTGGCTTGTTGGTCTAGTCGTATGATTCACGCTTAGGGTGTGAGAGGTCCCGGGTTCAACTCCTGGACAAGCCCGGCTTTAAGATGTCAGGCAGCTGCATTTCAAAACTGCTCTTGTCACATGGGCCACCCAATGTCAAGGAATGGGGTTAAATTCTTACCTGTGCGGCTTGTTTTTCTCGACGTATGATTCTCACTTTGGGTGTGAGAGGTCCCCGGTTAAAATCCCGGACAAGCCCTGCATTAAGACGTCAGTCAGCTGCTTTTTAAAACTTTTTGCTTGTCACATTGGCCACCCAGTGTCAAGGAATGTGGTTATCTTCTTTACTGTGTGGCTTGTTGGTCTAGGGGTATGATTCTCGCTTTGGGTGTGAGAGGTCCCGGGCTCAAATCCCGGACAAGCCCTCCTTTAAGACGTCAGTCAGCTGCTTTTTACAACATTCAGCTCCTTTTCCATCAATTCGGCCTGTCACATGGGCCACCCAATGTCAAGCAATTAGATTGTTGTCTTTGATGTGTGGTTCGTTGGTCTAGTCGTATGATTCACGCTTAGGGTGTGAGAGGTCCCGGGTTCAAATCCCGGACAAGCCCTGCTTTAAGACGTCAGTCAGCTGCTTTTTAAAACTTTTTGCTTGTCACATTGGCCACCCAGTGTCAAGGAATGTGGTTATCTTCTTTACTGTGTGGCTTGTTGGTCTAGGGGTATGATTCTCGCTTTGGGTGTGAGAGGTCCCGGGTTCAAATCCCAGACAAGCCCTCCTTTAAGACGTCAGCTGCTTTTTACAACATTCAGCTCCTTTTCCATCAATTCGGCCTGTCACATGGGCCACCCAATGTCAAGCAATTAGATTGTTGTCTTTGATGTGTGGTTCGTTGGTCTAGTCGTATGATTCACGCTTAGGGTGTGAGAGGTCCCGGTTCAACTCCTGGACAAGCCCAGCTTTAAGATGTCAGGCAGCTGCATTTCAAAACTGCGCTTGTCACATGGGCCACCCAATGTCAAGGAATGGGGTTAAATTCTTACCTGTGCGGCTTGTTTTTCTCGACGTATGATTCTCACTTTGGGTGTGAGAGGTCCCGGGTTAAAATCCCGGACAAGCCCTGCTTTAAGACGTCAGTCAGCTGCTTTTTAAAACTTTTTGCTTGTCACATTGGCCACCCAGTGTCAAGGAATGTGGTTATCTTCTTTACTGTGTGGCTTGTTGGTCTAGGGGTATGATTCTCGCTTTGGGTGTGAGAGGTCCCGGGTTCAAATCCCGGACAAGCCCTCCTTTCAGACGTCAGTCAGCTGCTTTTTACAACATTCAGCTCCTTTTCCATCAATTCGGCCTGTCACATGGGCCACCCAATGTCAAGCAATTAGATTGTTGTCTTTGATGTGTGGCTAGTTGGTCTAGTCGTATGATTCACGCTTAGGGTGTGAGAGGTCCCGGGTTCAACTCATGGACAATCCCGGCTTTAAGATGTCAGGCAGCTGCATTTCAAAACTGCGCTTGTCACATGGGCCACCCAATGTCAAGGAATGGGGTTAAATTCTTACCTGTGCGGCTTGTTTTTCTCGACGTATGATTCTCACTTTGGGTGTGAGATGTCCCGGGTTAAAATCCCGGACAAGCCCTGCTTTAAGACGTCAGTCAGCTGCTTTTTAAAACTAGTTGCTTGTCACATTGGCCACCCAGTGTCAAGGAATGTGGTTATCTTCTTTACTGTGTGGCTTGTTAGTCTAGGGGTATGATTCTCGCTTTGGGTGTGAGAGGTCCGGGGTTCAAATCCCGGACAAGCCCTCCTTTAAGACGTCAGTCAGCTGCTTTTTACAACATTCAGCTCCTTTTCCATCAATTCGGCCTGTCACATGGGCCACCCAATGTCAAGCAATTAGATTGTTGTCTTTGATGTGTGGTTCGTTGGTCTAGTCCAGTGGTGGGCAAACTCGGCCCTCGAAGGCCAGAGTCCTGCAGGTTTTGGATGTTTCCCTGCTCCAACGCAGCTGATTCCAATCAACAGGATCGTTATCAGGCTCATGCAGAGCTTGCTGATGAGCTGATCATATATCAGCTTTATTGGAGAAGGGAAACATCAAAACCTGCAGGACTCCGATCCTCAAGGACTGAGTTTGCCCACCTCTGGTCTAGTCGTATGATTCACGCTTAGGGTGTGAGAGGTCCCGGGTTCAACTCCTGGACAAGCCCGGCTTTAAGATGTCAGGCAGCTGCATTTTAAAACTGCACTTGTCACATGGGTTACCAAATGTCAAGCAATTGTATTTTGTCCTTTTCTGTGCGGCTTGTTTTTCTCGACGGATGATTCTCACTTTGGGTGCGAGAGGTCCCGGGTTCAAATCCCGTCAAGCCCTGCTTAAAGACGTCAGTCAGCTGCTTTTTAAAACTTTGCGCTTGTCACATGGGCCACCCAATGTCAAGGAATGGGGTTAAATTCTGACCTGTGCGGCTTGTTTTTCTCGACGTATGATTCTCACTTTGGGTGCGAGAGGTCCCGGGTTCAAATCCCGGACAAGCCCTGCTTTAAGACGTCAGTCAGCTGCTTTTTAAAACTTTTTGCTTGTCACATTGGCCACCCATTGTCAAGGAATGTGGTTATCTTCTTTACTGCGTGGCTTGTTGGTCTCGGGGTATGATTCTCGCTTTGGGTGTGAGAGGTCCCGGGTTCAAATCCCGGACAAGCCCTCCTTTCAGACGTCAGTCAGCTGCTTTTTACAACATTCAGCTCCTTTTCCATCAATTCGGCCTGTCACATGGGCCACCCAATGTCAAGCAATTAGATTGTTGTCTTTGATGTGTGGCTAGTTGGTCTAGTCGTATGATTCACGCTTAGGGTGTGAGAGGTCCCGGGTTCAACTCCTGGACAACCCCGGCTTTAAGATGTCAGGCAGCTGCATTTCAAAACTGCGCTTGTCACATGGGCCACCCAATGTCAAGGAATGGGGTTAAATTCTTACCTGTGCGGCTTGTTTTTCTCGACGTATGATTCTCACTTTGGGTGTGAGAGGTCCCGGGTTAAAATCCCGGACAAGCCCTGCTTTAAGACGTCAGTCAGCTGCTTTTTAAAACTACTTGCTTGTCACATTGGCCACCCAGTGTCAAGGAATGTGGTTATCTTCTTTACTGTGTGGCTTGTTGGTCTAGGGGTATGATTCTCGCTTTGGGTGTGAGAGGTCCCGGGTTCAACTCCTGGACAAGCCCGGCTTTAAGATGTCAGGCAGCGGCATATTAAAACTGCACTTGTCACATTGGTTACCAAATGTCAAGCAATTGTATTTTGTCCTTTTCTGTGCGGCTTGTTTTTCTCGACGGATGATTCTCACTTTGGGTGCGAGAGGTCCCGGGTTCAAATCCCAGACAAGCCCTACTTAAAGACGTCAGTCAGCTGCTTTTTAAAACTTTGCGCTTGTCACATGGGCCACCCAATGTCAAGGAATGGGGTTAAATTCTGACCTGTGCGGCTTGTTTTTCTCGACGTATGATTCTCACTTTGGGTGCGAGAGGTCCCGGGTTCAAATCCCGGACAAGCCCTGCTTTAAGACGTCAGTCAGCTGCTTTTTAAAACTTTTTGCTTGTCACATTGGCCACCCAGTGTCAAGGAATGTGGTTATCTTCTTTACTGTGTGGCTTGTTGGTCTAGGGGTATGATTCTCGCTTAGGGTGTGAGAGGTCCCGGGTTCAACTTCTGGACAAGCCCGGCTTTAAGATGTCAGGCAGCTGCATTTCAAAACTGCGCTTGTCACATGGGCCACCCAATGTCAAGGAATGTGGTTATCTTCTTTACTGCGTGGCTTGTTGGTCTAGGGGTATGATTCTCGCTTTGGGTGTGAGAGGTCCCGGGTTCAAATCCCGGACAAGCCCTCCTTTCAGACGTCAGTCAGCTGCTTTTTACAACATTCAGCTCCTTTTCCATCAATTCGGCCTGTCACATGGGCCACCCAATGTCAAGCAATTAGATTGTTGTCTTTGATGTGTGGCTCGTTGGGCTAGTCGTATGATTCACACTTAGGGTGTGAGAGGTCCCGGGTTCAACTCCTGGACAAGCCCGGCTTTAAGATGTCAGGCAGCTGCATTTCAAAACTGCACTTATCACATGGGTTACCAAATGTCAAGCAATTGTATTTTGTCCTTTTCTGTGCGGCTTGTTTTTCTCGACGGATGATTCTCACTTTGGGTGCGAGAGGTCCCGGGTTCAAATCCCGGACAAGCCCTCCTTTAAGACGCCAGTCAGCTGCTTTTTCCAACATTCAGCTCCTTTTCCATCAATTCGGCCTGTCACATGGGCCACCCAATGTCAAGCAATTAGATTGTTTTCTTTGATGTGTGGCTCGTTGGTCTAGTGCAGGGGTGGGCAAACTCGGTCGAGGGCTGGAGTCCTGAAAGTTTTGGATATTTATCTCCAACACAGCTGATATATGATCAGCTCTTTAGCAAGCTCTGCAAACCTGATAATGATCCTGCTGATTGGAATCAGCTGCATTGGAGCAGGGAAACATCCAAAATCTGCAGGACTCCGGCCCTCGAGGACCAAGTTTGCCCACCACTGGTCTAGTGGTATGATTCTCGCTTAGAGTGCGAGAGGTCCCGGGTTCAAGTCCCGGATGAGCACTTCTTTGAAACACCCATCACTCAGCGTTTGTCACAGGGGCCACCTAATGTCAAGGAATGGGGTTATAGGCTGTGGGGTGAACCCTCAAAAAGTACCTAGAAAATGAGTTTCGGTCCACTGTCTGGGCACTACTTGTTCAATGCATATTTTGATAGATAATACCCTTCTGAACTTTGGGTTAAAAGTTCACCCAATGTTTTACTGCCCCAATTTTGTCACAAGCCAGAAATGCATATATAGGTAAATAACAAAAAACGAAAATCTTGTGCTGCAGTTTTTGGTTGTAAAACGTCTTACATTAAATTTGGCAACAGAAAATCATTCCCAGATGTTATGAATACATGTACCTAACATCAGAAACAAGTATTGGTGGTTTTGTGCAATCATGTGAATTTAGATAATTAAATATATTAAATTTGTGCCAAAAAAACAAAAAACGCTTCAACTAGAAGTGAAACCAGCACACGGATGTTACATTTAGCTATGTTTAGTATTCATATATGAAAACAATTCACAACCTATTACGTAATGAAAGGTACACAAGAAGCAGCATACATCGGCCAAAAATACCACAATGCACCACAAACCTGGAACAAGGCAAAATGGACTAGATGAAAATAGATGCATTCAGAGCCCAGATTATTATAACATATAGAATATTTATTAAAGTATCAGATTGTGTCATCACAGCATGTCATTTATACCCCCCGCCCCCCCACCCAAAAAATATTAATAAAAAAATAAATAAATAAAATAAAAATCAAATGTGCATTCACAATAAAACCTTTGGAACTTCATTGGAACAGCTCTCTTTTTTTGGCAGACCAATTTAACAAAGGTCTGTGTTGTGGAAAAATGGAATACAGACATTTTTATTTTTGCTTGAAAAGTGTTAAAATGGAGAGTTAACATCTTGATAAGAAACAAAAAAATGGCAGATTTTACATAAATTTTACAGCCCTGCACTGTAAAGTGTCCTCGTATGCCCTGTCATTTTCCAACCTGATGTTGTACCAGCCATGTGTTAGTGTCACTTTCTTGGCTTACATCAGTAGACTCAGTAGTTGATGTATCTGATGAGTGAGGCACCCTGTCTAAAAGTTTGTCAGTTGTTGATAATATCTCTACAAAAACCATTTCAGAGTTGTTGCTGGAAAGGGGTGTGAAAAACCAGCTGGGGGAAATCACACCTCAATCTTCGTTTCAGTATATCCTGCCTGAAATAGAAAATTAAAGGGAAAGATGAGCACAAGATACACATATTCACATCAGACTAGGGCTGCTCTATTATGGAAAAAAATAATCATCACAATTATTTTGGTAATAATTGAAATCAAGATTATTCAAAACAATTATATTTTGTTCAAATCAAGAAAATATTTAAACATTTGACAATAAGACAATTACAATCATATGAAACTATAATTATGTAAGTTGCTTTTGGATCCAACAAAATTTATAATATATTATTATTAGTATTATTATTATTGTTATTATTATTATGACGTTCGCAAAAATTTGAAGTTGGGGTGCAGTGTGTGTGCAGTAAGCTAGTTTTGACATGGGTGTGTGGTAAAATAACTCGTGTGGGCGTGCCACAACTCAAAATTAGTATTATTAGTGCTGCAGCTATCGAATATTTTGGTATTTGGATATCTTACTGAAAATTCTAGTGAATAATCGTATATTTGGATAGAAATACAAATATACCTATAGGCCTATATACTTTCTTGGTCAAAGAACAATTATAAATACAGAAGACAAAAAAACACATTTGCATGTAATAATTAACAACCAACTGGTTTTCATTTTTAGAGAATCAATTCTATTTATTTATTTATTTTTAACTTAAATTGAGCTTGTCAGCAAACTATTTTTCTCTGAAACAGTGAGATTTTAGACAAATCTCTCCCCATAGATTTCAGATAATGTGTTTCAATGTGAAGATTTATATGTTACCTGTAGTCTGAAGCATCAAGATCCCCGTGTTTATTAACACTGTTCACAAACCCCTTAGCTTGTCCATTCTCATCACATCTTTGTCAACTATAATCCTTTGACGGATTACTTGTTCACAAAAAGAATTTGTAGCTCTCAGCATTGGGTTGTCTAAAACACACACACACTCACTTAATATGTGCAGTCATGCTTTCTAATTAATGCTGTCTCGAAATGTAAACAGAATACAAGTGACATATTGCTGACCAATGCTTTACTTTTGAAATGTGTAATTTTAGCAAAGTGACAATGAAATAGTGCAATGTAACAACTCACATTTGTTCGTCCCTGGTTGCTGTTTCTGTTGACTTTAAGAACCTTGTGTAATCTCTGAAACAAAACTGCACCTCCATTGTGACACAGTCTTTTGTCTTGAATATGCAGAAGAATGGAACAGTCTTTCTTCATCTCAGCGGCCTGCAGCAACCAACCCGCCTTTAGACAAAAAAGAATTACATTATAAGTGTTATTGTCACATCACCTCTTTACAGTATATGCACATCACCGATTTAAGTAAAGTAAAGTGTTTGTTGAGGTTGATGAGAGTTTGGGGAAAAGGGAGTGTGTAGCTGTGACTCTATTATGACTGATGGGCACAGGTAACTCGAGTTTGGTAACAACTGTTGGATTCACTCGATAAATCATTCAGCAGCTCGCCTTTTTAATAAACTATAGCCTTAAAACTTAACCTAGCAACAAATTATTTTCATCCCTATACTAAATATCGGTCACATTATAACAGAAATGGGCACGCGTGTGTGTAGCACATACCTGCTGACAATGTTTCTGCTTTGGCGAGATGATCCCTCTTCCGTGTGCCTTCCAATCCCAGACGAGTATACTTTGAAATTTATTTTTACAAATGAAGCAGATGGCTGGAAGGACGGGGCCAGCTGAAGCGATGGGCAAACCTGAACGGGAACGAAGTTTTTTCACCACTTTCTTTTTAACTTTTTTTCTCCTTTCGCTCTTCTTCGCTCTCCGACGTTGTGGTCGCCATTTTTGATATGCGGTTGCTATGGTGAGGAGAAAGCAGCAGCTACCTGATTGGCTCATGTGACCTAAATCACACCACTACCGACCTAATGGCACTACGCCCACACGAGAGATCACTGCGCCTCATCGCAAAATAGTGCCGGGGTTTCACCACCGAAAACACAAAATTGGCAGGTTTTCAGAGGGTGAACTCCACGGATTCTTACTTACTACTAATAAATCTATTTTATGAAGTAAAGATTATTTAGTGCCCCTGGTAGTGGAGCGAAACTGAACGAAAACGTGTGTGACCTGACGGCCTATTATCTTCGTTCCTGTTTGGGTTGTTGGTCTGTGGGTATGATTCTTGCTTTGGGTGCGAGAGATCCTGGGTTCGAATCCCCAACAAGCCCTTCTTAAACGCATCCGTCAGTCAGCTGCTTTTCAAAGAATTTGCGCTTGTCACATGGGCCACCCAATGTCAAGGAATGGGGTTAAATTCTTACCTGTGCGGCTTGTTTTTCTCGACGTATGATTCTCACTTTGGGTGCGAGAGGTCCCGGGTTCAACTCCCGGACAAGCCCTGCTTTAAGATGTCAGGCAGCTGCATTTTAAAACTGCGCTTGTCACATGGGTTACCAAATGTCAAGCAATTGTATTTTGTCCTTTTCTGTGCGGCCTATTTTTCTCGACGGGTGATTCTCACTTTGGGTGCGAGAGGTCCCAGGTTCAAATCCCAGACAAGCCCTGCTTAAAGACGTCAGTCAGCTGCTTTTTAAAACTTTGCGCTTGTCACATGGGCCACCCAGTGTCAAGGAATGTGGTTATCTTCTTTACTGTGTGGTTTGTTGGTCTAGGGGTATGATTCTCACTTTGGGTGTGAGAGGTCCCGGGTTCAAATCCCGGAGAAGCCCTCCTTTAAGACGTCAGTCAGCTCCTTTTTACAACATTCAGCTCCTTTTCCATCAATTCGGCTTGTCACATGGGCCACCCAATGTCAAGCAATTAGATTGTTGCCTTTGATGTGTGGCTTGTTGGTCTAGTCATATGATTCTCGCTTAGGGTGTGAGAGGTCCCTGGTTCAACTCCCGGACAAACCCTTCTTTAAGATGTCAGGCAGCTGCATTTTAAAACTGCGCTTGTCACATGGGTTACCAAATGTCAAGCAATTGAATTTTGTACTTTTCTGTGCGGCTTGTTTTTCTCGACGGATGATTCTCACTTTGGGTGCGAGAGGTCCCGGGTTCAAATCCCGGACAAGCACCGCTTTAAGACGTCAGTCAGCTGCTTTTTAAAACTTTGCGCTTGTCACATGGGCCACCCAGTGTCAAGGAATAGGGTTATCTTCTTTCCTGCGTGGCTTTTTGGTCTAGGGGTATGATTCTCGCTTTGGGTGCGAGAGGTCCCGGGTTCAAGTCCCGGATGAGCCCTATCTTTGAAACACCCGTCACTCAGCGCTTGTCACAGGGGCCACCCAATGTCAAGGAATGGGGTTATCTTCGTTCCTGTTTAGGTTGCTGGTCTGTGTGTATGATTCTTGCTTTGGGGGCGAGAGATCCCGGGTTCGAATCGCCAACAAGCCCTTCTGAAAAGCATCCATCAGTCAGCTGCATTTCAAAGACTTTGCGCTTGTCACATGGGCCACCGAATGTCAAGGAATGGGGTTATCTTATTTCCTGCATGGCTTGTTGGTCTAGGGGTATGATTCTCGCTTCGGGTGCGAGAGCTCCCGGGTTCAACTACCGGACAAGCCCTTCTGTAAGACGTCAGCCAGCTGCTTTTAAAACATTCAGCTGCTTGCCTTGTCACATAGGCCACCCAATGTCAAGCAATTCGACAGTTGTCTTTGCTGTTTGGCTTGTTGGTCTAGTCGTATGATTCTCGCTTAGGGTGCGAGAGGTCCCGGGTTCAACTCCCGGATGAGCACTTCTATAAAACCCCCGTCACTCAGCCCTTGTCGCATGGGCCACCCAATGTCAAGGAATTGGATTGTGTCCTTTTCTGTTTGGCTTGTTTGTCTAGATGTATGACTCTTGCTTTGGGTGTGAGAGGTTCAGGGTTCAACTCCTGGATGAGCCTTTCTTTAAAATGTCAGTCAGCTGCTTTTTAAAACTTTTTGCTTGTCACATGGGCCACCCAGTGTCAAGGAATGTGGTTATCTTCTTACCTGCGTGGCTTGTTGGTCTAGGGGTATGATTCTCGCTTTGGGTGTGAGAGGTCCCGGGTTCAAATCCCGGACAAGCCCTCCTTTAAGACGTCAGTCAGCTGCTTTTTAAAACTTTGCGCTTGTCACATGGGCCACCCAATGTCAAGGAATGGGGTTAAATTCTGACCTGTGCGGCTTGTTTTTCTCGACGTATGATTCTCACTTTGGGTTCGAGAGGTCCCGGGTTCAAATCCCGGACAAGCCCCGCTTTAAGACGTCAGTCAGCTGCTTTTTAAAACTTTTTGCTTGTCACATGGGCCACCCAGTGTCAAGGAATGTGGTTATCTTCTTTCCTGCGTGGCTTGTTGGTCTAGGGGTATGATTCTCACTTTGGGTGTGAGAGGTCCCGGGTTCAAATCCCGGACAAGCCCTCCTTTAAGACATCAGTCAGCTGCTTTTTACAAAATTCAGCTCCTTTTCCATCAATTCGGCTTGTCACATGGGCCACCCAATGTCAAGCAATTAGATTGTTGTCTTTGATGTGTGGCTGGTTGGTCTAGTTGTATCATTCTCGCTTAGGGTGCGAGAGGTCCCGGGTTCAACTCCTGGTCAAGCCCTGCTTTAAGATGTCAGGCAGCTGCATTTTAAAACTGCGCTTGTCACATGGGTTACCAAATGTCAAGCAATTGTATTTTGTCCTTTTCTGTGCGGCTTGTTTTTCTCGATGGATGATTCTCACTTTGGGTGCGAGAGGTCCCGGGCCTAAATCCCGGACAAGCCCTGCTTAAAGACGTCAGTCAGCTGATTTTTAAAACTTTGCGCTTGTCACACGGGCCACCCAATGTTGTTGGTCTAGGGGTATGATTCTCGCTTCGGGTGCGACAGGTCCCGGGTTCAACTCCCGGACAAGCCCTTCTGTAAGACGTCAGTCAGCTGCTTTTAAAACATTCAGCAGCTTGGCTTGTCACATAGGCCACCCAATGTCAAGCAATTAGACAGGTGTCTTTGATGTTTGGCTTGTTGGTCGAGTCGTATGATTCTCGCTTAGGGTGTGAGAGGTCACGGGTTCAACTCCTGGATGAGCACGTCTTTAAAACACCCGTCACTCAGCGCTTGGCACATGGGCCACCCAATGTCAAGGAATGGGGTTATCCTCTTCCCTGTTTGGGTTGTTGGTCTATGGGTATGATTCTTGCTTTGGGTGCGAGAGGTCCCGGTTTTGAATCCCCGACGAGCCCTTCTTAAAAGCATCCATCAGTCAGCTGCTTTTCAAAAAATTTGCGCTTGTCACATGGGCCACCCAATGTCAAGGAATGGGGTTAAATTCTGACCTGTGAGGCTTTTTGGTCTAGGGGTATGATTCTTGCTTTGGGTGCGAGAGGTCCCGGGTTCAAATCCTGGACAAGCCCACCTTTAAGATGTCAGTCAGCTGCTTTTTCAAACATTCAGCTCCTTTTGAAGCTATTCTGCTTGTCACATAGGCCACCCAATGTCAAGCAAATAGACTGTTATTTTTGATGTGTGTCTCGTTGGTCTAGTGGTATGATTCTTGCTTACGGTGCGAGAGGTCCCGGTTTCAAATCCTGGACAAGCCCTACTTTAAGACGTCAGTCAGCTGCTTTTTTAAACATTCAGCTCCTTTTCAAGCTGCTCGGCTTGTCACATGGGCCACCCAATGTCAAGGAATTGGATTGTGTCCTTTTCTGTTTGGCTTGTTTGTCTAGATGTATGACTCTTGCTTTGGGTGTGAGAGGTTCAGGGTTCAACTCCTGGATGAGCCTTTCTTTAAAATGTCAGTCAGCTGCTTTTTAAAACTTTGCGCTTGTCACATGGGCCACCCAGTGTCAAGGAATGGGGTTATCCTCTTTCCTGTTTGGGTTGTTGGTCTATGGGTATGATTCTTGCTTTGGGAGCGAGAGGTCCCGGTTTTGAATCCCCGACGAGCCCTTCTTAAAAGCATCCATCAGTCAGCTGCTTTTCAAAAAATTTGCGCTTGTCACATGGGCCACCCAATGTCAAGGAATGGGGTTAAATTCTTACCTGTGCGGCTTGTTTTTCTCGACGTATGATTCTCACTTTGGGTGTGAGAGGTCCCGGGTTCAAATCCCGGACAAGCCCTGCTTTAAGACGTCAGTCAGCTGCTTTTTAAAACTTTTTGCTTGTCACATGGGCCACCCAGTGTCAAGGAATGTGGTTATCTTCTTACCTGCGTGGCTTGTTGGTCTAGGGGTATGATTCTAGCTTTGGGTGTGAGAGGACCCGGGTTCAAATCCCGGACAACCCCTCCTTTAAGACGTCAGTCAGCTGCTTTTTAAAACTTTGCGCTTGTCACATGGGCCACCCAATGTCAAGGAATGGGGTTAAATTCTGACCTGTGCGGCTTGTTTTTCTCGACGTATGATTCTCACTTTGGGTTCGAGAGGTCCCGGGTTCAAATCCCGGACAAGCCCCGCTTTAAGACGTCAGTCATCTGCTTTTTAAAACTTTTTGCTTGTCACATGGGCCACCCAGTGTCAAGGAATGTGGTTATCTTCTTTCCTGCGTGGCTTGTTGGTCTAGGGGTATGATTCTCACTTTGGGTGTGAGAGGTCCCGGGTTCAAATCCCGGACAAGCCCTCCTTTAAGACATCAGTCAGCTGCTTTTTACAAAATTCAGCTCCTTTTCCATCAATTCGGCTTGTCACATGGGCCACCCAATGTCAAGCAATTAGATTGTTGTCTTTGATGTGTGGCTGGTTGGTCTAGTCGTATCATTCTCGCTTAGGGTGCGAGAGGTCCCGGGTTCAACTCCTGGTCAAGCCCTGCTTTAAGATGTCAGGCAGCTGCATTTTAAAACTGCGCTTGTCACATGGGTTACCAAATGTCAAGCAATTGTATTTTGTCCTTTTCTGTGCGGCTTGTTTTTCTCGATGGATGATTCTCACTTTGGGTGCGAGAGGTCCCGGGCCTAAATCCCGGACAAGCCCTGCTTAAAGACGTCAGTCAGCTGATTTTTAAAACTTTGCGCTTGTCACACGGGCCACCCAATGTTGTTGGTCTAGGGGTATGATTCTCGCTTCGGGTGCGACAGGTCCCGGGTTCAACTCCCGGACAAGCCCTTCTGTAAGACGTCAGTCAGCTGCTTTTAAAACATTCAGCAGCTTGGCTTGTCACATAGGCCACCCAATGTCAAGCAATTAGACAGGTGTCTTTGATGTTTGGCTTGTTGGTCGAGTCGTATGATTCTCGCTTAGGGTGTGAGAGGTCACGGGTTCAACTCCTGGATGAGCACGTCTTTAAAACACCCGTCACTCAGCGCTTGGCACATGGGCCACCCAATGTCAAGGAATGGGGTTATCCTCTTCCCTGTTTGGGTTGTTGGTCTATGGGTATGATTCTTGCTTTGGGTGCGAGAGGTCCCGGTTTTGAATCCCCGACGAGCCCTTCTTAAAAGCATCCATCAGTCAGCTGCTTTTCAAAAAATTTGCGCTTGTCACATGGGCCACCCAATGTCAAGGAATGGGGTTAAATTCTGACCTGTGCGGCTTTTTGGTCTAGGGGTATGATTCTTGCTTTGGGTGCGAGAGGTCCCGGGTTCAAATCCTGGACAAGCCCACCTTTAAGATGTCAGTCAGCTGCTTTTTCAAACATTCAGCTCCTTTTGAAGCTATTCTGCTTGTCACATAGGCCACCCAATGTCAAGCAAATAGACTGTTATTTTTGATGTGTGTCTCGTTGGTCTAGTGGTATGATTCTTGCTTACGGTGCGAGAGGTCCCGGTTTCAAATCCTGGACAAGCCCTACTTTAAGACGTCAGTCAGCTGCTTTTTTAAACATTCAGCTCCTTTTCAAGCTGCTCGGCTTGTCACATGGGCCACCCAATGTCAAGCAATTAGACAATTGTCTTTACTGTGTGGCTTGTTGGTCTAGTGGTATGATTCTCGCTTAGGGTGCGAGAGGTCCTGGGTTCAACTCTCGGATGAGACTTTCTTTAAAACACCCGTCACTCAGCGCTTGTCACAGGGGCCACCCAATGTCAAGGAATGGGGTTAAATTCTTAACTGTGCGGCTTGTTTTTCTCGACGTATGATTCTCAGGTTGGCGGCACGGTGGAAGAGTGGTTAGCACGTCCGCCTCCTTGTTCTGAGAGCTCCGGTTCGAGTCCAGGCTCCGGCCTTCCTGGGTGGAGTTTGCATGTTCTCCCCGTGCCCGCGTGGGTCTTCTCCGGGTACTCCGGTCTCCTCCCACATTCCAAAGATATGCACGGCAGGTTAATTGGGTGCTCGGAATTGTCCCTAGGTGTGCTTGTGTGCGTGGATGGTTGTTCGTCTCTGTGTGCCCTGCGATTGGCTGGCAACCAGTCCAGGGTGTCCCCCGCCTACTGCCCAGAGCCAGCTGAGATAGGCGCCAGTACCCCCCGCGACCCTTGTGAGGAATAAGCGGTCAAGAAAATGGATGGATGGATGGATGATTCTCACTTTGGATGCGAGAGATCCCGGGTTCAAATCCCGGACAAGCCCAGCTTTAAGACGTCAGTCAGCTCCTTTTTAAAACTGCGCTTGTCACATGGGCTACCATATGTCAAGCAATTGGATTGTGTCCGTTTCTGTTTGGCTTGCTTGTCTCGATGTATGATTCTCCCTTCGGTTGCGAGAGGTTCACGGTTCAACTCCAGGATGAGCCTTTCTTTAAAACGTCAGTCAGCTGCTTTTTAAAACTTTGCGCTTGTCACATGGGCCACCCAGTGTCAAGGAATGGGGTTAAATTCTTACCTGTACGGCTTGTTTTTCTCGACGTATGATTCTCACTTTGGGTGCAAGAGGTCCCGGGTTCAAATCCCGGACAAGCCCTA
This sequence comes from Festucalex cinctus, assembly GCF_051991245.1. Lineage (NCBI taxonomy): Eukaryota > Metazoa > Chordata > Actinopteri > Syngnathiformes > Syngnathidae > Festucalex > Festucalex cinctus. Next base: position 62,721,744 of record NC_135411.1, on the reverse strand, counting down.
CTTTAAGACGTCAGTCAGCTGCTTTTTAAAACTTTGTGCTTGTCACATGGGCCACCCAGTGTCAAGGAATGGGGTTATCTTCTTTCCTGCGTGGCTTGTTGGTCTAGGGCTATGATTCTCGCTTTGGGTGTGAGAGATCCCGGACAAGCCCTCCTTTAATACGCCAATCAGCTGCTTTTTAAAACATTCAGCTCCTTTTCAAGCAATTTGGCTTGTCACATGTGCCACCTAATGTCAAGCAATTAGATTGCTTTCTTTGATCTGTGGCTCGTTGGTCTAGTGGTATGATTCTTGCTTAGGTGTGAGAGGGACCGGGTTCAACTCCCGGATGAGCCCTTCCTTAAAACACCTGTCACTCAGCGCTTGTCACAGGGGCCAACCAATGTCAAGGAATGGGGTTATCTTCTTACCTGTGCGGCTTGTTTTTCTCGATGTATGATTCTCACTTTGGGTGCGAGAGGTTCCGGTTTAAAATCCCGGACAAACTCCCGGATGAGCCTTTCTTTAAAACGTCAGTCAGCTGCTTTTTAAAACTTTGTGCTTGTCACATGGGCCACCCAGTGTCAAGGAATGGGGTTATCTTCTGTCCTGCGTGGCTTGTTGGTCTAGGGGTATGATTCTTGCTTTGGGTGCGAGAGCTCCCGGGTTCAAATCCTGGACAAGCCCTCCTTTAAGATGTCAGTCAGCTGCTTTTTCAAACATTCAGCTACTTTTGAAGCTATTCGGCTTGTCACATAGGCCACCCAATGTCAAGCAAATAGACTGTTTTTTTTTATGTGTGGCTCATTGGTCTAGTGGTATGATTCTTGCTTAAGGTGCGAGAGGTCCCGGTTTCAAATCCTGGACAAGCCCTACTTTAAGACGTCAGTCAGCTGCTTTTTAAAACATTCAGCTCCTTTGCAATCTACCCGGCTTGTCACATGGGCCACCCAATGTCAAGCAATGGGATTGTCTTCTTTTTTTTTTTTTTTTTTTTTGTGTATGTGTGCGTGCGTTTGCGTGCGTGCGTGCGTTTGCGTGTGTGCGTTTGCGTACGTTTGCGTGCGTGCGCGTGCGTGCGTGTGCGTGCGTGCAAATACGTATAAATTTATACTCATTCATTCACCTAAAACCTTATAAATATCCCATTACCCTTCGCCTTAACCAGGTACTTCAGAAATTTGCCAGAGTCGTGAGGTTTAAATGGTCAGGAGACCAGAGAAAAGGTCAGAAAAAAAAAGAAATAAAGAGAAAAGAAAGGTAAATCAAAGTGAAATCCAGCACCGACCAAACACTTCCTGCCTTCCCCATGATTACAAAATCAAAGTCTTACGCCAACCCCGGAAGCCTCTAAATTCCAGCAAATTTAGCGAGATCTCAAGAGCCCAGAGGAAAAACTAAAGAGAGGAAGGAGGGAAGGATCGATAAGGCAGAGTGAGATCCATAGAAGCCAGTACATCCAATCCATCAAAGTGAAGTCCAGCACCAACAAGACCCCTCCTGCGTGGTTACAAAACCAGAGTCTTATGCCAACCCCAGAAACCTCATACTTCTAATAAATTAAGATCTCAAGTGACCAGAGGAAAAACTAAAGAGAGGAAGGAGGGAAGGATAGATAAAGCAAAGTGAGAACCACAGACACCAGCACCAACTGATTCAAGGGGCTGTGGGAGGGAGAGGGTACTTCTGTTGAGTTTCAGTAGATGCTGGTGCGACGGATCTGGCATGCATAAGGACCACCACCAAAGAAAGAAGCCGTCAACCGCGGTCCAGCAAAGCAAGCACCCCCCCCCCGGAATCCCCAGGCCGCGGCAGCACCAAGGCCACCCCCAAGCCACCCGAGCGGACACCGGTCGGCGAGCCGACCCAGACACCCGGAACCCCCCCGCCCCAGCCCCGGCCCACACCCCCGAGCCCAAGGCCGCAGAACGAGGCCCAGCGGGCCCCCACAGCGCCCCACCGGTCCCCAGCCCCCATCCCCCCACGACCCCCCCGCACCCCACCCAAACCCGCCATCCACCACGACCCAGGCCCCACCACCCCCGACCCCCAAACCCCCGAACACACCCCGACCCCCAGCACCCAACCCCCCACCCGACGGCCGCCACCCCCCCCCGCGAACCCGGCCCCCCGCGAGAACCCCCCCACCCACCCCCGGAAACCGGCACCGGGCAGCAGCGCAGAGAGGGAAGATGTGCCCACCCCACCTCCAGCCGCGCGAGATTTGCACAGCGGCGGGAGGGGGGAAGCAGAGGAGGAAGCACCAGGGGAGAAGGCGGAACACCAGAACACCGAGCCCGGTGGGGAGAGGCCCCGGTCGTCACGCCAGAGTACTAGAACCACCCCCGCCCGACCACAGGGGACGGCGTCAAGAAAATTGACTAATTAGCATGCAGTAACACCAAGTGTTGATGCTTAGTGCCCACTAGAAATAGATCTTAAGGAGTTATTGAGTATAGTGTCGTATAGTGTGGTATGCTCGAGCCCACTAGCAGCAACTAGGTTCCTGACTATATAAAAATAAAAACAATCAGATACAAAATACCAAATACAGAAGCAGCGAAAACAGAAGTTGTAACGATGTGGTGGCTCTCGTTAACAGGCAGAATCTTGGCAGGATTAAGTTGCCAAATTGAGATTAAAATATTCTATGTACATAGACCATATTTGTTTAAATCTTGATACTTGATTTTTATTTAAGGCAGAGATTTTTTCCATTGAGATATAATTTATTAGTAAGTTTAACCAGTGGTCGATATTTAGAGATTGTTTATTTTTCCAATTGACAAGGATTATTTTTTTAGCAATAGTAAGGGCTATAAATATAGATTGAGATTGTTTACATGGTAGCTCAGTTATTGTTAAGTCACCTAGTAAACACAATCTTGGAGATAAAGGAAGCCTACAGTTTAATATATCAGCGAGCTTTTCCAAGATTTTAGTCCAGAAATGCAGCACTGGAGTACATGACCATAAAGCATGAAGATAAGTATCGGCAGTGTTTTGTGAGCACTGGAGACAAATGTCGGAGTCAGAGAGTCCCATTTTTTTCATCATATATTGTGTAATATATGTTCTATGAAGTATCTTATATTGGATAAGTTGCAAATTTGTCTGTTTGGTCATTTTAAATACATTTTCACAGATTTGGGTCCAAAAGTCTGGTTCCGGAACTATAGACAAGTCTTTTTCCCATTTTAAAGTCGGTAAATACGTTTTATTTGTGTATAAAAATAACTTATATATTTTTGATATTTTCTTTATTGTTGTTGGAGAAAGCTTTATAATATCTTTAGCTAAGACAGGCAGTTGGAGCGTATCCTGAAGTGTTGGGATTTGTTTCTTAACCATATTTTTAACTTGCAGATAATGTAAGAAATTTCCCTTTTTTATTTCATATTTCTGGACCAAGTTTGTATACGATATAAACTTATTATCTGAGAAAAGATGATGAAGGTGTGTAATTCCTTTCTGCTCCCATAGGCTTAAATGGAACGACTGATTATTAAGTTGAAAGTCGGGGTTATGCCAAATGGGAGAGAGCCCACAGGGCGCCAATTGGGAGTTTGTAATTTCTAATGCCTTCCACCAGGCAGTCAGGGTGGCGGCTATCATTGGGTTTTTAAAACAATTATGTCGTCTTATTGATTTTGTAATAAAGAGTAAATCTGACAGTCTAAGATTATTACAATCCTTCTGCTCCAATTCCAACCAACAGTTAGTATCTCTGTTGGGTTGTGTCCATAGCACAAGATATTGTAGTTGATTAGCTAAATAATAGTACATAAAGTTTGGTGCCTCTAAACCTCCTTTAGATTTACTTTCCTGAAGAGTAGATAGACTAATTTTGGCTTTTTTTTTATTCCAATAGAATTTTATGATAGCAGAGTCCAGCGATTGGAACCAGTTAGACGTAGGTTTAAATGGAATCATTGAAAATAAATAATTAATCTTTGGTAAAACTTTCATTTTTATAGTAGCTATCCGTCCTATTAAAGAGATCGGAAGATTATTCCAGCGCTCCAGGTCACTACGGATACTATCCAATAATGGTGGAAAATTTAAAGAAGTTAATTCAGTTAACTTAGGTGAAATTTTAACACCTAAGTATTTTAAATTACCTGTAGGAAAGGAGTAGTGTGGATCCTGACTTGTAGGATTCCATGAATTTTCTGTAATAGGTAATAATGTTGATTTTGTCCAGTTAATAGAGTAATCTGATAAGTGAGAGAATTTAGTTATTAATTTAAATGCTTCCCCTAGCGAGATAGCAGGTTCTTCTAAATAGAGTAATATATCATCGGCATATAGATTAATTTTATGTTCTATTGTCCCGGAGTAGATTCCTTGGATCCGTCTATCCTGACGTATAGCTAATGCAAGCGGCTCAATAAATATAGCAAATAATAAAGGAGACATTGGGCACCCTTGTCTTGTTCCCCTTTGTAAAGTAAAACTCTGTGATGTAATCCCATTAGTAGTAACTGTAGCTTTAGGAGAATCATATAATATTGAGACCCATTGAATGAATGACTCCCCGAAGCCGAATTTATTTAAGACAGCAAAGAGGAAGGACCAGTTAACTTTATCGAATGCTTTTTCTGCATCCAGCGAAATAACAACTGCCTTTTTATCATACCGCTGTGACATACTAATCAAGTTAAAGAGTCTCCTAATATTATTAGTAGAATGACGACCTTTAATAAAACCTGTTTGATCACTATGAATAATTGTCGAGATTACCGTCTCTAATCGAGATGCCAAGGCCTTAGCGATAATTTTAATATCGGTATTAATTAGTGATATCGGTCGGTAACTTGACGGGAGGGTAGGGTCTTTTTCTGGCTTTAATAAAAGTTTAATTGCTGCTATATTCATATCTTGACGTATATCACCTTTACTTTTAATTTCAGTTACTACTCTTAGAAATAATGGAGCAAACATTAACCAGAAATGTTTAAAAAATATAGCCGGAAAGCCGTCTGGACCAGGTGCTCTGCCATTAGGCATACTGTCTAAAGCACGATACAACTCATCTATAGTAAGCGGGGTATCGAGAATATCTTTATGTTCAATAGATAACTGAGGTATATTTAAGCTGTTTAGGAATTCCTCAATATATTCAGGGTTAGGTCTATTAATTTCTGTGTATAGATTTCGATAATAGTTATAAAAAATATGGTTAATTTCTTCTGGTGATTGTGTGCATTCACCATTTATATCTTTAATAGCCGTTATAAGAGATTTTTCCCGATTCCGTTGAAGTTGATTTGCCAGGAATTTACCTGATTTATTATTATGTTCAAAATTATTATATCTCAACTGTTGTATTATAAACTCTGTCTTTTTAGATAACATGTTATCTAACTGTATTTTTATATTCTGTAGTTCTATCCATATTTGATTATTTGGGTTTAATACATATTCATCCGTTAGTTGTTTAATTTTATCTTCCAGGTATTTTTCTAATTTTGTCATGTTTCGGTTTTTGGGTTGGGTTTTTGTTTTATTTTGGTGAGTGTTGGTTGTTGGTGTTCCGGTCTTCTTCCCCAGTCTCGTTATGTTAACCTTGTCCACCTGCTTGTGTCTTCCCTTCCTGATGTGTATTGCTGATTGGTTCCCCCTCCCTGCTGTGTCTCCCAGGTGTGTCCTGTTATTGTCATTAGTGTTGGTATAAGGGAGTGGTGTTTGTCTCACGCGGGTGTGAGAGCATTGTTTGCTGAATGTTTGCCGTTGTCTGCATGCTTTGTCACAGTGGTGTCTTGTGACCAAGTGCCAAGTCTTCTATGCTAAGTCTTCAACGTCTGCCACGCCAAGTCTTCAACGTCAGCCACGCCAAGTCTTCAACGTCTGCCACGCCAAGTCTTCAACGTCAGTCACGCCAAGTCTTCAACGTCAGTCACGCCAAGTCTTCAAAGTCTTCCACGTCACGCCAAGTCTTCAAGGTCTTATACGTCATCCACGTCACACCAAGTCTTCGAAGTCTTCCAAGTCTTCCAAGTCTTCCAAGCCTTCCAAGTCTTCTGCATCACTCCAAGTCTTCTGCATCACGCCAAGTCTTCTGCATCACGCCAAGTCTTCTGCATCACGCCAAGTCTTCTGCATCACACCAAGTCTTCACCTCACGCCAAGTCTTCAACGTCTGCCACGCCAAGTCTTCAACGTCAGCCACGCCAAGTCTTCAACGTCTGCCACGCCAAGTCTTCAACGTCAGCCACGCCAAGTCTTCAACGTCAGTCACGCCAAGTCTTCAAAGTCTTCCACGTCACGCCAAGTCTTCAAGGTCTTATACGTCATCCACGTCACACCAAGTCTTCGAAGTCTTCCAAGTCTTCCAAGCCTTCCAAGTCTTCTGCATCACTCCAAGTCTTCTGCATCACTCCAAGTCTTCTGCATCACGCCAAGTCTTCTGCATCACGCCAAGTCTTCTGCATCACGCCAAGTCTTCTGCATCACGCCAAGTCTTCTGCATCACACCAAGTCTTCGCCTCACGCCAAGTCTCTGCCTCACGCCAAGTCTCTGCCTCACGCCAAGTCTCTGCCTCACGCCAAGTCTCTGCCTCACGCCAAGTCTCTGCCTCACGCCAAGTCTCTGCCTCACGCCAAGTCTCTGCCTCACGCCAAGTCTCTGCCTCACGCCAAGTCTCTGCATCACGCAACGCCAAGTCCTCGCCATGATCTGGGTACACGTCCAGCCCAGTCTCCTCCACTTCAGTCTCGTCCAGTCCTTCCCCACCACAGTCAATAAAGTCATTCTAGTTGCTGTCATTCCACTTCTCCCTGCCTGTTTATTCCGCCTCTGGGTCCGTCCATCACACCCCCACCGTAACAGAATGCTCTCACCAACCTGGACCCAGCGGAAGCGCCAAGTCCCCGTTCCGGCTCCGCGCCGGCCTCTCGTCCCCGTTCCGGCTCCGCGCCGGCCTCTCGTCCCCGTTCCGGCTCCGCGCCGGCCTCAGGACCCCGTTCCTGCTCCGCGCCGGCCTCAGGACCCCGTTCCGGCTCCGCGCCGGATTCAAGTTCCCGTTCCGGCTCCGCGCCGGCCTCAGGACCCCGTTCCGGCTCCGCGCCGGCCTCTCGTCCCCGTTCCGGCTCCGCGCCGGCCTCGCGTCCCCGTTCCGGCTCCCCGCCGGACCCAGGACCTCGTTCCGGCTCCGCGCCGGCCTCAGGACCCCGTTCCGGCGCCCTGCCGGCCTCAGGACCCCGCTCCGGCGCCCCGCCGGCTCCAGGCCCTCGTCCTGGCACCTCGGCAGCCCAAAAATGCCACGCCTGTGCCGCTTCAGCCCCTGGCCTCTTTGCCTGTGCCGCTGCCGCCGCAGCCCCAGGCCGCTTCGCCTGCGCCGCTGCCGCCGCAGCCCCAGGCCGCTTCGCCTGCGCCGCTGCCGCCGCAGCCCCTGGCCGCTTCGCCTGCGCCGCTGCCTCCGCAGCCCCTGGCCGCTTCGCCTGCGCCGCTGCCGCCGCAGCCCCTGGCCGCTTCGCCTGTGCCGCTGCCGCCGCAGCCCCTGGCCGCTTCGCCTGTGCCGCTGCCGCCGCAGCCCCTGGCCGCTTCGCCTGTGCCGCTGCCGCCGCAGCCCCTGGCCGCAACGCCTGTGCCGCTGCCTCCGCAGCCCCTGGCCGCAACGCCTGTGCCGCTGCCCCCGCAGCCCCTGGCCGCAACGCCTGTGCCGCTGCCCCCGCAGCCCCTGGCCGCAACGCCTGTGCCGCTGCCTCCGCAGCCCCTGGCCGCAACGCCTGTGCCGCTGCCTCCGCAGCCCCTGGCCGCAACGCCTGTGCCGCTGCCTCCGCAGCCCCTGGCCGCAACGCCTGTGCCGCTGCCTCCGCAGCCCCTGGCCGCAACGCCTGTGCCGCTGCCTCCGCAGCCCCTGGCCGCAACGCCTGTGCCGCTGCCTCCGCAGCCCCTGGCCGCAACGCCTGTGCCGCTGCCTCCGCAGCCCCTGGCCGCAACGCCTGTGCCGCTGCCTCCGCAGCCCCTGGCCGCAACGCCTGTGCCGCTGCCTCCGCAGCCCCTGGCCGCAACGCCTGTGCAGCCTAAGCCCCTGGCGTCTCAGGTCCCCTCGTCGCGGCCAATTGGCATCTCAGGTCCCCTCGTCACGGCAGAGTTGCCGCCTTCTCCCGCTTCCTCATCTCTGCCCCAAGTCAAGTCTCAAGTTTCCTTGTCACAGCCCCAGCCAAAGTCTCAAGTTTCCTCGTCTCTGCCCCAGGTCAAATCCCCAGCTTCCTCGTCACAGCCCCAGCCAAAGTCTCAACTTTCCTCGTCTCTGCCCCAGGTCAAATCCCCAGCTTCCTCGTCACAGCCCCAGCCAAAGTCTCAAGTTTCCTCGTCTCTGCCCCAGGTCAAATCCCCAGCTTCCTCGTCTCTGCCCCGATCAAAGTCTCCGGGCCTGGTGTCCGCCCCAAGCAGTGCGGTCATGGTGGCCAATCCGGGACCTAGCGCCAGGCGGCGCAGAAGACGGGCCCACCACGGGGACCGGCCCTTGGCGGAGCCACCCCAGTTTCAGCCCTCTGGGCCGATGATTTTGCCTCCTCCTGGGCCACCCCCGGATGCGGAGTTTATGGCATTGTGTGAGGCCGTTTTTCGCCCCCTTGTGTCCTCCTATTCCTACCCTGGTTGAGGGCTGTGTTTTGCTCCCGTTCCCGTCCCCGCCCTCCCCTTTTTTGGCTTGTTTTGTGTTTGGGACGTCTGGGAGCCGTCCCTTGGTGGAGGGGTACTGTCATGTTTCGGTTTTTGGGTTGGGTTTTTGTTTTATTTTGGTGAGTGTTGGTTGTTGGTGTTCCGGTCTTCTTCCCCAGTCTCGTTATGTTAACCTTGTCCACCTGCTTGTGTCTTCCCTTCCTGATGTGTATTGCTGATTGGTTCCCCCTCCCTGCTGTGTCTCCCAGGTGTGTCCTGTTATTGTCATTAGTGTTGGTATAAGGGAGTGGTGTTTGTCTCACGCGGGTGTGAGAGCATTGTTTGCTGAATGTTTGCCGTTGTCTGCATGCTTTGTCACAGTGGTGTCTTGTGACCAAGTGCCAAGTCTTCTATGCTAAGTCTTCAACGTCTGCCACGCCAAGTCTTCAACGTCAGCCACGCCAAGTCTTCAACGTCTGCCACGCCAAGTCTTCAACGTCAGTCACGCCAAGTCTTCAAAGTCTTCCACGTCACGCCAAGTCTTCAAGGTCTTATACGTCATCAACGTCACACCAAGTCTTCGAAGTCTTCGAAGTCTTCCAAGTCTTCCAAGCCTTCCAAGTCTTCTGCATCACTCCAAGTCTTCTGCATCACGCCAAGTCTTCTGCATCACGCCAAGTCTTCTGCATCACGCCAAGTCTTCTGCATCACACCAAGTCTTCACCTCACGCCAAGTCTTCAACGTCTGCCACGCCAAGTCTTCAACGTCTGCCACGCCAAGTCTTCAACGTCAGCCACGCCAAGTCTTCAACGTCTGCCACGCCAAGTCTTCAACGTCAGTCACGCCAAGTCTTCAAAGTCTTCCACGTCACGCCAAGTCTTCAAGGTCTTATACGTCATCAACGTCACACCAAGTCTTCGAAGTCTTCGAAGTCTTCCAAGTCTTCCAAGCCTTCCAAGTCTTCTGCATCACTCCAAGTCTTCTGCATCACGCCAAGTCTTCTGCATCACGCCAAGTCTTCTGCATCACGCCAAGTCTTCTGCATCACACCAAGTCTTCTGCATCACACCAAGTCTTCGCCTCACGCCAAGTCTCTGCCTCACGCCAAGTCTCTGCCTCACGCCAAGTCTCTGCCTCACGCCAAGTCTCTGCCTCACGCCAAGTCTCTGCCTCACGCCAAGTCTCTGCATCACGCAACGCCAAGTCCTCGCCATGATCTGGGTACACGTCCAGCCCAGTCTCCTCCACTTCAGTCTCGTCCAGTCCTTCCCCACCACAGTCAATAAAGTCATTCTAGTTGCTGTCATTCCACTTCTCCCTGCCTGTTTATTCCGCCTCTGGGTCCGTCCATCACACCCCCACCGTAACAAATTTTTGATCCTGTTTCTTTTTATAAGTTGAATATGATATAATTTTCCCTCTAATTACCGCTTTCCCTGCTTCCCAGAGAAGAGATGGAGATATATTTGGAGAGTCATTTATTTCCAAAAAATCTGCCCACTCCCTTCTAATAATTTTATCAAACTCTACGTCTTTCAGTAATGAGATGATAAAACGCCATATCGGGGGAGGTTTAAAGGTAGAGTCAATTTGTAGAGTGAGGGAGACTGGTGCATGATCACTTATAATTATAGAATGTATTTTTATAGCAGTTTTATCAACAATAGAATTATTTGTAAGGAAAAAATCAATTCTTGAGAATGATCGGTGCACAGCAGAGAAGAAAGTAAATTCCTTCTTAGTTGGGTTTTGAAGTCTCCAGCCATCGCTGAGGCCAAAATCCTCCATATATTCATCTATTACTTTAGCGGATCGTAATCGCCTTGTATATATCGTATTATTAGAACGATCTATTAACGGGTTCAAGACCGTGTTAAAATCACCTCCAATAATAATAGTAGAATTTGTTGCTAAATCGAGTAACCGAGAGAAAAATTCATGGAAAAAATCAGGGTCATCATTATTTGGGGCATATAAATTACCAATTGTATATACTTTATTAAATATAGTTACCTGGATAATAATATATCGGCCCTCTAAATCTGTTACTATATTATTTAGAGTAAAGAATAAATTCTTATGTATAAGTATAGAGACACCTCTTTGTCTACTATTATAGGGGGCAGAGTAAACTTGACTAAAATTTGTATCTATAAATAATTTTTCTTCTGATTTTTGTAAGTGGGTTTCTTGTAGGAGACAAATATCTGCCTTAAATTTTGAGAGATGGTCTAAAATTTTTATTCTTTTTGCCTGGGAGCGAGCGCCACACACATTCCAGGAGACCAGAACTAATTTCTGCATACAAGCAATATAGACTCAGTCTTATGTATACATCTATATAAGCTGCTTATTAATATTAACATATTGTAGGATAGCAAAAGAGTAATTAGGCAATTTATATAATTTATATAAAGAGAGAGATAGCAAGTAGATAAGTATAATAGTGAAGAAACGTGGGGGGAAGTGAGTGTGAAGGAAATCTGTGGGGGATTCAACATAACAATACACCAGTAAATGGTGACCTAAGCGAGATTATTATTATTATTATTAATTATTTTTTTTTAAGAATATATTTTTATATTATTATTATTATTATTATTACTACTATATAGCCTATGCATAATATAAATTCATATTCTATTTCGTAACCCATTATCCATACATATACATATACATACATATACATATATATACATATATACACATATACATACACATACATATACATATACATACGTCAAATAATCACACAATGCTCGGCTCTACCAATTGTCAGTTAGAACAGCCAAGGGGTCGAGGTTGGGTTTCGGAATAGCTGGCCGTCGATATATAATTTATCAACGACCATCGAAGTCCGTTTACCCTCCTGTCTATTTTGTTTCATTATAGGAAACAGTACTTTTCGCCGCTCGTTTATCTCTCTTGGGAATTGATCATTCATCCCGAAAGATGTCCCTTTGAGCTCCCGTCCTTTACTTTTTACCAATTCTTTATGTTTAAAATGTTCGAACTTAGCAATAATAGGACGGGGCTTATTGCCCTTACGAGCTCCGAGCCGGTGTACACGGTGAAAAGAGATATTATTTACCGTCTCCTGTGGGATCTTTAGCGATGATGTCATGAATTTTTTTATCTCACTCTCTGGATTATCTGGAGAATTTTCGGATATACCTGAGAATATTAGATTTTCCCGCATACTACGGGATTGAACATCTAAGACCGTTTCCTTTAGCATTTTATTTTCCTTTTTAATCGTCTCCAACTCGGCTGTGACAGCGACGAGAGAGGAGCGTAGCTCGGAGTTATCGCATTGGAGATCGCTTACCTGTTGGCTAACGGGATTGTCTTCTTGAATGTGAGGCTCGTTGGTCTAGTGGTATGATTCTTGCTTAGGGTGTGAAAGGTACTGGGTTCACCTCCTGTGCGAGTCGTTCTTTAAAACCCCAATCAAAAGACCCCACTTTAGAATACTCACAACCATCAATCAGCTACTTTTCAAACCTATGCCCCTTGTCACATGCACCACGAAATAACAAGGAATGGGGTTATCGGGTCTCTTCTATGGCTCGTTGGTTTAGGGTTGTGCTTCTTTCTTTGGGTGCGAGAGGTCCCATATTGAACTCCCAGACGAGCCATTCTTTGAGACACCGATCAGTCAGCTGCTTTTAACTCTGCTGCGCTTGTCACATGGTCCACCAAATGTCAATCAATTGGATTGTCTTCTTTGCTGTGTGGCTCATTGGTCTAGTGGTATGTGTCTCGCTTAGGCTGCAAGAGGTCTTGGGTTCAACTCTTAGAGGAGTCCTTCTTTCAAGTTATCTTCCTCTTTAAGTTTTCTTGTTACTTCTTAAGGTAACATTCGCTCTTGTCATTCATATAAAATCAGTACATCAGTATTATTATTTTTTTAACTTCAAATTCTTGTTTGTTTGCACAATGTGCAGGTTGGAAACAACCTAAAAAGACATTCATTGGATGTCTACAGCAAAAAAAACAAAAAAAAAAGGCCACATATTGTTTACATTCACACAAGACTATATATTACATAGTCGATGTTTTTTTTTTCTTTCCACGATTTTATTTTTTTTTTTGCATCTGTCGTGGCTATGCAATATGTCATTAAAATTCTGAATTTTAAAGTTTGTTATATCTCATAAAACTAATTAAATCACTTTTTCTTACCAAAAACATGCTTCCTGGTTAATTTGGAACCATTATTTCAGCTAATTTCTGTCCATAAATAAGCAGTAATAATGTTTTTGATTTTTTGTTTTTTATGTGTTGCTATTTTATTGATGGAGTGACATAGCAACTTCCCTTTTGTGTTTGTGGCCATTTCACTACATTTGCATTAACTCAACTGAAAGGGTTTTAAAAAAAAAACAAAAAAAACAAAAACAAAGGAACTGAAAGTCAAGTCTATTTGTAATGCAGAAAAGTTGACACATAATCTCATATTTTCTCTCATGCCAGGGGGCTACACAGTGGGTCCGAAGCCCCTCATTGACCTTCTGAGGCAGCGGTCTCGGCCTTACCTCTTCTCCAACTCCCTCCCCCCACCTGTGGTGGGCTGCGCCACGCGGGCTGTCGAGCTGCTGCTCGCGTCCAATGAGATTGCGCAGAGCATGTCAGCCAAAACCATGAGGTAACTACTTTATTTAATACTGTTCATTGTGTTTACATGTGGGGGAAAATAAACTTGTGTCATAAAATATACTGTGTCTGCTCTAAAATAGCATGCACATGAGCAAATGTTTATATTACAGTTTTTTCCAATTGCTAAAACACAAAAATGACTTTCATAGCACAATTATTTGTTAGGATGGGGGGTGCAGGGAGGACCCAAATGCAGGTACGACGAGACAAGAATGGCAGGTGCAAGTATCTTTAATGAGCAGAGGTGAGTGGAACAGGCAAGCGGGCCAACTTGATCTGGAGAGTGTCCGCAGGGTGGAGGATGACCAGGAGCAGAGAAACAGGTGGTGAGCGGGTGAACCGGCCGGTAGGCAAGCAGGCAGGCAGGATGGCAGACAGGATGGCAGGTGAGCAAGCAAGGCGGGAGCCGGTGGAGATGACTGGTGTACTACTCAAGACGTTCTGGCGCTGAGCTGTGGTCCGGGGCTGGCAATGTGATTCTCCACACCTGGCTGCTGCTCCAGCTGCTTCCCATCCGCCTAATTAACTGCCTTGTCTCTCTCACACACCCCCCCCCCCCCCCCCCCCCCCCCCCCCACACACACACACACACACACACACACAGGAAGGAGGGGAACGGTATTGGTATTGGTATTGGTAGCCACGCCCCCGGCGACGGACGTCCAGCAGGCGGCGGACCTTGTAGGCAGGGCCGCCATCCACAACCTGGGGGGGGCGGGACACTGCGGGGCTAATGGACTAGAGACAAACGGTTTAACTTGTGATACGTGGAATGTCGGATGAATACGGAGAGAGGTAGGCAACTTGAGTCGCACAGCACAAGGGTTGATTATTTTCTCGATTTCATATGGACCTATGAATCGAGGCGCCAATTTTCGAGAACTAACCTTCAAAGGGAGGTCCAAATCAAACAGCGCCAGAACTCCTCTCAACAGATAAATGCAATGAATTTGCCTGCTACTTTAGTGAAAAAGTACAAGCCATCAGGTCAAACATTGTTACAAACCAGCAAAATAACAAAACGATGCTGCACTTAAAATCACCTAGAAATAATTTAATTACCATGACAGAATTTGACTCAGTGGATCAAAATACTGTAGTAGACTTGGTTCAGCAATTGAAACCTTCCACGAGCTGTCTTGACACAATACCATCTGGCTTTTTCAAAACCATTGTGAAATCTGTTCAGATCGATTTACAGCAAATAATTAATTGCTCACTTCAATCAGGTGAACTTCCTAAATGTCTGAAAGTAGCCGCCGTCAAGCCATTCTAAAAAAGAGAACACTGGATGTCTCCCTGCTAGCAAATTATAGACAAATCGCAAACCTTCCCTTCATAACTAAAATAGTTGAAAAAGTGTTTTTTAATCAACTCAGCAATTTTTTTAGCTTAAACGGACTTTTGGATAAATTCCAGTCAGGTTTCCGACCTCATCACAGTACAGAAACAGCTCTGATTAAAGTACTGAATGATATAAGATTGAGCACTGATGCAGGGAAGGTATCAGTGCTCGTCTTGTTGGACCTCAGTGCAGCATTTGACACGATTGATCATAATATACTGTTAGACAGGCTGGAAACTTGGGTGGGGTTAAATGGAACAGTCCTTAAATGGTTCAGGTCCTATTTGGAGGAAAGGAGTTACTTTGTGACCATTGGAAATTTTGAATCTGATCGAAAGGCCATGACATGTGGGGTCCCTCAAGGGTCAGTCCTTGGACCCCTGTTGTTCAGTCTGTATATGTTACCTTTGGGTCAAATGCTTCAGAACACCGATGTTGACTATCATAGTTATGCAGATGACACACAACTGTATTTATCTATGTCCCCAAATGACAGCAGTTCTATTAACGCATTGTGTCATTCTCTAGAGCAAGTTAACAACTGGATGAACCAAAATTTCCTTCAGCTGAACGAAAACAAAACGGAGCTCATTGTTTTCGGCAATAAAGAAAAGAGGATTGCTGTTAAAAAACAGCTTGAGTCACTGTCTTTAGAAACTAAAGACCAAGTTCGAAATCTTGGGGTATTAATAGACTCAGATCTGACCTTCAGTAATCATATTAAATTTATCACTAAAACAGCCTTTTACCAGCTGAAAAACATATCCAGACTGAAGGACTGCATGCTTCAAGCAGACCAAGAGAAGCTTATCCATGCTTTTATCTCCAGCAGACTAGATTATTGTAACGGTCTTCTGACTGGACTCTCTCAAAAGAACATGAGACAATTGCAGCTCATTCAGAACGCTGCAGCTCGAGTTCTGACCAAAACAAAAAGATCAGAACATATTACTCCAGTACTTAAGGATTTACACTGGCTCCCTGTCAGCTGTAGAATCGATTTTAAAGTTCTGCTACTCGTCTATAAATCACTAAATGGTTTGGGTCCTGTATATATCCAAGAAATGCTGATTGAGTACAAACCCAGCAGCGCTCTGAGATCCATAGACTTGGGCCAACTAGTGGAACCCAGAGTTCGAAGCAAACATGGTGAAGCTGCATTTAGCTATTATGCTGCACATAGATGGAATAGGCTACCAACAGAAGTGAAGTCAGCCCCGAGTGTAAATGCTTTCAAATCCAGGTTAAAAACTTTGCTTTTTTCTTATACCTTTGATTAGGGACTTTTAAACAGCTTTAATTAAGTGTTTTTTTGTTTTTGTTTTTTGTTTTTTTTCCTCTGAATGTTAACTACTGTTTTTTTATGCTTATGTGTTCTTTCCTTGTGTAAAGCACATTGAGTTGCCTTGTGTATGAAATGTGCTATACAAATAAACTTGCCTTGCCTTTGGCATTCAGCCAAACCTTCTGGCCCACGATGTAGGAGGGCGCCGGCAAGCGGCGACGGTTAGCTTGTGTCTCCGAACGAACTGTGGACTGGAGGAGAGAGGCACGGGCTCGTTTCCAGACCCTGGCACAGCGGCTCAAGTGGGCTTGAACGGAGGGGACTGCCAGGTCCTTCTCCTGGGCAGGAAACAGGGGAGGTTGATAGCCTAAGGAGCAGCGGAAAGGCGACATACCTAGGGAGGCGTTAGGCAGGGCATTGTGGGCGTATTCAACCCAGGGGAGAAAGGTGCTCCAGGTGGATGGGTTGTGGTGAGACATGCATCTGAGGGAGGTCTCCAGTTGCTGGTTTGCCCGTTCGGACTGGCCATTGGTTTGGGGGTGGTACCCAGATGAGAGGCTCACTGAAATGCCCAGGGCTGAACAGAAGGATTTCCAGACAAGTGATGTAAACTGAGGACCCCTGTCAGAGACTATGTTATGTGGTATGCCGTGGAGACGAAAAACATGTTGAACTAACAGGTCTGCAGTTTCTGTGGCTGAGGGGAGCTTGACCAGAGGGACAAAGTGTGCGGCCTTGGAGAATCTGTCAATGATAGTAAGAATTACAGTATACCCATGAGATGGGGGGAGACCGGAGACGAAATCAAGGGCAATATGGGACCAAGGACGGCTGGGGACCGGCAATGGACGGAGGTACCCAGCACTGGGTCTGGTGGAGTTCTTGTTGCGGGCACATACGGGACAGGCTGCGATTTACTCCCGTGTGTCAGCCCCCATGGTGCGCCACCAGAATCTCTGATGAAGAACTGATAGGGTTCTCCTCACTCCCGGGTGGCATGTGAGGCGAGTGGCATGAGCCCATTTGAGAACCTGCGGGCAGACATTATCAGGGACAATTAGAGTTCTCGGGGACCCACCTCGAGGATCTGGTTGCTCTTTCTGCGCGTTCTTGACTAGGGTCTCTATAGTCAGTTCGACTGATCCCACGAAACAGGTGGGCGGGAGGATAGATTCTTGATCCTCCTTGGGCTCTGTGGTAGTAAACTGGCGGGATAAGGCATCTGGTTTGGTGTTCCTGGAACATAGGATAAGGTGAAATTAAATCGGGAAAAGAAGAGGGACCATCTGGCCTGTCTGGGGTTCAGTCGTTTGGCAGCCTTAAGGTACTCTAAATTCTTGTGGTCCGTCCATACCACAAAAGGTACTTCTGCTCCTTCTAGGAGATGCCGCCACTCCTCCAAGGCGAGTTTGACGGCCAGGAGCTCTCGGTCCCCAATACTGTAGTTGCGCTCTGTCGGGGATAACTTGCAGGAAAAGAAGGCACACGGATGTATCTTACCATCCTCTTCATGGCGCTGGGACAGTACGGCTCCAACACCTGTCTCGGACGCGTCAACCTCTACGATGAATTGGTGTGAGGGATCAGGATGGATGAGGACAGGAGCTGCCGTAAACCGGTGTTTGAGGTTGGCAAAGGCGGAGTCTGCCTCTTGAGACCAGCGGAAAGGAATTGAAGTGGAGGTAAGAGCTGTGAGGGGGGCCGCAACATGACTATAATTCCTAATGAATCTTCTGTAGAAATTAGCAAAGCCTAGGAAACGTTGAAGCTGCTTGCGATTAGTTGGTTGTGGCCATTCTGAGACTGCCGTTAACTTGGCTGGGTCCATACACAGTTCTCCTTTAGAGATTACGTACCCCAGAAAGGTGGTCTTGGAGACATGGAACTCACATTTTTCTGCTTTGACGTAAAGTCTGTTCTCTTGGAGCCTCTGGAGAACTCGCCGAACATGCTCCTCATGCTCTGACTGGGATCCTGAGAAGATTAAGATGTCATCCAAGTAAACAAACACAAACTTATTGATCATATCTCTGAGAACATCGTTCAGCAGAGCTTGGAAAACTGCAGGGGCGTTTGTTAGTCCAAAGGGCATGACCAGATATTCATAGTGTCCAAGGGGGGTGTTGAAGGCAGTTTTCCATTCATCCCCCTCTCTTATCCGGACCAAGTGGTAGGCATTGCGCAGATCGAGCTTGGTGAAAACACACGCGCCGTGGAGGGGAGTGAATGCGGATTCAATGAGTGGAATAGGGTATTTGTTCCTGACCGTGATCTCGTTAAGTCCCCGGTAATCTATGCATGGTCGTAGAGTCTTATCTTTCTTTCCAACGAAAAAACCCCCAGCACCAACAGGAGAGGACGAGGGGCGGATGATGCCTGCAACCAGAGACTCTGTGATGCATTTCTCCATCGCCTCCCTCTCTGGTCGTGAGATGTTGTAGAGACGGCTGCTGGGAAGGGTGGCACCTGGCAAGAGATCAATGGCACAATCGTAAGGCCTGTGAGGTGGTAGTGACGCAGCTCGGTCCTTGGAAAAACCCGACTGAGGTCGTGATAGCAGCGAGGGACTGTACTGAGATCGGGGGGTTCAGGTGCCTTAGTGCTCTGGATGGGAACTTGGGCTGAACGCAAACAACCCTCATGGCAGGTCTCACTCCATGCAGTCAGTTTTGGGATGGGCCAATCAATCTCAGGATTATGTTTCTTGAGCCATGGTAACCCCAATACCACGGGAGACCGGGGGCAATCAAAAACAAAGAGGCTGAGCTCCTCAAAATGGTTACCAGAGAGGCAGAGGGAAACAGGCGTAGTTTGTTGTGTGACATGGCACAATAACTGTCCGTTAAGCGCAGTGGTTCTAAACGGGGTCGACAAGGGGCGCGTCTCTAACCCAAGTTCTTTTACCAAACTGTAGTCAATGAGGTTCTTGTCTGCTCCGCAATCGACTAATGCAGAAACTGTCCTGGACTGGTGCTGGTGTGAAGGTGGCTGAGAGCACTAAGCGATGGGATGAGGAGCTGTTTGTCTGGCTCACCAGTCTCTCCCCAGTTACTGGTGAGCCCCCCCTTTTACTGGTCTTATCTGGCAAGACTGAATGAAGTGACCTCCTTGACCGCAGTACAAGCATAACCGGTTACTAAGTCTCCGTGCCCTCTCCTCCTGAGTCAATCTGGCGCCCCCTAGCTGCATTGGCTCTGGAGTGTCGGCGGGACGCAAGGCTAGTGTGGGGGCTACATTGGGCTGAATGGCTGGAACTGCTGGCGGTGAGACGGGGCGCGGAGCTGGTGCCGAACGGCGCTGTCTCTGACGTTCTCTGAGCCGACAGTCAATACGGATAGCTAGCTCAATGAGACGGTCTCGGTCCGCGGGTTCGTCGCGGGAGGCTAATTCGTCCTTAAGAGAGTCTTTAAGGGCGCGAAGGAATACCTCCTGGAGTGCTTCATTATTAAAGTTGCTCTCGGCTGCGAGCGTACGGAACTCTACTGAAAACTCAGCTACACTTCGGGAGCCCTGGCGGAGAGACATCAAACGTTTAGCTGCTTCCTTACCGCGCACCGGGTGGTCAAAAATCTTCCTCATCTCCTCCGTGAATGCAGGATAGGAGGCGCACACCGGTGATTGACGCTCCCATTCGGCGGAAGCCCAGGCGAGCGCAGCCCCTCGAAGGCAACCTATCAGGTAGGCGATTTTTGCACGATCAAAGGCATAAGAATGGGGCTGTTGCTCAAAAACTATAGCGCACTGTACCAAGAAGGCTCGACATGAACCCAAGCCGCCGTAATAAGGCGCCGGGGCGGGGACAAAGGGTTCCCGAGCTACCTGTGCTTGTACGGGTGGAGTGTGAGCGGGCGGCTGTGGCGGCGGCGAGGAGAATTGTCCGTGGGTCTGCAACATTGCCAACTGGTCTTGGACGGAAGATAATACTTGGGAAAATTCCTTTACCTTTGCGAGGAGAACATGAAGGGCTTGGTCGTGTTATTCGAGGAGTAGTCCTTGAGCGGCTTGGTTGCATTGGGCGGGGTCAGTACCTGCGGGGTCCATGTTGTGGCCAGAACGTAATGTTAGGATGGGGGGTGCAGGGAGGACCCAAATGCAGGTACGACGAGACAAGAATGGCAGGTGCAAGTATCTTTAATGAGCAGAGGTGAGTGGAACAGGCAAGCGGGCCAACTTGATCTGGAGAGTGTCCGCAGGGTGGAGGATGACCAGGAGCAGAGAAACAGGTGGTGAGCGGGTGAACCGGCCGGTAGGCAAGCAGGCAGGCAGGCAAGCAGGCAGGCAGGATGGCAGGCAGGATGGCAGACAGGATGGCAGACAGGATGGCAGACAGGATGGCAGACAGGATGGCAGACAGGATGGCAGGTGAGCAAGCAAGGCGGGAGCCGGTGGAGATGACTGGTGTACTACTCAAGACGTTCTGGCGCTGAGCTGTGGTCCGGGGCTGGCTTAAGTAGGCTAATGTGATTCTCCACACCTGGCTGCTGCTCCAGCTGCTTCCCATCCGCCTAATTAACTGCCTTGTCTCTCTCACACACCCACACACACACACAGGAAGGAGGGGAACGGGGCTCATGAAGCCGTAACCCCGACATTATTTAAACTGGCACACAGAGCGCAAGACCTCTCGAGTCTCCAAACCTCTAAACACATTTTCTGCTTTACACACATTTTCCAATTCAAAATGGCACTTTTTAAATTGACTGAACACGATTCACCTGCATAAGACACAACAATCTGACTTAAGGTCACGTTTACCTTTGCAACACACTGCCATTCAAAATCACAATACATGAGCTCATTGACTAATATATGTGGCACCTGGCCAAACACCTCAATGGTTAATTGTTAGCACCTCAATCAGGAAGTATAAGCAATGCGTTATAAAAAGGCCACAGATGAATATATATATATATATATATATATATATTTTTTTTTTTACACAACAATGGAAGACGTGGCAGAGAGAGAGAGCGGAAGAGAGGCTTAAAATGAGGGAGTTGGGGGGTGAGAGGTATGTTTAGAGCTGGATAGAGCTGGTAGAGGATTTCATGGCCAAGACAACAACTTTCATATGAAATCAAAGAAACCGTAGTTGATCATGTCATCAACCATGGGCTGACAATGTGATGCGAGAGGCTGCCTAATTGTTGGTTTTGGATGGATGGATGGATGGATGGATGGATGGCAAAATACCAAAAGAAGAAGAAAGAGGAAGCTAATGGGTCATTATCCCAGGCAAGGAAAAGCTCCCAATTTTGTTGAAAATATGTTCTATTCTGATAAAACTGTTTCTCTGACAACTTCCACCTCAAACATGAAAGATGTTCATGATTGGTGCGTTCAAGAGATATAGAGATATATTTTCCTGCAATTTTCTTTCTGTTTACTGTTTTGTGAACATGTTCACTTCAATGTAAACATATCTGCTGTGCATATGTTATACTGACTTGTGAAAAATAAAAAAAGTAAATATAAATTGTTAAAAAGTTTGAACAGCATATGTGTATATTCAAATATGTCTGTGCTTGTGAACAATCTGAAGAATGTTCTACAATTTGAACTATTTTAGTATTACGTATAGCATTACAAACTATTGCATTATGCCCAACAGTGGGTAGTTGATGAGACATAAATCTGGTGACATGATTAACGTGTGTGCCACTTGGTACAAAAGTTTGATTTTGGCAAAGCTAGATGTAGTTTTGGTTGCAGTGCTTCATTTTGGAGGATATGAGAGGGGTTTTGCAATTTGGGTGTGTGTTTTTTTTAATTGTGTCATAATTATGATGAAACGAGCCGAGTTTGCAAAATTGTGTTTTAAACTGTAAAAACTGTAATACTGTAAAACTGTAATAGCAGATCATTTGTTAGATACCCAGATGCAGCCCTCGAATCACAACTATGATTGTGTCCATGTACTATGATATATGCAGCTAAAAGAACAGCAAATAATTTTAGGAAACAATACAGAACAGTATATTAGATTTTCTTTATGCTAATCCATTTTCCAGATTAGATTTTTTTTTTTTTAACAGATGCAATAAGATTTGGTGCACACCTTGCTGTCACTGAAGAGAAAGTATTAGGATACAGCATTATGAGTATTATGGTACCGCTGATGATTAATTATTGCACGGGTGTGCAATTGTAATTCATGTTTTCCGTGCTTCAGGTTCCGAAACAAGATGACTCAGGCCGGCTTCACCATCTCAGGCTCGGCTCACCCGATCTGTCCAGTGATGCTGGGTGATGCGCGGCTTGCCTCTCTAATGGCAGATGACATGTTGAAGCTAGGTGAGATATTAATCATATCTGACCTTTCTTCTGCATCAAAACAAAAGTAAATACTGTCTGGGTTTTTTTTATGATGAACTTGAAAAATCTGACAACTTGACCCTCTCCTCCACAGGTGTGTATGTGATTGGATTTTCCTTCCCCGTCGTACCAAAAGGCAAAGCCAGAATCCGTGTTCAGATTTCAGCCGCGCACACAGATGAAGACATTGACCACTGTGTCGACGCCTTTATTCAGACGGGCAGAAAGCATGGAGTTATTTCCTGAAAAGACTTCTACGAAATGAGAATCAAACCAACGTTTGCTCTTTCAGACAGTTACGTATGGCCTATATGAATGATGGTGATGATTTATATTTGGCAACTATACTCAATGATGGCTGAGAGTGAAATAAAGTTAAAGCACATTTCAAACTTGTTATTCAGGTGTTTTAAGGGTGCATTTCTTTAAATTATACAAACTGAGTTAGATTTTAAAGTAACAATCTTGAATTTAAAATTCTTATTTTGTCACTTTCTATTGACTTGAAGTCTGTTGAATTGTTTCAATGGCTTTGTTACAAGAAGCAGAAAGAAAAGAAAAATACATAATTTGCAGTTATTCAGGTTTATTTTTCTTTGTTTGGGTGAACAGTTAAACAATGAAAGTGCCTTAAGTAATGTTTAGAAATCACTGCATGAATTCAACTCAAATTTATTTATAAAGCGCTTTAAGAACAGGCATTGCTGTATACAAAGTGCTGTACATGAAACATAAATCGATTAATAATTAATAAAGGGTTGGTTAAATACAGAGGAAGAAATT